>NW_012115154.1:1484527-1519023 GCF_000951035.1 Colobus angolensis palliatus
CATAATGGTTGAACTAGTTTACAATCCCACCAACAGTGTAAAAGTGTTCCTATTTCTCCACATCCTCTCCAGCACCTGTTGTTTCTTGACTTTTTAATGATTGCCATTCTAACTGGTGTGAGATGATATCTTATACAGAATGGGAGAAAATTTTTGCAATCTACTCATCTGACAAAGGGCTAATATCCAGAACCTAAAGAACTCAAACAAATTTACAAGAAAAAAAAAACAACCCCATCAAAAAGTGGGCAAGGGTTATGAACAGACATTTCTCAAAAGAAGGCATGCGTACAGCCAACAGACACATGAAAAAATGCTCGTCATCACTGGCCATCAGAGAAATGCAAATCAAAACTGTTTCTTTTTTAAATGTCCCTAGCGGCCGGGCGCGGTGGCTCATGCCTGTAATCCCAGCACTTTGGGAGGCTGAGATGGGTGGATCACGAGGTCAGGAGATCGAGACCATCCTGGCTAACATGGTGAAACCCCATCCCTACTAATAATACAAAAAATGAGCCGGGCGTGATGGTGGGCGCCTGTAGTCCCAGCTACTTGGGAGGCTGAGGCAGGAGAGTGGCGTGAACCTGGGAAGTGGAGCTTGCAGTGAGCTGAGATCATACCACTGGACTCCAATCTAGGTGACAGAGCGAGACTCCGTCTCAAAAACAAACAAACAAAAATAAAATGTCCCTTGCTTCTACACAGGTTCTAACTGCCATCATCTCTTGGTTGTTCTTGCTTCTATCTCTTATCCCTCCAAACCATTCTTTATACCAGAACTATAGTGAGTTAAAGGTGGTTAATAATTTCTTATGTACTTAGTACTAAGCCCCATGTCCTCAATATACCTAATAAAGTTCTGCATGATTGAGCCACCACTATATGCAGCAGCTTCTTGGCCTCTTTTGAAAATCATAGCATTGTGGACTTCCCAGAATATGCTGTGCTTGTTCAGGCCTTGAAGCCTCCTTGCATGCCGCTGTCTGTACATGGAATTGGCTTCCTTCCATATTCTTGATAATTAATGCCATCTTTAAGCATCCTCTCTGTATAGTAAGAGTTTTATATAATGCTTATTAAGTACTTACTATATGTCAATCAGTATTCTAAAACATTTTACAGGTAGTATATCTTCTTTTATTCTCTTAACCATTATTTCCTTCGGGAAGCTTTTTGGAAAAAAAAAAAGAAAATTACCCCAGACCAGGTCAGCTTCCTTCTTTGTAGCACATGGCATACTTACATTATTCAATTGGCATACTTAGTTATTTAATTATTTGCTGTTGTTTGAAATGTGTATTTATCATTCATTTTAAGTTCCTTGCAGTCAGGGACCAAGTCAGTATATACCAATCACTAGTGTAGTAAGCACCTAATACATAATCATGCTTATTAAAAGTAAAAGAAGTTCAATATTATTAAACAAATGCCTGAATGAGACAGTAGCTTAGGTATTTTCCCTTCAAGTTTAGAGGTTTTTTCCATAAGTGGATAATACTTGGAGATATACAGGAATATGTCACAGATTAGATTATATTAAGAAGGAAGCTAAGAGAAACTAATGTTATTTGAGAGAAGAGCATGAAGTGACTGAGATGGAATTATTTAGGGTATATACATAATTATTTTGTTCTCATAATCATTTTGTCAAGTAGGCCTTTTGATATGGTTTAGATATGCGTCCCCTCTCAAATCTCATGTCAAATTATCATCTCCAGTGTGAGAGGTGGGGCATGATGGGGGTGACTGGATCACGGGGACGGAGTTCCCATGTAAGGTTTAGCACCATCAATTACCTCTGTGCTGTTCTTGTGACAGGGTTCTCCTGAGATTTTTCTCTTGCTCCTGCCATGTAAGAAGCGCCTTTACCTTCTGTTTCCCCTTTACCTTCTGCCTTAATTATACATTTCCTGAGGCCTCCCCAGAAGCAGAAGCCACTACGCTTCGTGTACAGCCTACAGAACTGTGAGCCAGTTAAACCTCTTTTATTTGTAAATTACCCAGTCTCAGGTATTTCTTTATAGCAGTGTGAGAATGGACTAATATGCCTTGTTATTTCATTTCTTTTATAGCTAAGGAAAAAAAATATGGCTCATGGAGATTAAGTAACTTGACCAAAGTCACAAAACCAATGAAGGATAAAGTTGTTACATAATAGTTATTATATAGGGTTTGCAAAATAACTTGCATTTGAAATGGCTTGTGTATTTTCCACTTTATTGAGATATTTTCTATATAATCCACATTTATTTAAAATGAACAATTTGATAAGTTTTGGTGGATGTATACACCTGTGAAAATAATATCACTATTAAGATACAGAACATTTTCATTACCTAGAAGTTTCTTTGTGTCCTTTTCAGTGTTTCTCCCTTGATTTCAAGCCTTTGGTAACTGTTAAAATGTTTTATGTCATAATAGATGAGCTTTTGACTTCTAGAATTTGTTATAACTGGAATCATACAATAGACAATTTTTATGACCAGCTTCTTTCACTCCACATGATGATGTTGACATTCATCCTCAGTGTCGTATTCTTCAGTAGTTGTTCTTTCACTGCTGAGTAGTACTCTATTGTATGGAGATACCACTTATTGCTTATCCCTGCAGTTGTTGATGTACATTTGGGTTGTTTCTAGTTTTTAGTTATTGTGAATAATGCTGCTGTGAACATTTGTGTGCAGGTGTCTGTGTGGGACAGTATTCCCTGAGGAACACGTAAGAGTGGGATTCTTAGGTCATATGATTAGTATATGTTTAACTTTTAAAGAAATTCCCAGTTTTCTAAAATAAATGTATTATTTTATGTTCCCAGCAACAATGTGTGTCAGCACTTGGTATTGTCCGTTCTTTTAATTTTAGACATTGTGCTGGGTGTGTAGTGGTGTCTCATTATGGTGGTTTATTTTTAATAGAACATCTTATTGATGTGGGAGGCCACACGAATGTGGATTCAGGCCTTCTACATCCAAGTTAGAATCAACCTCAAATCCTTTTTCTCTTGTGAGAATTCGTCTAAACCTCTTATTATAGGTCATGTCTTTTGGAATAACTTGTGTCTCCCTCCATGAAGTTTTTAAATACAGAGAAAATACATGTAAATACTCGTAAAATAACTATTTTACGAGTCAACTGGAAAGCCATACATATATGTATATGTTTGTGTGTGTATGACATATATGTATATATATAATTACACACTAAAAATAATGCTTACTAAAAATACTCATAAAATGCTCATTATTGTATATATCTATATTTCCAGCATCTTCTGGATGTTTGTGGGTAAGTTCTGAATAAGTCCTGCTTTGAAGATAAAAATTCCCAATTGTTGCTTTATTAGTAATCACAGGGCTAATGCAAAGCTCTGATAATTAAGACTTTATGTTTTTCTTTGAGTGCCACCATGGCAGCAAATGGTATCTTAAACTGAGAAGCTGTGAATTGAAACTTTCAGAATGCAAGGACTAGTCTAGGGAAAATGAAGTTATGTATAGGTGACTTGTTCCATTTGAATTAATCAGAGGGCTGCTGGTGTAGACCAGCTGTGTTCTCTGATGACAAAAATGAATCTTGACATTTTAGATAATGAAAATTCAGTTCAGCACCTCTTAGAGATATGTGTGATAATATATTGTCAGTCAGAAACAGAGAGAAGGGGAGAAGCACAAACCTTGTCTTATTAAAATAGACATTGTGACAAGTGGACATTGCTGGATCTCTGGTTTCTAGGGGAAAAATGTCAAGGGAAACTTCTTTTTTTAACAATGATGGGAATGGCTCTTTTATGAGGAAGCAGGGTGAAAGATTTGACTTCTGATGCATGACCTCTTTGACAGTTGCCTTTGTTCATGATTCCTAGTTTCGTGGTTTATTTTATTGGGGTACAGGGTGAGGTCTGGAAGACTTGGAAAGGAAACTCACTTTTTTGGTTTGACAGTGTTAATGCAATCATCTAGTTCATACCTTGTAAGCCCACTTATTATTTCCTCTGCGTGTGTTTTTTCTGGTTTAGCGGATTAGCTGCACTGTCTCTTCAAAGGCTATCCAATCAAGGAGGGGTTATTAAAACCAGGGCGATTTATGACTGAGAATTAATTAGAGAAGCATTTTCATGCAAAACATCCAATTTTTTGATTAGCACTGGAGCAGGGCTGCAATTAACACTCGAGGAAGCTTACATTTCCAGCTTTTTGATTCTCAGGAAATGAGATTATCAAACCAGGGTCAGACACTTGACAGCAAAGCGGGAGTGGGGAGTGTGAAATTATATGTAAAAAAAAAAAAAAAAAGAGTCTTTTGATTTTGATTCTGAGATTGCTGTTACGGCAGTGGGAAATTCAGAGGAGGGAAAGAACAACAAATCTGAAATGGAAGAACCTGAAAAGACTGATTCTGTAGTGGCCTATTTGCTATGCAAAATATCTGTTGTAAATGTTTGCTGCAAGTATGTTTTAGGAGCACAGCAATATTGTTTTGTTCCTTCATTGTTACTTATTATTCAGTTTTTCTCTCATAAATTTCTCTTGGATATTCAGTGGCTGAACAAATATTTAAAATGTTTATATATGTTGGAGAGAGGCCAAAATTTCTCTTGTTGGAAAAGGGAGCTTCTTGCTTTTTTTTTTGACGGTGGGGAGGGGTTCTGTTTCTTTTCATTGGTGTTTTTAACTTTTTTAAGTCACTCAAAACACAGTTTAGGTAGTGAGTTATGTCAAGCCATAGATGACCACTTATTGATAAGTGACCTTGTCAAGCTTAGGTGCCTGAGATAAGAAGTAAGGCAATCCCAGGTTTGCTGTAAAACAAAGTGTATTCTATCATCAGTGTAATTGGTGTTCCCTGAGGAATGCAACATAATGAAAAATTCATTTGTTCTGGAAAATATTTTTCATCTTGTCTCCTCTTAATTTGGACATCTAATTTTCATAGAGAAATAGAGGAGCAGTGTATCCTTTGTTTTAATTCATTCTGCCAAGTTAAAACTCATATGCCTCTGTTCTTTATTCAATAGGTTCTAAGATTTTTAAGAGACCTTGTCAGTATTTTTGAATCATCCAACCTTCTCTTCATTACCTTGTTTTCATATTTGCATGTATGATGAATTGCCTATCTATAAATAGTATAAAAATAGTACACTATAAATATTAAAATTAGTAATATGTACTATTTATGGATTGCTTGCCTATTGATATTATGGAACTCGTTGGCATCCAGTTCTAAGAGGAAACACAAGTGAACAACGCGTCTTTGGCCCAGGGTGGGAGAGGGGCTGAGAATTGATTGATAGTCTTGTGTGAATCTGGTTTCTCTCATATTCTCCTAGCGTTGGTTTCTCTATTTAAATAAGGGATAGGACTTTTTGTTAGAATCTGGGAAGTTGTTTTAAAAAACATCTTCATAAGCAGATTCCAGACTACACTAAAAATAAATGGAAGAGGCCATATGTCATTTATATAATCAGAGATTTTTGCTATTGCATTTTTCTCTCTAAAGCCCCTCTGATTTAGGAACATGATCCATTGATCTAGCCTATCATTCTTGCAGTCCTACTATGGATTCTCAGCTTTGTTTGTCAGTCTTGCTTAATCCTCCTTCCTTTGTTGATGAAGAGTATCTATCACTGCCTGGATGAAAATTGGCTGCAGTTTAATCTTGGGGGAAAAAGGAAGAAAACTGCCAGTCAGAGGCTGAAGAGTTGATCTTGTCAGATTTGTAGTCATCAGTTATCAATGCTGATCTTCATGTTTTTAGATATTGATGATTATGATTACATGCCTTTCGGCATCCAATAAACATTTGTGGAAAGAATTTATAGTTATATTTATGGATATTTTCTTTGTTGGGAAATGTTTCTACCAGGTCCATAACAAAGGGAGCCTAAGCATATGAATTAGGGATTCTTAATCTATGTGTGTTATGTGTTGGGTGGTTTGGGGGAGGGTACACGGGTAGCCTTCAGGGAGTCTGTGACACCCAGCAATGTCTTCAGATTAGAGGGTGGGGAGCAGGAAGAAGTTACCAAGTTTTCATTAGGTTTACAAAATGCTATTGTTACGTGTGTGTGTATATATATGTGTATATATATGTATATATACACACATGTAGATATGTGTATATATACACATGTAGATATGTATAGATGTGTGTATATATGTATACACACATATATACACACACACACATTCATAAATACATATACAAATACAGTTCCCAACTTGGAGAGCCTTATTATCAACAGAAGAAAACAATATAACAACTTTAGTAAAAGCACATAAAATGATATCCTTTTGTAATAAATGTGAATTAAATACATCTAACCTATATTTAAATGCTTAGTAACATTTAATATTAATTATATTAACATCACAGGTAGGCAGAGAAATTGAATTTATAAAAATTGAGAAAATTAATCAAGAGAGGCATAGTAATTAACTGTGAATCATTTGAAAGAAAGCAAGGATTATTTAATGGAGTAGAAAAGCAGAAAAGCATAGCTATTCTAGGTTTGTTTGTTTACTTTTTCTCCTTTAATGTGAAGTTTTTTTAAAAGTACAGTTTGATATAGCTCAATTGATCATTTAATTAAGGAACTTGATTTGCTTTAAGAGGTGTTAAGAGTTGATAATAATCATATTATCATGTTGAATTCCCAGTGGTGAGGTGAGGGTGTCACCTGTTCTACTGGCTCATTTTTGCTTTGTTTGATTTGCTTATGCTCAGTTTATATCATGGTAGATGACGGATGTGGAATAATATTTAAAAATCATTGCTGGTGATGGGTGGAAAAGAATGCCTTTAGTTTTTAGTATGATATAATTAATCTTTAATAGTGATCAACTAATGTGTGTTTATATGATTATATCTGAAGAGATATTTATTAAATATCTATGATTGATATTTTTGTAGGGATAACTGTGTTATTATTGAGTGTCTGGAACTCTTTTCCACTTCTCATCTAAATACTTGCTTTCATGAGAATTTCCTACACTAGCAGAAGTAGTGTAGGTACAAAGAACCCCATTTTCTTAGGATAGTAGTCAATCTAATTTATGAAATTAGATTTTTGTGAGCATGAAAGTGAATGTAGGCCAGTGAAATGAAATATGGAAACCTCAGGGTTCAAAGCAAGGGTTGGCAGAGAGTCAGGTCGGAGATTGAAATGTTATGAGTCATCTGAGATAGATGGAAATGCTGGAGTTGAGCTTTTAAAACAGTAATAGATGGAAAGAAAAACTCTAGACTCTGCCTAAGGAAAAGGCTGCTAGTTTGTTGAAGAAGAGTAGACTGTGAGACTTGAGCAGTGTCTTGAATAAGTTAGAGGAAAGGCAGGCAAATGGACACTTAAGGTTTATAGTGTGAAAATCTTCTATCCACTTTTTGAAAAACACATTTAGATGAGTTCTTAATGATTCCCAAGAACCACAGTCCGATTTTGGCTTTTGTTTCCTGTGCCCTCCTGCCAGTTTTGATAACTACACCTTTGTCTCTGAGCCCAATTTTTCCAAAATTATAGGTTCATTTTAATTGTTTAATAGTCTGCTCTTGTCTGCGATTTCCAGAGTTTGAATTTTATGATTTTTGCAGCGCATAAGAAAATGGTCAGTGAAAAAGAATTTTTGGTTAACTATGACATCCTGTATTTAATGAAAATATTTTGTTTTAGTGGCATGAAACTAACTATAGCAATGAAAATTTTTCTAATGTAACATCAAGAACTTCTCTTTGTATCTTATATGAACCTTCTATGAGGTCCAGCTAATTGCAAGACCTCCTAAGTTAGATATCTCATACCCATTCTGAGTCTTCTGAGAATTTAGTACTATCTTAGATCACATTAAGGTTTTCAGATTTTTCTCTGATTGCTTGATAATGTAACACGAACTTGATAGTATAATAACAAAAGCTTGATGTTCTGTAGTTAGATTCTTTTAAATAATATAAAAAAAGTTATAAATGATTAGTAGCGTGGATGACTTTTTAAATTTCTCTCTGGGAATTTCAATTGCTATGATTTTGTGGTTGTGTTCGCTTAATTGCCATTAGCTACTGCTGAAGTCTCCTGCTTACTCACTGTGCGGGCAGTGTCCATCAGCAGCATTTAGTACAGGATGAATGAACAGTTCCTTTTTGTTCTGTTCAATGGAATATGTAAATACTTTCAAATGGCCTTCTTCGACTAGTTTTTTTTTAAATGAGAGATATGCTGGAAAAATACTTTGAAAAATATTCATATCCTATTTAGTGGTTGGCTTATTTGTTAGTTGTATTATATTTGGTAATTGGATGACAGGATATGTTTTAGAATACCTAAATAAATTAGGGAGGATATATTTCTTTAATATGATTGTTTTAGGTTGTAGATGGCACTCATGGTAATATTCTGGTAATCTAAATATACTCATGTCTGTAATTAAAGTTTGGATAATCATTAGTGATATTAAGCCCCTCAAAAAATTACATTCTTCCTTGGGGCTAGGAAGCATCTTCTGAGTTAATCTACTCTAGCAGTTTTAAAACTCTGTGTTCCCTAGAACAGTTAGAGGTCTGGAAAGGTATAAGAAATTAGGCGATCAGAATTCTCAATTCCCTCTTGAAAGCTTCATCCAGGGATGCTTGATTTTTTTGGTTTTGTATGTTGGGATTTCACACAGACATATTTTCTAAATTTTGCTATTTCAAAAAATGTTGCAATACAGACTTTTATGAACATTTGTGATACTCCTTTAATGTAGGTATCTAGAAGATGAATCATTGGATAAAAAAGATAGTCTTATCTAACATTTGATAGACTAACAAATTACTTTCCAGTGTTTCCTAGTTTACACTTCTTTCAAAATCTATGGAAACATTTCTTTTCATCCTTGACATCATTTAATATTACCAAAGTTTTTAAATTTAAATTTTAGGTCTTAAAATTTTGAAATTTTACCAACTTGATTAGAGTGTGTACCTGATTACTAACCAGGTTTAGCATATTTTTTTGCCTTTATTTGACATTTGTAGTTTTTCACTTAATTATTGTCGAGTCTAAAAATAATCCCTAACACCTCTTTGCTATTTTTATTGGACTTTTTTTTTATTACTGATTTTTAGATACTCTATATATTCTAGATACAAATGTTTTACAAATACTTTTCCTCCTAGTCAGACATTTAGATAAGATTTAATTTGGGGACAAAGATGATTTTTCTAAAAATAATTTCAAAGCTATTATAGTAGTATTTTTTGATAGTATGATGTCTTTCAGATGGATGTTTTTAAAAGACCATAAAGTAAGTAGATATTACAGTTTTCCTTGGGGAATCACTTCTAGTCTCTCACAGTCCTTATTAACTTTGTTTCTCAACTTAAAAAAAAAAAAATAAATGTGTTAATTAACATTAGTCGATATACCTATCTAGCTTATTTAGTAGTCTAAAAAAATTTCCTATTAACATGAAGTTTCAAGATTTCACTAAGTTTTTAAATTAAATCTCAAATCTTTTGTTACTAAGTAGCAACATGACTGCATTTCTTCTTAAAATCAGTCTGTTTTATAAACTGTCAGCATCATAATATCCTTCTGGGTCAATTGTGAGTGGGCAGCATCTGTACTTTTCAGAAAGGAAGAATAGATATTTAACAGTTTACTGAAGGTAGTACCGTTGCGGAATCCGAAATTAGAATCTCAGTCTGTTGAGGTGTGCTCTCAAGGTAAAATACATGTGCCATGCAAATAGGGCATAACTTTCTTGTCTAGCAATGGTTGGCCCAGTATGTGGCCCAACATATATTTCCTTGTAGAAAGCATGAGAATCACTCCTGTGTTGATGGCCATAGCTGAACATGACTGGAAGAATTTTAGCATGACCAGTTGACTTTTTTCCCTGTCACCACTGGCTAGTTCTGAAGTGTAAAGTGTTAAGTTATAAACTGCAGCATTATAATTCCTTTTCTGGTAACATGAAAAATCAGTATTGTAATCCCAGCACTTTGGGAGTCTGAGGTGGGTGGATCACCTGAGGTCAGGAGTTCAAAACCAGCCATGCCAGCATGGTGAAACCCTGTCTCTACCAAAAATACAAAATTAGCTGGGCATAGCGGCACACGCCTGTAATCCCAGCTACTCGGGAGGCTGAGGCAGGAGAATCACTTGAACCTGGGAGGCAGAGGTTGTAGTGAACTGAGATTGCGCCCCTGCACTCTCTCAGCCTTGGGCAACAAGAGCAAAACTCTCTCTCAAAAAAAAAAAAAAAAAGAAAAGAAAAATCAGTAACAAATACACAGATTTTTTTTTTTAATCCATAGCTACAAAGGTACCCAACTGAATAATACATCATGATATTTCTTATATCATTGTCCTTGGGAACTTATGTCTTTTCAGTGAAAGAAATGAAATATGAAGTATTTTGTGACATGGTGTTTTCTAACTTTGGGGTGCATGAAATACCTGGAAGTCTTGTGAACACAGCTTGCAGGGCCCCATTACTTGAGTTTCTGACACAGTAGGTCTGAGATGGGGTCTGAAAATTTGCATTTCTAACAAGTCCTTTTATGATGCTGATGGAGGGAACACACTTTGAGAAGCACTACTCTAAACCTTGTAATAAAAATGATGAAAGGTGGTGCTAATCAGGATAGCCTTATTGCCTGTGACCAACTACTTTTGTTTCCTCTTTGACATTGTAGCACTTAGGAATTATCTTATTTCCCCTGGAGAAGATCAAACCTAATAGAATTATGCATGCACTGTAAGAGATCATCAACCTTACACCTTTTCCCTTGGGCCTAGAGCAATTTGAAAAGAGACATTTCCATCAAATGACATAAAACCTGTAGCTACAGTCACAAATTAACAATTATCAGGGTGTTTGTACCAGTCTCCTCCATTTGGATTTTATGCATGAATTATAAAACTAGAGATGGGAAAGCAGGAAGAGGATAAAGGAGTAGCATCCAAACTGTTGTTCCAATAGAGATTTCGTACTAATTGTGAATTGAAAATGAGTAGTCAGTTTAGATGCTTGTAAGGCATACCACACTATTGAAAAATAATAAAATGCTGTAGAGAGATATTATCATTGTGCTGCATGTTTGTTGTACGTTACTGTTGAGTTTTTATTCCAGACTTTCTTTGGATTATTTTTGGTCCTGAGCAATTTTAGAAGGCACATTGTAGAAACTGCTGGTTGCTTAGTATCCAATTACTCACCCCTTTCTCCTCCTTTTTTACCCCTTCTGATTGTATTTAAGGTGGCAGTGTTCCCAGTGATACATTTCTTAGTGTCTTTTGCAGTTGGGTGCAACCATTGAAATACAAGCAGAGGTAGTTGGATAGGGCTTCTGAGAAAATTCCTTAAAGAAGGCTCAGCTGGAAGGTACTCTTTTATAACCCTTCCTCTTCCTCTCTCCCTGGCATTTGGATGTTTTAGTGGCCATCCCAGACTCTGAGGCCACTTTGAAATTGGAAGCCAAGCACTAGTAGAGCAGGAAGGAGCCTTGATGCAACATGATCACAGACCAACATTTCCAGCCCTGGACTGTGTACTGTCAGATTGGAGAGAGAAATACATGTCTGTCTTGTTTAACCAATTTATTTGGATTTTCTGTTACTTGTAAGCAAACCTTGCTATTTATATTGAAGATGGCATTGTCTGTCTTTGTTAATGAAGGGTATCTCTTTAAAACCTATGAGGTATTTTTACAGATGACTTTGTAAGTTCATTGTAAATTATTCCACATGTATCACTGGGTCCCCGTCATCTTAATCTTTTCTTTCTTCTTCTTTTCACCCAGTGAAATGGTGTATCTTTTGGAGTCAGATACACCTGTTTTATTTTTAACAAGTTTATGGAGGCGTAATTACAGAACATAAAATTCGCCCCTTTTAAATGTACAATTCAGTAATTTTTAGTGAATTTACTGGTTTACAAACATTACCACAATTCAGTTTTAGAGCATGTCAACCCATTTATGTTATCCCTTGTTCCTGTTTACAGTAAATCCCCACCTCAGCCTCAGAAGATCACCAATCTAATTTCTGTCTCTGTATATTTACCTTTTGGGACATTTCATATAAATAGAATCGTGATGTGGTCTTTAGTATGACCTTGTTTTAGTGAGCATAATGTTTGGAGGTTTATTTATAATTTAGCACATATCCATAGTTCATTCCTTTTTATTATTGAATAGTATTTTATTGAATGAGTATATTGTATTTTGTTTATCCATCAATCAGTTGATGGACATTGGGTTGCATCCACTTTTTGACTATTGTGAGTATGCTGCTCTGAACATTGCTCTTCAAGTCCTTAACACACGTGACTTTGAATCTTAGCTCTGCTTAATAGGCTAGTGACCTTTGGCAAATTGCCTAACTACTCGTCTCTAAAACATGTGGTTTTCTTATCTCTAAAAGGTGATAATACAGACTTCCTCGTGGAGTTGTTGTGAGGATTAAAGGAAATACCTTACGAGATCATTTGTTTAGCAGTCTAAACACTGAAAGCATACGAGCAATAGAATTGTTTCAAAAGCATGTATTAAAACAACCCACACCATTATAGTGATTTTCAGTAATGCACTGTGGGTGGTGATAGTGGGACCCACAGGGCTTCAAATGACTACTTAGTATTGTCTTGATAGTTTATTCACTCATTAAGGACAGAGTGGTATACATCACACCAGAAGCCGTAGTGACTGTATTGTGATAGTCCTGGTAATGCACAAGTTGTGACTTTTTCATTGCTCATATGGTTTGGCAAGTAAGAACCATCTTAAAGTTCAGAACTGTAGTGTCCGGTATATAATCTTAATATGCTCTTATAACTTATTTATAAAAGAAAGAAAAGCCGAAAGAGTATATCCATGAGATCTGCATCATTTTTCTTTCTCTTTTCTTTACTGGTAGGTAAGATACCTAAATTTTGTAAGTATTAATCCAGAACATTTAGGCTCCAGACATCCTGGCTACATAGTTTTCTATTATACCCTCTTAGGTGTGTGCTTGAGGTCTGTGAATTAAACAATAAAAAAGACAAATTAACAAGATTAACAAAATAAAATGCATACCAGTTTTATTTTAAATTTTACATGTGTGGAATCAGAAAGGAAGTGAAGTCTCAAAGAAGTAGTTAGATTGGGGGCCTTATATACAATTTTAACAAAGGGTACTAAATTGTTGAGAATTGACTAGGCAAAGAGGGTTTGGGTTTCTGGGGGCAAAAAAAAATTGTGGGAAGATTAAATATATGGGGGAAACTAATGGTAGATAAGGTTTATTTTGTGATGGTTGATTATGCAGACTCATCTCAGTGCTCTCTCTGTCTCTGATGATAAGGATTGTTCTTCATTTCCTGGCATGGGGGTCGGAGTGGGCCTTCGCAAGGGAGAATTAATGCCTGCTTTTAGGCAGATGGGGGAGGGCAGAGAGCTATTCCTATTTCTGCTTTTTCTCAGTTGCCTTCAGTTCAGAATCATCTTTATGCCAAAGTGGCGTATTTCAGGGTGACATATTTTGGTTCACTTAAGTATAATCATTGTAGAGCAAATGCAGGCACAGTACCTGTGATGTAAATATTAGTGAATGAATTTAGTCCTGTGCAAAATCCTCCCTCCCCTCCCTTCTCATTCCTTCCCACCACTTCACGCTTAACCACAGTGCAGCATTCTTTCTTTTTTGGGTGACATATTCTGGTTCCCTTAAGTATAATCATTGTAAAGCAAATGCAGAAACAGTACCTGTGATGTAAATATTTAGTTAATGGTAGTCCTGTGTGAAATCCTCCCCTCCCTGCCCTTCCCATTCCTTCCTACCACTTCACGCTTAGCCACAGCACAGCATTCTTACTTTTCTCCACCTGCTCAGGTTGGAGGATTCAGATATCAATGAGACAAAATGGATCCTACTCTGCTGGAGATTACAGTCTAGCAGGGGAAATGTATATTAAGCAAATTCACACAAATAGTTGTTAAGTTGTGATAACTGCTGTGAAAGGAAGGTATAGAGTGCTTTGAAAATGCACTGGTGCTGTGGCTCACACCTGTAATCCCAGCACTTTGGGAGGCCGAGGCAGGTGGATCACCTGAGGGAGGGCAGGAGTTCGAGACCAGCCTGGTCAACATGGGGAAACCCTGTCTCTGTTAAAAATATAAAAATTAGCCAGGCATGGTGGCACGTGCCTATGATCCCAGCTACTCAGGAACTGAGGCAGTAGAATTGCTAGAACCCAGGAGGAGGAGGTTGCAGTGAGCTGAGAT
The DNA here is from genome assembly GCF_000951035.1 of Colobus angolensis palliatus. Taxonomy (NCBI): domain Eukaryota; kingdom Metazoa; phylum Chordata; class Mammalia; order Primates; family Cercopithecidae; genus Colobus; species Colobus angolensis. The sequence goes on from NW_012115154.1 coordinate 1,498,769, forward strand.
TGTGCCACTGCACTCCAGCCTGGGCGATAGAGCAAGACTCTGTCTCAAAAAAACAAAAAAAGAAAGAAAAAAGAAAATGCATAGTACAAGATCTAGCCTAGTCTATAGAGTCAGAAATCTTCTCTGGGGAAGATCTCTGAAGGATCCTAACATCAGGGAGATGGAGCAGAGGCAAGAAAGGGAATGCCAAACCTAGGGAAGATAGTTGTGAAGGCTCCCAGTGAGGAAGAAGATCAATGTGCACAAGACATTCAAAGAAGTTAGTGTAGTGAGGGAGAGCTTAGCTCAAAAACAAACAAACAAACAAACAAACAAACAAACTGGACAGTTAACTGAGTGTAGGTCATGCTGCGCTGTGGTTAAGCGTGGTCTTAGTCATCTGATTTTTGGCAAGTTACTCTTTCTAAGCCTCAATCTGTTACATTAAGGTTGATCATTCTCATCCTCAGGGAAGCAGTTAAAATGGAAAATAAATTATATGAAACTGGCCATATACACACATACAGGTATGTATATGAACACACCTGTAATCCCAGCACCTTGGGAGGTCGAGTCAGGCAGATAGATCCCTTGAGTCCAGAAGTTCGAGACCAGTCTGGCCAATGTGGCAAAACCCCGTCTCTACTGAAAATACAAAACTAGCTGGGCATGGTGGCGTGCACCTATAGTTTCAGCTACTTGGGAGGCTGAGGCAGGAGAATCACTTGAACCCGGGAGGCGGAGGCTGCAGTGAGCCAAGATTGCACCACTGCACTCCAGCCTGGGCAATAGAGCAAGACTCCATCTCAAAAAAATATATAAATAAATAAAGTATATGAAACTTTTAACTGTATGTTTGGTATTTTTAAATTTTTATTTATTTACCTATTTTTGAGACTTACTGGGTTATGAGACTGGCTAATTTTTGTATTTTTGGTAGAGACAAGGTTTTACCACATTGCCCAGGCTGGTCTCAAACTCCTGAACTCAAGCGATCCATTACCTTGGCTTCCAAAAGTGCTGGGATTACAGGCACAAGCCACCACACCCGGCTTGATATTATTTTTATCATCAAAAGTTTCACCTGTTTTCTAGGAAAAGCATTCTAAGATATTTTACGTATTTTTCTGTCTTTTTGAACATAATATTTTAAACATGATACACTTTTTTATTGATAACTTCAGGTTGTCATTATCAGCTCCAAACAGCATACTATACTAAAGTTTCAGTCTGATTGTCCTTGATGTCAGTGATCCAGCATCCTATCTTTTTGTGTTCTTGGGTCTGATTTGTATTTAATTTGTTATTTATTTGTTTCAGGCATTTTCTTCCTGCTCATAGCTTACTGTCTTCTAGTAGTCTTTGTTTCCTTCTTTCTTTTGGAGTTAGAAATCGGATATAAGAATGTGTTGCTATGTGTAAAGTAAAAGTAAATAGACCTGAGGTGAGTAATAAGGTTTGTGAAATTTTAACATCTGTCTTGTCCCATGAGAGGCCATTTTTGTTTACTTTCAGTTCTTGGTTATTATGAAGATTCATGAAATTGCTGGATATGTGAGCTGTATCTGCTCTTCAATTTGCTGGACAGTAATTGGACAGAGGAGAAAATTGGCTGTTCCATTGGGTAGTGTTTTCCTAGCACATTGTGGCTGGCTGGCTCAGGGCGCTATATAATGCTTATTAATTTATGTATGTAGCGTGATACTTAACATTTATTGTTGGTTATATGCAGACATTGTTCTAGGTGCTTTACATGTATTAATGGCATTGATAAAATTTTGTTTCTATTATGTAATCAATTTGATTAATTTAGTTCTAATATCCATCTTGTTGGAACATCTTTTTTTCTTTTGAGACGGGAGTCTCGCTCTGTCGCCCAGGCTGGAGTGCAGTGACGCAATCTTGGCTCACTGCAAACTCCACCTCTTGGGTTCAAGGGATTCTCCTCCCTCGGCCTTCTGAGTAGCTGGGACTACAGGCGCGTGCCACTGTGCCTGGCTAATTTTGTATTTTTAGTACAGACGGAGTTTCACCATGTTAGCCAGGATGGTCTCGATCTCCTGACCTCATGATCTGCCTCTCTTGGCCTTCCAAAGTGCTGGGATTACAGGCGTGAGCCACTGCACACGGCCTGGAACATCTTTATACTTAAAACAAGTAACTTTCTTTTTATCCATGTAATTTCTGATAAATCCACTCCTGGAATGAATGTTCTAGAAAATTTGGCAAACAGGTGCCTTTGAGCAGCATCAGATAACCCCTTCAGTATCTAAATGATTGATGAGAGACTCCTTAATCTAGATGTAGAGACTTTCCATACAGGCAGCAAGACGCACCAAAGTTCTTAAAAGGAGACTAATGAAAATATAAACATTTGTGAAGAAGAATAGGTTAATGTTTTTTGAGTCGATTACATGGCAAGGAAAGCCCAAGAAAAATCTGGACCCTGTAGGAGAATGTGAATTATTTTTGATCCAGTACTTTATGCTCATTACTATGATAAATGATATCATTTCATATAAGGGCATTTTAATCTGATGCATTAGACTAAGGAGAGTCAATGTTTTTGTTGCTACCACCACTTTAGTCTTTATTATTAATGAGAAGCTCAGATTGATAAAGTTATATTAAACTATAGTTCTTAATATATTAATGTCAAAATAACAAATTTTTAGAGCACTTTTTTGTATACATCTCTACAAGATAGTTTATTTTGTTTACTAGCTGCTCAACTTTTTTATATGTGTGGAATATGGATTTACTTGATTATTTACTGTATTACTGATTTATTTACTGTTATACTGAGAGAGGGATAAAGAACTGGACCAACATTGTTTGTGCAATTAGTTAATGCTGATGCACGGTGCAGTATATTGCAAGAACTTCAGGACATACTTTTTTAGGTGGGTTTGTAAAACCTTTATAGCTTCCAACCATGGAGGTTACTCCAATCAGTAGCCCAAGTGTGTATACACACACACACACACACAATTATATATTACACATATATAATTATATGTGTAATTATATATAAATACATGCACATATATACACATACACATGTGTATATATGTACACACACGTGTATTTTACATACATATATAAATATATATATATAGAGAGAGAGAGAGAGCTTGAGAGAGACTGTTTCATTCTGTTGCCCAGGCTGGACAACATTGTAGAATGTCACTACAAGGTCATAGCTTACTGCAGGGTGGAATTCCTGGGCTCAAGTGATCCTCACACCTGAGCCTTCCCAGTAGCTAGGTCTATAGGCAGGTTCCAGCATGTCTGGCTAATTTTCAAATTTTTTGTAGTGACAAGGTTTTGCTACATTGCCTAGGCTGGTCTCAAACTCCTGGCCTCAAACGATTCTCCTGCCTTGGCCTCCCAAAGTGCCTGAATTCCAGGGGTGAGCCAAAGTTCCTGACCAGCACTTTTTTAAAAAATCAAATCAAGTTTTTACAGAAGTAAAAACAGATGCTTCACTATAGCCAGAACGTCTCTTCTTACAGTTTATAGTCATTATCAAAATTGTGTACAAATGTATTGAAGAGCTTTATTGTCTGTAATTGTGGTTTCATCAATCTGAATAGAAAATTTGTTATCTAGTTGCTCTTCAATGTTAATTAACTTATTAGCTATATACTGCGAATTGAACCATTGCTCAATGGCAGTGCTTTATGATACTGGAAGAATATCGATGCATCACTATTGAAATTACAGTCTCTGAGGTGGGTAATATGACAGTCTTAGCAACTATATCACCACTACAAGGTTTGGGGGACTTTTTTGTTTTGTTATTTTCCTTTTACATTTTAAAAAGAAGCTGTATGGAAATACTTACCATACTATTCACAATCCATACTATTCACCCATTTCATATGTATAATTTAGTGGTTTTTAGGATGTTCACAAAGTATATAACCACACCACAGTCAATTTAAGGACATTTACGTCATCGTCAAGAGAATTTCTGTACCTGTTAACAGTCACTGTCTCTTCTTTCTTTTCTCCTCTAATCCTAGGCAGACAAAAATTATTCTGTCTCTAAAAAATTGTCTTTTCTGGACATTTCATGTAGTGGAATCTTATAAGATGTGGTCTTTTGTGACTGGCTTCTTTCACTTAGGTTTTCAAGTTTATGCATGTGTGGCATTGGTCTCTACTTCATTGCTGAATACTATTCTGTTGTATGGACATTTTATATATCTTTTCATGAACTGTTGATGGACATTTGTGTTTTTTCCAATTTTTGGGTACTATGAATAACATTCATGTGCAGGATTTTATATGCACATGTTTTCATCCTGCTTGGGTAAACACCTAGAAGTGGAAAAGTCTGGATCATATGGTCATTCGGGGTTTATTCTTTTGGGAAACTAACAAGCTAGCTGCTCATTTTTTTTTACAGAATTTATACCATTTATTTACAGTAGAAAACATTCAATTAAAATATTTTTGCTTTAGGCCATCATCTTCAAGGTGAGTTGTTTATTCTTCCCTCTTTGATGTGCGAACTTGTCCATTTGTGATGTAGATTAGTCATCACATCACAAATAGTACATGTAAATACACCATTTATGCACATCCACCTAAATCTATTCTTTCTAAAATGTATGTATCTATTTAAGTATCCTTCTGATGAACCAAGGGACATAAGTATGCCATAACCATAATGATATTGATACTAATTTGGACAATGAGAGTAAATGGGTCTTTCACAGAGCAAAAGGAATTCTATACGTTTATTTAAAAGACAATTATTTGATTTGTAAAAATAATATCAAGACAGTTGGAAGACATGTTTGAAACTGCATAGGAGGCAGTGTGATTAATAGAAAATATAGGGTTGGGAAGGAGGATTAGTTATGGCAGTTCCACAATGAGTCTGGAGAGAGGGTTTAAAGGCAGTGTGCAGGGAATAACAGAAAAATCAAGAAAAAGGTAGTGCCTGCTATTATCAATTGTCTGTTCAGATGACAAAATGAAACCTACAAATCTATTAATCATTTGAAGATATTAACAAAGATAATATATAAGTTTTGTTCTCTTGAGTTCCTTACCCCGCTCCTTGTGTGTTAGCTCATTTTCATGCTGCTGATAAAGACATACCTGAGACTGGGCAATTTACAAAACAAAGAGATTTAATGGACTCATAGTTCCACCTGGCTGGGGAGGCCTCACAATCATGGCTGAAGGTGAAAGGCACATCTCACATGGCCACAGATGAGAGAAGAGAGCTTGTGCAGGGAAACTGCCCTTTATGAAACCATCAGATCTTGCGAGACTTATTCACTATCATAAGAATAGCACAGGGAAGACCCGCCTCCATGATTCAATTACTTCCCACTGGATTCTTCCCAAAACACGTGGTAATTGTGGGAGCTACAAGTCAAGGTGAGTTTGCAGATGAAGTTCCCAGTGTAAAGCAGACCACCAGATCAATGGAAATGAATACACATCTCAGTTTCTATAGGAACCTACTGTATATGATCATTCAGTGTGGAAAGGATGTAGTCAGTAAATAGTGCTACAGAAATTTGGAAAAATCTCACAGATAATGTGTGGTTTAATTCACGTCACATCTGACAAAATTAATTACAGATAGCTAAGTAGTAAAATATAACAAATGACACGAAAAACTAGAAGGTAAAAGTAAATATTTAATGTTTGGATATACAAATACTTCTTGCGTAATAATAATAAAAGAACTTTAAGAGGAAATGATAACTTAATATTGCCACATAAAAATGTAAAACTTTTTATAATCCAAACATATAAAATTAGAAGCCAAAAAATTTAGTTGAATAATGTTGCCAAAAATATGACAGAAAGGCTAAAGTTCTTACCAGATAAAATCCTCTTTTGGGTGAAAACCTGAGGATGTATCTTATTCCTGTTCTTGCCACATTATTTTATAATTACTGTTTTTGTATCAGTCTCACTTGGGGTGGGATATGTATGTGTGTGTACCTTTCACATCTTGGTATTTTCAGGGACAAACACAAAGTCTAGTCCAGAAGGCATTTTGTAAATGTCTGAGTATGAACAAATTGGATTCTGGGTCTATTATTTTACTGTGGTCTGAAATGCTGACAAATGCATTTGTCAGTCGATGAAGCAGATTTGAGAAGGGGGTAGAAAAATGTTCAGTTAAGTTACTGTGTAAATGCAGCATACGTTAACTTTCTTGGTGCAAAATATTTTAAAATATGAAATATACGTTTCAGTAAAATATTAGGTGGCTATTGAAGTCACATTACAAAATGCAACTACCACACATTGTTTATATGAATCAATTACAGGGAGATCTTTCTGGTGCCGTTTTTAATTTTCCCCCCTTCCAGTTGCTGAAGCTCTACCTTAATTCCTCCTGTCTTAATTTTCCCACCCCTATTCTCTTTACCTCTTTTTTTCTCTATTCTCCCTTTCTTTCTTTTCCTTTCTCTGTTGCCTTCCCCACAACAGCTCAGTGAAAGAGTGAAGTTTTTGAGTTTCATTTATGCCTTTGCCTGTTTTGCCATAAAAATCAACCAAGGATGCTTTCATATAGCACCAGTATGATGAGGGAAATAAGCTTTCACTGCAGAATGATTACTGTTGGTGATGATGTATAAAATAAAGGGAAGGATGTTATGTGGACTGTTGACCCTTCAGGGCTTATAAGTCCACATTACGTGGTCTGGATGGTAAACTGAGTGAGTTTAATATTAGCTACTGGGAATAACAGTGTTTATAAATTTTCAAAATGACATTTGTATCAGTCAGGCTTTAGCTTTTATTGTATTGAATACACTTACTATATTTTAATATTTTTCTAGAGCTGCTTTATGCTGTGGGAAACACTAGTTGGCAATTGAAAACCCTAGACATTAGATGATTTTTATTTTACATTATCTTTTGTATTAGTCGTGATTATAATTTTCTGTTTGTAAGTCACTTCCCCAAAGCACAGGAGAAAAAAACAGATTTTTCTTCCATGATTTTCTCACTGAGGTTAATTTGTCTTATCTACCTAAAAATACCTTTTTTTAAACAATAAAAGTGGCTCTATCTAAGGCTGTTACTTTATAAAATCAGAAAGTATTTATTTGTTAACACTTATTTATTTCTGTAGCCTTTGAAATTTGTATTCTCCCCCAATGTATTTTAGCAAAATGGGAGAAATGAAGGATAACGTAGTTATTCTTAATATTGTTTTAATACCCTTCAAACTGGATATTAAAACAATCACAACCTCGTGTCTTTATAATCATCAGGTATGCTTGGATCTCTCTATAAGAGATATGCTTGAAATAATAGTTTATAAGCCAGATACACTCAAAGTGCTAAGGAACAGCTCACTGTTGAAAGATATAGTAAGAATTGAAAGGTATATATACTCTTTATTTTCAGATGAGATCACACGTATTCCAAACACCCGTGACCATACTTTGGAAAAACATGACAGTAAACTACGACTTCAGTGTTACATGGACTTCCCCAAACTAATTTATAGGAAACTAGTAACCATTAATATACTTAAATCCTTACGGAATTTAAAATATAGAGTCTGCTTTAACAGAACTAGCTGGTTATCTTCCATTTATTCTATGAGATTCTGAGCTTTAAACTTTTCTTTCTGGTCTGATCTTTTATTCTAAAATATCCTAAAAGTGAGTAGTCTCAAGCAATATGAAGCTGTGGTCACCTCGTACCCATTAGCTAGAATTTTAACTGAGGGCAAATAATGGTTATCATTATACTATAGCTTTCAATGTATTTCTTACTGGCATCAGGCAACAGCAAACACTAGGTGGTGTGTTAAATGCCAGTGGTCAACTTGACTTGGTTTGGAAATGAAGTATTGCCCATGCCCTTCACATGGGCTCGTACATGGTAAGAGTTAAAAACAAACCAGTTGGTCATGGTTTTTATATGGTCATATCAGAGATTCTTGGGAATGTAGGCTTCCATTTCATTCAAGTCACCCACAGAATGAAAGCATTTTAAATCTTGTGTATGCAAAAATCTTTCAAAGGGATATTTCTGAGACAGATTTTGTGCATTTAAAATGCTCTTCAACTAGAGGGAAAAAAAAAACCCTCTCTTCGAACAAAGAATTTTCTGTTTTCCATACTACTCTGTGCCGTATGCCATCCCGGTTTTTTAAAAATCTGCACACACAATTATGATTCAGTTGAAAACAAAGATAGTACCAGTATAATTGTGCCCAATGAGCCCAAAATATTAAACTTTTATTTTCAAGTTTGGCTTTCATCACTCCCTCCCCCAATGCGCTATATATGATAATATATTATTTGTTATTCAGAAAAGGAAGAGTTCCATACAAAATGAATGACTTCAATTGCCTTATAAATAAAACATGGATAAATGTCTTGGTAAAATAAATTAAAGGAGCATTTGTATTTGATCACTCCATCATATTACTGTCTTTATCTACAAGCGGAAGAAGCTGTTGTGTATTTCCTGAAATTCATTATGTGCAAAGTCTATAATGGAGAAAAATCACTACTAAGTTATGGCTGAAACTCAAACAAATAACACGTATTATGCATCTCAGAGAGACTCAAACACATTAAAGGCACATTATCTTTTCTGAGAAAAGATAATGAAGGTCCACACCTGTAGTTTAGGGGTTTGTTTGTATATTTGTTTTGGAAGAGGTTTAACTAGCTTTATGACTGGTATTCAACTCCACTTTCACTTCTTACAATTTACTAAAATGTTTGAAGAGGACAAATATTGATGAAATACTTTTGCTGATTTTGATTTATAAACAGGAGTCATGAAATAAATAACTCACATCCAGTTTTAAAAAAAAACTGAACCCACACCATTATTATTATATTGTTAAAGTTACAAACATATATATAAAATAGAACTGAAATAGGGCTGGGCGTGGTGGCTCACACCTGTAAACCCAGCACTTTGGGAGACCGAGGCAGGCGGACCACAAGGTCAGCAGATCGAGACCATCCTGGCTAACATGGTGAAACCACGTCTCTACTAAAAATACAAAAAAATTAGCCAGGCGTGGTGGCACACGCCTGTAGTCCCAGCTACTCCGGAGGCTGAGGCAGGAGAATCGCTTGAACCCAGGAGGCAGAGGTTGCAGTGAGCCAAGATTGCGCCACTGCACTCCAGCCTGCTGACAGAGCGAGACCCCGTCTCAAAAACAAAACAAAACAAAAACAAAAAGTAGATATAGATGATAATATTAAAGGGGGCAAAGTTACAGAGGGACAATAACCTTAATACCACCCCTGTTAACTGGATTTTTCTTACATCAAACTGTAGTTCTTTTAAAATAATGTGTATTTAGCCAGGCCCAGTGATTCATGCCTGTAATCCCAGCACTTTGGGAGGCTGAGGTGGGTGGACCACCTGAGGTCAGGAGTTTGAGACCAGCCTGGCCAACATGGTGAAACCCTGTCTGTACTGAAAATACAAAAATTAGCTGAGCATGGTATTGGGGGCCTGTAATCCCAGCTGCTTGGGAGGCTGAGGTAGGAGAATCGTGTGAACCTGGGAGGCAGAGGTTGCAGTGAGCTGAGATCGCACCACTGCACTCTAGCCTGGGCTACAGGAATGAAATTCCATCTCCAAAAAATAAAATAAAATAAATAAATATATGTATTTCAGTCATCCAGTTGATGGGCCTTCTATGTTGGTTAACTAAAGACTAGAGCATACGGTTAGAAACTTTTATCTGATTTATCCGAACATGGGATCTTCCTATGGTAAGTCTGCTGTTACTACACTCTGAGCAATACATAAAGGAATAATAATAAAAAAATTTTGATTAAAAACTAGTTAGAATAGATTTCAAGTTGTGTAGAAGAGAAAAATTGTGTTTAGTTATAACAGTAGGTTTCAGTTCATTTTGTGATGCATGGAAAATTTGAATTACATTCAAAAAATGGCTGCAGTTGAAAGAGTTCTGTTCAGTAGGCCACTATATGAAGCCCTACAAAACAGTCATCAGTATTCCCAAATAAAATACAACATTGATCTTCAAGAATCATTCTTGTTTTTAGCCAAAACTGTGTGTGAGGGTGTGATATAGTGGGGAGATATTTACTGTTCATACTCACTTCCTTTTTGTACTTGGTCAGACATCTTTGAATGTGTCAGTCATTCTTGAACTTTGTTTGCATCAGAATCACCTGGAGGGCTTGTTAAAACACAGACTGCGGGGTACCATCCCCAGATTTCTGATTCATTACGTCAAGAGTGGGACCCAATGATGTGCATTTCTAATTACCACACTTTGATAACCACTATATTGTCCATTTAATTTTTCCTAGCAGTAGTGAAGACTCACCTGATGATCTTTGGCTTAATGACAGATGGTATCTATGTGACATGATAGAACACCTCACCGTATTAAAAACAAGAGGGAGCAGTTTCACAGTTGAAAGAAGGTGTATAATAAAACTAAATGGAGCTCTGAGCCTTGATCTCAGGAACATTCAAAGTCCTTTAGATTGGAGAGAGATTTCCTTATAGTCTTAGGAAATACAGGGGTCAATGAGATGTTAATATTTTTAATTGTCTGTGAAAGTTCTGATTTTACAAATAAACTTGAGTTCGGCATCAGTGGTTGTGATTTTTGAATTTGGCAGTAGTGATTCCTTGATAGGAACTATAGAGATCTACAGCTGTATATATTCTTTCTGGTGGCTGATCATTGTATTCTCTTCAGATTGTTGTCACTGTCAGTTGGTTTCTGCAAGCCTAAATCAGGAAGAGCCTTTCAAATTATCTTCTATGGCCTTTTATATGTTGATTCATTCAGATACCGAGTGACCATGTAATATTTTAAGTCAGCCAGGACATGTGAAAGTGCTCAGAGTGAGAGAGTATATGAGTACTCCCCGTATCACCTGCTTAATTTTCTATAAACCCAGAACTGCTCTAAAATTTAAAGTCAATTAATTTAAAAAAAAAAAGTACTCAGAGCCAACACATTTGTCTGAACAAAAGAAGAGATGAGAAAATGTACATAAGTTTGGAGAAGAAAGATCCTGAATGTGCAAGAGTTTTTTTCTTCTTCTTCTTAAATCTCTGTTCATTTATACATCCAAACATCAACAGATGTATGATTTAACATTTGCCCTGCACCTCTGGCTCTAGGGACCATGGAGTTTTGTATATGGATACTCCGCTGCAGTGAACTCTGTCATTGTTCTGAACAGCTGGGAATGGAATATAGCTCATTAAGACAGGAGATGTTATCCAAGCCTCCCCTGGCATCCTGAAGAGTAGTGAATATGTTGTGCTTCCTGAGATCTAAAGTATCCATTTCATTACCACCTAGTGTTCTCTTCCTTTTATTGAAAAACTCTATTGGCCCCATTGCCTCTTTGAATGATGTGCACAGTTTATGCCAGCTGTTCCTTTTCTTAATCCTTTCTCCTTCTTCTTTGCCTTTTTATTATATTTATGGTATGTGCTGTGCCTTGTATTTAAAAAAATAAAACCCTAGTGTAATTAGTACATACCACTTGTTTATGTAACCAGAAGAATATTAAGGACAGATTTTCACAATAAACCCCTGTCATTCAGACATCCCTGCTCCCTTTGGTATAAAAAGCAACTTTGCTGGAGAGAGGATTGCAAGTTTAAGTTTCTCATACTTATCAGGCAAGGGAGCTTATGAGTTTTTATTTTGTATCAGGTGCTTAGTCCTATTACTCCATTTGATTGTAGCAATAAATCTATGAGACATAAAGATATAGGAATTATTATCTCATTTTGTAGATGGGGCCCTAAACATCAGAAAGATCTAAAACCCAATTAGTAAATTGTGAAGCAGGGATTCATATCTGTGTCTTTCTGGCTCCGTCATCTCTCTGTACTATTTATACAACCTTTTGCTGAGTTACATATAAATTTAGATGTCTGTATTCATTTTTTATGTGACATCATTGTTTGCTTATGTGGCATGATTATTTAGGACAAAAGAAAGATAAGAGGAACCATGTTAAAAATATCACTTTTATCCGAAGATTCAGATTTATATCTAGGTCATCTTTTTTCTATTTGGAGAGTTATTCAGGCTTTGCAAATGAAATAGGCAGGGATGTTCAGGAATAGCAACCCGCCAGGTGCTTTCTTTGTAACTGGAGAGAAGAAAATATTAACCTCTCCACTAATGTGTATTGGGAGCTTACTAAGTGCCAGGCACATACATGCGTTATTTTATTTAATCCTCTAGGTGGTGTAAGAGTAGATGTAGAAAATGAGGTCCAAAGCATTTAAATAATATGCCCAAGGTCACATAGCCTGCAAGCATACAGCTGGGGCTAGCACTGCCATCTGATTCCAGAGCTCGAGCTCTCAATCACTACGCTACACTGCCAAGGAATGGCAGTTTAAGAGGTGGAAGTGGTGTGACATAGTCACCTAGAAAAAGAGAGGTAAGTTATTTGAACACCTGGACATTTTCTTTTTCCATCAAACAGGAAGAAATATTGAGAAAATGGATATACAATCATGCATCACTTAATGATGGAGACACACTCCCAGAAGTGTGTTACTAGTCAATTTCGTAGTTGTGCAAACATCATAGAGTGCACTTACACAAATCCAGTTGGCATAGCCTACTACACACGTAGGCTACATGGTTTGGCCTGTTGCTCCTAGACTACACACCTGTACAGCATGTTACTGTACTGAATAGGGTCTTTGTAACATAGTGGTATTTGTGTATATAAACATAGAAAAGGTACAGTAAAAATACCATAATCCCATGGAGCCATCATTGTATATACAGTGTGATGTTGATGGAAATGTTGTTATGAGGCATACAACTATACATTTATCCATCCTCAAATGCTAATCTCCTAAAGAGAAATGAAAGCACAGGTAGAGTTACTTGGCAACTTTTTATTAATTCAAGAAAGTTAGTTATGTGATTTCTAAATCACTCTTGTTGGATACAAGTGGAATCTAGGGGTTCTGAGAGTAAAAAAGGAAAGTTAAAGCAGTGGCAGAGAAAGGCTAGATGGGTTTGGCACATATTCAGCTTTGTCAAAGGGAATATGAAGGATTCCAGTTCACTTTACATGCCAAGGCATCTGCGATGATGGAGAGAGTGATGTCACATGCTTTGGGAAATTAACTGCATAACCTTGAATGTAGTCAAGGGGCTTATCCTACTCTTTTTTTCTAGTTAAAGTGTCTCTAAGGTTGGCCTTTCTGACATCATGGCCAGACTCATAGAGGCAGGACTTAATGGAAGCTAAAATCATTAGTATACATATACATACAAATACTTCTTAAGATACGTATTTTCTGTAAGGAATCCAAACTGTAGGAAAAGGATAAAATGAAGTTTTTAGTAAGGAATATATTTTAATGGAAATAATATTATAGTACCCATTATTATTCATTTCCTTTAAAATATAGATGATATTATCTTTATAAGAGATGGTGTCTTTATTTTATTGACTATAAATGTACTTGTGAAATCTTTCCTAAGTTAACTCTTGAAACACAGATTATAACACTGCTATTGCACAGAACCCAACCATCCATGTTGCAGAGTGTCTGTGCTGCTTTAATTAGTTCTGATATAATAAACCATTTCATGTTTAGCAGTTTAGATTTATAATATGGTCTAGTTGGCTTCTAACTACAGATCATTGACTGAATTTATATCTAATTTTAAAATTTCGACAAATAGGTGAAAACTGGAGGAGTGACGAAGGAATATTTTGATAAAACCAAGAAAGACTTGTCTTTAGTCAGGGACTGTGGCACTACCACTTATTTCAGACCCAGGCAAGACTTGCGAGCAGATTTACCAAAGTCAGGGTTCAAAATTAGGAAGAAAAAAGACATGAGAAAAGTTCTTCATATGTGAAAAGTATAGTAGTCCTTAGGTACATAAATCCTCCTTGGATTTGTGATTGAGAATTCAGTTGTACTGCTTCTTTGCAGTGAACCTTACTTTTAATAATGTGATAGCTTTTTTATTTTCAAAAAATCTTCCTTTAGAATTGTTTTTAGAAATTAGTTTTGGGGACTAGAGGCCTGGTAGACCTACAAGCACAGATTGAATATCCCATATCCAAAATGCTTTGGACCGAAAGCGTTTGGGATTTGGACTTTTTCAGATTCTGGAATATTTGCGTATACATAATGAGATACCTTGGGAGTGGAACCCAAGTCTAAACATGAAATTCATTTGTTTTTATATATGTAGCCTGAAGAAAGTTTTATACAATATTTTAAGTAATTTTATACATGAAATGAGGTTTATGTTAAGTACTTGTATAGAATTTTCTACTTGTGGTGTCGTAATGATGCTCAAAAAGTTTTGGATTTTGGAGCACTTTAGATTTTGAGTTTTTTGATAAGGAATGTTCAGCCTGTACCCAATACTTACTATTTCTAATGTTGGCAAAGCCAGTAATTCCAAAAATATTCTAAACCTCTTCTTTCTTCATTAGCTTGAACTTAACTCTTTTATTTTCATTCATCAATATATGACCCATCATTTAGCAATATTTTAGAAACATAAAAGGAAGGATGGGCCCCAAAAGACAAGAATTATAATAAATTTCTTCAGTGAAACTCGTCTTAGGAAATGAGTATTAATTGCACTCTTCCACTGTAAACAGGAGCAGAGTAACCACACCCATCAAGAGTTGGTGCTTAGTTTTATAGGTAATTTGTTTTCCTGGGTGCCAAGTGCTTTTTATATATGGTGCTATGGGCATAACTTAATGCCAAGAAATGAAGCATAATGCTAAAAGAAAACATAGTTCTAGGAGAAAGTCTGCTTTTAATACCTGTTTCTTCTAGAAGTGAATAGGACTTTGGTGTGGGCAGTTTAAAAGTTGGCCACATCAGGTTTTAAGCTTGGAATCCGTGTTTGATTTTGAATCTTAGCCCAAGAAAAATAAATGTATTATTTTCTCCAATATAAATTTGTTTGGCGGTGTCAGTAATTGACTTATTTAGTAGCAATAAAGCAATTCAGATAATTTTAGAAAATTTACTTTTGAGGAAGAATTCTAATGAAGGATAATTTAAACAATTATGCATGAGAAATAACTATTTACTAAACAAGAAATAGGGTTACTGTAGATGGTTAGAGTTTGAAAGTAGAGATTTGCTTTGAATGTAGTTTTTTCTTTGAGATTTCAGGGTGAAAATTGCATGGCTGGAGCATGACCCAGAAACAGCCTTGTCATTGATTGCCACTGGGAATACAGTAATTGAAGATTTGCCTGTGTTGATTGACTTTCAGTATCTGATTACAGAAGCTCTGAGTAATGTATCTTGTTCTTTTATCTCCTTTGTTGCCTCCTTTCAGAAATACTTGTAAAATGTGTCTGGTTTATCTATAGATTTTTGGATTCTTAGAAGGCCACTTAACCATTTCTGTTAGTATTTAACAGTTCAATCAATTTGAATAGTAATGAAGAAAACCTGAATTAAAATGTACTAGGATTCTGAGATTGTTATTTCTGGTATATAATATACTTTTCTAATTTATTCTTTGTAGAACCTCATCTCTATAAATGTTTGTGTTGAAATGTTTTTTGGTCTTAAGTGATGGAATGACGGCCTATGCCAGGACATCGTAGCTTGTGGATGCCTACTCTTTTCAGATGACTTGGTGGTGCAGGTTAATATTTTGAGTAAATCTTTAGGAATTAAATTCAGTACTGTCAACAATGAGAATCTGGCCAGTTTATGTAGAGCTTAACAGAGGCAGAATGTATTAGTGGATTTTAGTTTTTTTTTAAAAAAGGGACATTGGTATCATACACTATTCTATACCTAGCTCTGGGGATAGCGTGTACAGTGTGGATTATTTAGGGTCCACTCCTGGCCACAGGTCTTCTGTGTTACCTTTAAAAAGCTATGGTAGTGCCACAGCTGACTGTGCCATCTCTGTATGGATTTTCTGTTTATTTGTTTTATAGAAACTATAGTATGATGTCAGAAACTGGCTGGATTAAGTACAGTATGTTGGAAAAGAGAAATGTGTTACCTGCTTGATGGGAGTACAGTTTGACTCTTCTGTTTCCCTGATGTGCTAATCTAATGATTTGGCCTTGATGGTAGGGGAGTAGCTGGTGAGAAAAAGGAAGGGAAGGAAGATGAGGTCATTGTCCTTGGATAAAAGATCTAACTTCAAGTCTTTGCAAATGACAAAATGGGAGAAGTTCACATGGCATTTGAGAGTACCTCTTCTAAATTACTCAGTTTAGGTCAGAGAATTTTGTTTCAGCTCACGTAAGAACTTGATTTGTTTCTAGTGTTCCCTGTGTTTTCATAATCAAACCGTAGCCTCTGCCTTTTGACGTTTTGTTTTGCTCAGCACTTTGGTTCCGTGTATTCATGTTTTTGTTGCCATTTTTGATTTAGTGTAGGATTTGATTAATGACTGCATACATTTTAAACGATGTCACATTGAAATGTACATTTGCTCACATTTATGTATAATCAGTAAACAGCTGTTTTTGTTCTTTCTGTTTCTGAGATGCATGTTTGGTTGTAGTTGTTTCCATTTTGTCCTAGGTTGAAGATCCTTAGCTAATTTCAGTCAGCCCTGAGCTGTCATTCCTGTTCATCACTGTCACATCAACATCGTTCCTGTTCATCACTGTCACATTAGCAGCAAATCTGAACTTGCTGATTAGTAAAGTGGATGGAAATCACAGCTCTGTGTGTGTCCAAATAGCTACTCATCAGCAAAGCTTGTGATGGGGCCTGATGGTTTAATGCAGGCCGTAATCAAGGGCTAGGAAATGTTTTCTCTGCAGTTTAACCTGGTAGTATTGAATTACATTAACATGTATATACACTTGCATACACATACACAGTAGTGTTACATCAGTGTTCAAAGTCGATCAGGCCAAATCAAACAGAAGAAGGAAATAGATTTTGAAGATGACTCTTGTGATTTTAGTCAGCAAACTTAAACAGCACATTTTCCTTTGGTCTCATTGATTTCCTCATATCCAGCTGAAGAACTGCTTGATTAATAATATACTGTCTTTGGTGACATGGACTGAAAAAGTATGGGGTAAATGGGGTGAATTTTATGTTTGGAGCTGTTATTATCCCATGTGGTATCTGTTGCTTACTTCTCAGTGGTACTTGTATAGATGTGTCAACAGATTTGAAGTTTTGTGCCTATGAGGCAGAATACTTAAAAGGTCATGAGAGTCATTACTTGGAGACGAGATGGGCCCTCATATTGTGCTCACAATATCTCTGCGTGAGCACATGGAACAACCATATTTTATTTTTTGAAAACAACTTTTTTGAGTGTCAAATGCTTACCGGTTGAGAGCCCACTGTAAAACTGAATGTCTTTGTGGCACTTGACTTTTGAGATGATGTTTTTATAATGCCTCATTGTGGGAGGTTAAGAGTCATTATCCTGATTTTACTCAGGAAGTTCTGAGCAGGTAAGTGACTCGTCCAAAGTTACCCTCCCCGTAAGTAAAAGCCAGACCTTGAATGCAGGCCTTCTGACTCCAGCTACAGTAATTTTGTCTTTCAGCCATTAACAGCTGCCTTGTTTATGTGGCTAACATGATGCTAGATAATTATGAGAAGAATTTCATTTAAAAGAATTTCTCATACCTGGAAATTTATAATCATACCTGAATGACCACAGCCGCGTGAATCCTAACTTCAGTCAAGATAAGCAGTAATATTGGAAATACTGTAGAAAGCAAGCATGGCATCACAGTGTCTACCAGCATTCTGTGGGAGGATTATAGGATTTGCATGCAGACCAAGGGCAGCCTGGGTAATCAGAGCTCTGATACTGTTTTATGGAAAGCAATTTAATGCATATTTTTAAAGCAATATCAACTCTTTTATATGATTAAAAATGGTTTCTAGCTTATACATTTTAATTTTCTTTTATAGATTTCAGCCCCGGAATTATACATATCTATCCTCCAAACGTGTCATTTTCTTCCTCTCAAGGCTAGTGGTACACGTTTAAGTATTTCCAGCATACGTTTTGTTGCTGTTATAAACTCGAATAAGCATCTTCATTTTCTTGCAAGATTTCTGTCACTATCGCATCATCTTTGTCTTTTCTGATGGCTCACATTAATGCAGGCAGTGCTAACACATTTGTTTCTTTTGTCTTTTATGACAGTCTGAGTTTTAAAACTTCACTTTTATTCTGAGTTTAGTAGTTTTTGTTCAGAAATAGAACTTTGAGGCAGCAGCATCAGGTAATGAAAAAAGTGTAGGCTTTTGAGACAAAGACCTGAATTTGGATTCTTGCTGTTCCACTTACTAGCTTTATTGAATTACTCAAATACTTCCAGTCACACCCAATCCTGTTAGTAAAATAGGGGTTAGTTGTGCTGTTGTGAGGATTTGATAGGGCAGCCTGAGAGAAATGCCTGCCATGGTCCCTTACTCAGAATAAATGTTCAACAAATTACAATTCTCCTTTATATGCAGTACTGTTTTTTTTTTTTTTTTTTTTTTTTTTTTGAGACGGAGTCTCGCTCTGTCGCCCAGGCTGGAGTGCAGTGGCCGGATCTCAGCTCACTGCAAGCTCCGCCTCCTGGGTTTAGCCATTCTCCCGCCTCAGCCTCCGTAGTAGCTGGGACTACAGGCGCCCGCCACCTCGCCCGGCTAGTTTTTTGTGTTTTTTTTTTAGTAGAGATGGGGTTTCACTGTGTTAGCCAGTATGGTCTCGATCTCCTGACCTCGTGATCTGCCCGTCTCGGCCTCCCAAAGTGCTGGGATTACAGGCTTGAGCCACCGCGCCCGGCCCATATGCAGTACTGTTTCTCATGCTTTTTAATTAGATATTTTGCTCCCTCTGGTCGCCTCTCCCTCCTCCTCTTTTTCTCCTTCTCTCTCAGTTTGCAGCCCCAAATTCTTATGAGATCACGCACATCCACTTTGAAGTTTACTTTGACCATGCTCTGATCATACGAATAGTTTCCAGCCAGACTTCTTCAAAATATTGCTGGTAGCAATTTTTATCACACTACTTTTTCCAGTGATATCCATTGTCTCCCCCGTTATCTATTTTATCTGTTCTTGTTTCCTTCTCTTTTGTCAGTCCATTTTTTTTTAAATTTTTTTTTGAGACGGAGTCTCGCTCTGTCACCCAGGCTGCTGGAGTGCAGTGGCATGATCTTGGCTCACTGCAAGCTCCGCCTCCCGGATTCACACCATCCTCCTGCCTCAGTTTCCTGAGTAGCTGAGACTACAGGCGCCTGCCACCACGCCTGGCTATTTTTTTGTATTTTTAGTAGAGACAGGGTTTCACCGTGTTCTCCAGGATGGTCTCGATCTCCTGACCTCGTGATCTACCCGCCTCGGCCTCCCAAAGTGCTGGGATTACAGGCATGAGCCACCGTGCCTGGCCTCTTTTCAGTCCTTTTTAAAGGCCTCCTTATCTAGTTGACGGGCTTCCTTTATCCTGGCTTTAGGAGTAGGTTTGGTTGTGAATAACAGAGACTCAGCATAATAGTGATATCACAAGACAGAACTTTATTTCTCACATAAAAGTGTGGGAGTCAAGTGCTTGTGTGGGGACTTTGATCTGCGAAGTCCTCAAGGACCCAGGCTCTTTCTATCTTAATGCTTCACCACATGCGTGCTCCATTCCTAAGGTCCCCTCCTGGTCCAAGGTGGATACTTGAACTCTTACTATTGTATCTACATATTAGGCAGCAGGAAGTAGACGGGGCAAAAGTAAGACATATCCTTCTCTTTGGAAGTTGCCCACACTGACTTCCTCTTACATTTGGCCAAAACTGTATTACATGACTATGTCTAGATACAGCAAAGACTCAGAAATGTATCCTGTTTCAATTATCCACATGCCTAAAAGAAGGAGATAATGGATATTTGAGGACAACTGGCAGTGTCTGCCTTGTTGGTATGTGTGAGATATGCCATATCCTTAGCCAAGGTTTCAGGAAACCAAATCCTCTAATTTCACACTGTAGATTTTTTTTTTTTTTTTTTTTTTTAGATGAAGTCTCACTCTGTCGCCCAAGCTGGAGTTCAGTGGCGTGATCTCAACTCACTGCAACCTCTGCCTCCGAGGCTCAAGTGATTCTCATGCCTCAGCCTCCTGGGTAGTTGGAATTACGGGCACCCCCCACCACATCTGACTAATTTTTTTGTATTTTTAGTAGAGATGGGGTTTCAGAATATTTATCAACCTGGTTTTGAACTCCTGACCTGAAGTGATCTGCCTGCCTTGGCCTCCCAAAGTGCTGGGATTACAGGCATGAACCACTGCGCCT
>NW_012115154.1:1520834-1550818 GCF_000951035.1 Colobus angolensis palliatus
GGGAGAAAGGGAGAAGGGGAGAAAGAGAAGGGAAGAAGGAGAAGGGAAGGAAAAGAAAATTGTCCCTGTGAAATTGCTGCCTTTTTTTTGTCTTAGTCTTCTTTATTGGTACATTTTTAATATAAACTGCTGCTGATCTGTCATTCTCTATTCTGGAAATGTTTACTTCATTGTCTGTCTTTATCTTTTACCCAGGTATCTTGTTTCTGTGGTATGCTTAAGCCTCTGCTCTACCTCATTGCTTCTAGAAAGAACAATTTTATACTTAGACACACACATGCATGTGTCTAAATGGCAATATTACTCTTGCCATTATATTACAGAGAGTGAGACAGAAGGCAGTGACGGAGTGTCCTGCCCTCCCTGGGAATGGACAGAGCAGCATTGTTTCTGTCCTACTTAAGCAATGTGAGGCTTTGATTCGATATGAGACTTTTTTTTATCTTGTATTGTCTTGTTTTTATTGTACTATTATTTTGTTGTCTGACAAAAATAGCCATCTCTCCTGTATCTCTTTTTGCCCTTAACCTTTTCTGCTGGGTTGGATTTTTTTCCTATTGCATAACTGCAATGTCTGAACCTTAAATTGAACTCAAATTATGAACTTTGAAATGAACTTCCTTTGGCAAGACTGATTTAACAGAGTTCTAGACCTCAGTTGCATTCAGTTCCATGTTGATTTAAGTAAA
The DNA here is from genome assembly GCF_000951035.1 of Colobus angolensis palliatus. Classification (NCBI taxonomy): domain Eukaryota; kingdom Metazoa; phylum Chordata; class Mammalia; order Primates; family Cercopithecidae; genus Colobus; species Colobus angolensis. The sequence goes on from NW_012115154.1 coordinate 1,521,524, forward strand.
GACAGGCTTAATACCTGTTAATCAAGAATAGGAAAGTTTGTTTGCCCCAGATATACATTCTCTCTACAAGCTAACTATAAAATCAGTGTAGTAGCTTGGATGATTTAATGACTTGGAGATTTTTTTCCTTTTTTTGTGTGTGACTTAGCAGTTTTTAAGTATAGGAAAGGAAATTATAATACGGTTTTATAAAAATGAAACCTGTTTCAAGATCCCATCATTAATGGGGCCTGAATTTTTTAGTTGGTCTTTGCAAAGGAGATCATTGCTCTGTGAAGTTTATGAATCCCTAGACCCGAGAATTTCTAACACTATCTTACTAAGGAAATGTATAGATGCTCTCCCAGAAGATTCTAAGGAGGCATGCCCTAGGGGCACATCTTCTGTAGAGGTAATGAGTTCACTGGAGGTAATCTCACAATCCCTTCTTGCTTGATGATTTTTTGATAATTCTGTAATTCGAGTATGAAAAAAAAAAATTACCACCAGCAACCTCTAAAACCTGGGAACAGCAGTTAGCTATTTCCTGGTAGTATTTTTGAGGACTTTAGAAGGTAGGCACTAGATAAACATAAGGCATTTTTTGTTATTACTATTGCCATTACTTGTTATCATTTATGTAGCACCTGCTTCACTAATGCATTTGCTTACAGGAGCTGCAATTTTACTCCTGATGGCTACTTTTTGTCATTATGTAATCTGTGGTAAACCACATACCATCTAAATGTTGCCACTGGATTTCTTTCTTCTTCAAACTCCAGCCCTGGAATACTGTTGCTGTTCTATTTGTCAATGAACCGCTAATAGAAATTTCTGAGGAACATAGCATACTAGATGCCCAGGAAAAGAAAATATTATTAAAAACCAGCGTAACTCCACCTGATTACCCCATCATAGTTCTTATTACTTCAGAAAACTGTTAAAAGAACATTAATAAGTTTTCCATGCATGGCTTCATTTTTATAACCAATTGCTAAATTGCTAAGTTGCTGTTTTATTCACTTTCAAATTTACAAACAATTTCCAAGTCTGTGCTTTCATTTACTAATGCAAAGCTCTTTGCATATATATATATGTATGTGTGTGTTTCCTGGTAAATTGTCATTCCTTCCTTATTCAGTAGCTTTGGGTCTCTTATTCTGAAAGATTCCTGCCAGCAGTTATCAGTTTGCATGTTATGGAACAACGTATTGACCTGATAGACTTTGCCAGTTTTACTTGCAAAGCTAATAGCTTCCCATTATATGGTAGAGAAAGGCTTTGTTACACAGACACATTTATTAATTCTCTATTTACTGCTCCTCAAAAAGCTAAAAAAAAATTTTGTTTTGAAATTTGGAATCTTGATGTTTGGAATATTTTTACACAATGAATCGAAGCACTTCTTGCTAGCTCTTTCCCCTTTTTTGACATTATTAATAATTTTGTTTCTTTAATTCTAGGAAAAGGAAAGATTTTACATTAAGATACGCAATAATAAGGAAAACCATGGCACATCTCCTGAATATTTATGTCTACATGAAATAATTTTTGAGACAGAATGTTTTTGAGTTATTTGTAATATCGTGTCCTTAGGTTTAATTAAACTAATTATAGTCATTATTTACCATTTTCATATTGAAAATGATTCCCCATATTTTTCAAACCATTTGAGAAATTGTGCACTATGCAGGAAGTATCAGTTAGATATACTGTCTCTGAGAACCTATGCCCAAATGGCCTTCAGCTTAATTTTTCATGTTTGAATATTGGTCAATGTTACCTGTCCATTCTGGGGCACTGTGGTTAGAATCTCCCTGATAGCCTTGGAAACTGTTGGCTATAAATACTTGAGAATAATGATGCATGATTTCTCATTAAATAGTTGCCTCATAAATAACTACTTTCAGGCATGAATCATCTACTGAGGTATATTTGTTTTTATGTTATGTTATGTTACGTTACGTTATGTTATGTTGTTTTTTGAGAGAGCATCTCACTTTGTTGCCGAGGCTGGAATACAGTGGTGTGATCATGGCTCACTGCAGCCTCAACCTCCTGGGCACAAATGATCCTCCCATCTCAACCTCACAAGTAGCTGGGACTACAGGTGGGCACCACCATGCATGGCTAATTTTTTGTATTTTTTTTTTTTGTAGACATGGGGGTCTCGCTATGTTGCCTAAACTAGTCTTGGCTCCTGGGCTCAAGTATATTTGCATATTGAAGGAAAATTCTTAGTGGATGTTGGCCTCTATTTGGTGAATGAATAAGCAGAATAATAGATTTAAAAATTCTGGGTAATATTGGGACTAATTTTTGGGGAAAGAAGTTTTCCCCAGGCACTGTATCCTGTGTCATGAGTGAGGGGTAGGTGTCCAGTGAGGAATTCCAGCAGAGGCTGAAGTCCCATTTGTGGTGATCATGCACTTTTGCTTTCTGGTAGATTCAAGGTTCCAGGGTTCTTGTTAGGAATCTTGCTTTAAGACACAGTGTAAGTACATTTTAAGGACTTATTTTAAAAATTATTTTGAAGCAATGTGTGTACAGGCCAAGATCCTTGGCCTTCTGAAGATTCAGCTGGCCAAAGGCAGATTAATTGGAGAAAAGGCAGACAAATTTTGTCTGGTTTGTGTGTGTGTGTGTGTGTGTGTGTGTGTGTGTGTGTGTGTGTGCGCCTTCAGAATGAAGACCCAAAGAAACAGAGGAAATTGTCCATTTTTATGTTTAGGTTCAACAAAGTATGGACAATCATGTAGAATTATGATTGGACAAAAGAGCATGATCATGATTCTCACAGAAGGAGTGGGGAAATCCCGCAAGGCCTGTCCGTCTAGATTCTTCCCAGCCTCTCTGAGCATGCATGCCTTCCTTCTGGGTATAGGTCAGGACCCTTTCTGGAACTGGGCGGGGGGAGTGGGGGCTCTTATGAAACAAGTTCCTATAGTGAAACAAGGTTGGTCAGATAAGTTCCTTTTGGCCAGTTTTTACATGGAAATGTGGAGAGAAAGTTAGGGTAATATTTTTAGGTTTTATGGCTGGCCTTGAGGTAAAGGTTCTGGCTTCTGTGACCAGCCTTGGGCAGAAGGGATTCTAGTTTCTGTGGGTAGCCTTGGGGGAGAATAGGACTGAGGAGGAGAGAAGATCAGAGAAAAACTTCAACTTCTGAGGCCACTTCTGAAGCCTTCATTTTGGGGGTATTGTCTTCTGAGCCCCAATATATGTCACTTGGAGAAGGCCTACTTAAAGGTGTTCAGAAAATGATTTGAAATGGTTTGAAGCTGATCTAATGAATGGCATTAATTCTTTGTTTGATTGTCAGTACCATTTTAGTTTTTCTGCTATGTAAAAAAAAAATTTGAATTTTTTTTTAGAATTGTTGGATTCAGAATAAAAACTTAGAGGTTATAAATATTAATATTAAGTGTGTTTAGACTAGAAATATGCTAATGGAGTGCCCTAAGATGACCATAGCTATCAAAAGAATGTTTTGCTTATTTTCAGTTAGTTATACCACAAACATAACAGCTTGAATATATTGAGAAACTTGAGCTTTTCAGATTTGTCCTTGAACTCTTGATTGGCTTTGCCGTTTGTTTTCTGGATGGTGTGGTAAAGAATTTAATACCCTTTGGTATTGATTTTAAAAGGTAATGAGAATTTTTTTAATATAATCCTTGCAAAATATACTTTGTATATAAATTGAGTGTCCTGACATAATCTCAATAGCCTAAGATTTTCCCCTAAGGCACATTTTTACGTTTCTATTCAATATTTATTTGAGCTAACTCAGGCATCGACGATATAATTTAATTAATTCTGTTTATTCCACCCAAGCTCTTATCAGTTGATTTTCCCTAGTGTTGAGTCTCAGAGGAGTATTTTTATATTTTCATCGCTATGGTTATACTGTGGGCATTTTTCCCCCTCATTTTACCTGGTCCCTTAATTCCATTTCTCCTGAGTTGCTGCTCCCTTGAACAGCCTCATCCATCCTTCATACAATAAGCTTTCATATATTTAATAACTATTATTAGGTTATCCTTATGCTGTCTTTTCTTCAGCCACAATAATCCCAGTTCCTTTAAGCTTTATTTTTATCCTGCTTTTATCCAGCCTTTAATATTTTAGCAGCTTCTTCTAGATCTTCTTTAGAAAAGAGTAGTATGAGATTATAAAACGAACCTACTGCTAGAAGTGTGCTTGTCACTTCTCCTCTATAGCAGTCAAATTCTTTGAGATCCCTCAAACTGAAGCATCCATGGGAACATTTATTATTTGTTCAAATATGGCCATAAAAATCGACTTTGCAATCATACTGAGTCATCTTGACAGTGCTGTGAGTGACAGAAACTAATCTTATCTGCTGGCTAGCGTTTTAAAAATGATAAATGGACCCTCAGTCTTTAGTTTGCCTGTAAATGAAATTAGGTTTATCTTATTTCTTCCAGAAATAGCATTACTTAGAAAATTTTGAATTATTTCTTTCTGAACAAAGTTAAATGGCCAAGGCTAGGGGCTAAATTTTGATTATTATTACATACATATATTTTTTTGCCTTTTATTGCAAATAATGGTGCATTGGGAAAATTCAAGTACTAAGAAATCAGCATATATTTTCTAAACAGAACAAAGATTCCTCACCATCTATACTTGCAGCCGAACTGAGAAATATATGTTCAAAGTAAATTTTATTGAATATTTGTTCTTTGATTTTTTTTTTTCAGATCTAAAATAAAGTTCCAAGTCTTGATAATCACAGCATGTTTAGGACTAATGTCTTCATTGTTTTATCTGTCTTCCTTTTAGTTGCCTAATCATTTAAAGATCAAATTAAATTGAAATCTAGTATAATTTCTGCTGGTAAAATGACTTTTATAGTAACTTCCGCCATTTATTTGTTTTCTCAGTAGGAAACTGATTTACCTTACTTCCACATGTTTTTCTGGTATCTTTATTCTGAAATTGTCTTTTCTTTGTCAGTCAGGATCTAGGACTTCAGAACCCGTTTGTATCAGCTCCTATAAGAAACGAAATGAGGTCACCTAACGGTGTTGAATACCTTTTTCTTCTGTATTTTAACTGACGTTTTAGAACTCTAATACTGTCATTTTTTTTTCTTTCTTCTATTCTTGATCTCTAGGACCATGTTAGTAAGTTTGTTACATATTTTTTCAAATGTGATTTTTAACCAAATCGAGGGAATTAAAGCAATAACCTTTTTATATTCTGTTTCTAAAGCAAGAGGACATTGCTGTGTGGGTTGATTTTTTTGAAAAACCTTGTTGTCTTCCACTTGTAGCTTTCCTTCCCCCCCGCCTTTTTTTTTTTTTTCTTTTTCCAGTCAGTGTATTTCAGGGCTCTTTGTATCTTGCACATGAAATAATATGAAAAGAAGATTTGAATGAATGGGAGGATAACTCTTCACTTTTTGTTTCAATTATTTCGTTTTTAAATTTCCTTTCACTTTGGGCCTTTAAAAGCATATGTGTGTGTACATATGTATGTGTGTGTGTATTTATGTGTTTAGTATTTGGAAATTTGTGAGGGATGAAAAGGTTACTTCAATAATTCCCTTGTCTATGTGGTAGCTGTTTCTCTGCTAAATACTCATAATGAGTTATTCTTTTCCTCCCCCACTTTAGGTTCAAGATTCTTGCATTGTAGAAGAAAAAAGTATAGTAATGTCTCATTTGCTAGTATCATTAAGAAACGAAGTGTCTCTCAAAAGTTAATTTTCCAGATAACTAAATCCTACCTCTGGGAATCATACTAGCTCCTCCATTTTTAGATGTTGAATAAGTTATAAATTTCACTGAACCTCCATTTCTTCTTTTCTAAAGATGGACATTTAATACCTATTTTAATGATTTATTCAGAGGATGAAATAAGTGTAAAATGCCTAGAACCGCAAAAAACTTAGTATTTTTGAGATATCAAGAAAACTGGATACCTTAAAGCTGATTGATAAACACTAGGTTCTTTCCCTTTTCCCATTAAATGCCATATCTTGATTTAAATTATCTTTTTCTTATTTCTTCATACACTCATACTCGTAAAGTCATTTAGATTTTACATTCAAATTCTAAAAAATTTTCCTTTCTGTGTTTATTACAGATTATCCAGTTTACATTCTCTTTATCATTCACTTGAACCGTTTTCAATATTAAAGATTCTTAAAAGCAATCTAGTTTGACTACTGTCCCAATAGTTGAATTCTATTTGCATCCTTTCTTCAAGTCACTTTGCAGTCTACATCTGTTGCTTAAATGTGCTGGTCCTAGTTTGACCCTGTCCAACCGCAAAGAATGTCAGATCTCAGTCTCATGTGGCACCCTTCAATACATGAGGATGGTTGGCATGTTCTCACTGAGCCTCCCCTTTTCCAAATGAAAATCCCTACTTACCAATTTATATTTTGGGGTTTCCAGTGCCTTGACACTGGGGTTGCTATTTCCTGCTGTTTCAGTTGGTTTAACTTGCTCTTGGATTGGAATGGATTCTAGTCTAGATGTGATTTAACCAATCCAGAGGAGAGTGAGATGATTACTTCTCTTCTAGATACTTCTGTTAATGTAGCCTAGTATCACTCTAGGTATGTTTTATAGCCAGTCACTCTGTTGATTCATAATAACTTCTAAGAATTCTTTCTTATGGCTTCTGTTTTTAAACTATATCTATTTTTTTTTAAGATCAGAGTTATTGAGATATAGTTTACATACAGCAAAATTTCACCCGTTTCATAATAGCTGGAAAACTTTTTTTTTTGAGATGGAGTCTTGCTCTGTCACCCAGGCTGGAGTGCAGTGGCACGATCTTGGTTCACCGCAGCCTCTTCTTCATGGGCTCAAGTGTTTCTCCTGCCTCCGTAGCTGGGATTACAGGCATGTGCCACCACACCCAGCTAATTTTTGTATTTTTTGTTTGAGATGAGGTTTACCATGTTGGCCAGGCTAGTCTCAAACTTCTCACCTCAAGCTATCTGCATGCCTCGGCCTCCCAGTGTACTGGGATTGCAGGAGTGAGCCACTTTACCCGGCCTTAGCTGGAAAACTTGAAGAGTTTTGACAAATGTATACAGTCATATAACTATCACCAAAATGGAGATATAAATTATTTCCTTCCTTTTCAAAAGTTCCCTAGTATCCCTTTGCAGCCAGTTCATTTCCCTACCCCCAGCCTCTGGCAACCAGATTCCTGTCCATACAATTTTGTATTTTGTAGATACCATTTTATTCTTACATGGTTGGCTTCTCTGCTCTGGTATAATACTTTATTTATTTAAAATTTCTTCATCTTAATTTGGATACGTAGCTCTAGACTGTCAAGATATTTTTAATCCCAATTCTGTTTTTATTTTCTTCCCTATCTCATACCATGCATACATTTGATATGCATTTTAGCTGATCCTCCATGTTATTGGGGATAAAAGGCCAACCAAAGATAAGAGCCAAGGGGGAAAAAAACTCACAAAAATTCCTTATTTGACACTAGACAACATTATCTAAGGTAACACTTATTCATTAATCATTCTCTTTTGATATTTTACTTTAATCCACTAAGCTTTGTTATTGTTCAGTTTGTACTTATATAGGCATACGTTGGAGATATTCCAGGTTCAGTTCCAGACCACCAAAATAAAGTGAAAAATCACCATATACCAAGTCACATGAATTTTTTAGTTTCTCAGTGCATACAAAAGTTACGTTTACACTATACTGTAGTTTGTAAAGTGTGTGATAGCATTATGTCTGAAAAACAAAATATATATCTTAATTTATTGATAAGCTTTATTGATAAAAAGTACTGATGATCATCTGAGCCTTCAGCAAGTTGTCATCTTTTTGCTGGTGGCGGGTCTTGCCTTGATGTTGGTGGCTGCTGACTGATCGGGATGGTGGTTGTTGAATGTTGGGGTAACTGTGCCAGTTTCTGGAGATAAGGTAACAATGAAGCTTGCCCTATGGATTGACTCTTCCTCTGACGAAAAACTTCTCTGTAGCATGCAATGCTGTTTGATAGCATTTTACTCCCAGTACAGCGTCTCTCAACATTGGAGTCAGTCCCCTCAAACGCAGTCACTGCTTTATCAGTTAAGTTTATGTAATTCTAAATCCTTTGTTGTCATTTCAACAGTGTCTACAGTATCTTCAAGAGTAGATTACATCTCAAAAATCACTCTCTTTGCTTGACTATAAGAACTCCTTGCTCATTCAAGTTTTATCATGAGAGTGTAGCAATTTCATCTTTAGGCTCCACTTCCAATTCGCTTGCTGTTTCTACCATATTTGCAGTTACTTCCTCCACTGGAGTCTTGAACCCCTCCGAATCATCGACGAAGTTTGGAACCAACTTCCAAACTCCTGTTAATGTTGATACTTTGACCTCTTCCCATGAACCAGAAATGTTTGTAATGGCATCTAGCATGGTGAATCCTTCCAAAAGGTTTTCAATTTACTTTGCCCAGATCCATCAGAAGAATCACTGTTTATAGCAGCTATAGTCTTATGATGTGGTTTTTAAATAATAGGACTTAAGAATCCAAATGACTCCTTGATGCACGGGCTGCAGAACAGATGTTATATTAGCAGAAATGAAAACAATCTCCTTGTTTTTATGTCAACAGTGTTGACATTTCACTAGTGTTTACAGCATCTTCACCAGAGTAGATTCCATCTCAAGAAACCACTTTCTTTGCTTGACTGTAAGGACTCTTTGTCCATTCACATTTTATCCTGAGATTGCAGCAATTTAGTCCATCTTTCAGCTCCACTTCTATTTATAGAGAACAAGCAGAGTAGATTTAGCATAATTCTTGGGGGCCCTAGGATTTTTAGAATGGTAAATGAGCATTAGCTTCAACTTTAAGTCACCTGTTGCATTAGCCTCTAACAAGAGAATCAGCCTGTCCTTTGAAGCTTTGAAGCCAGCCATTGACTTCTCTCTAGCTCTGAAAAGTTCTAGATGGCATCTTTTTCCAATAGAAGGCTGTTTCATCACACTGAAAATCAATGCCTTCATCAATGTTCTTGGCTAGATCTTCTGAATAACTTGCTGTAGCTTCTACATTGGCACTTGCTGCTTCACCTTGCCCTTTTATGTTATATAGATGGCTTCTTTCCTTAAACCTAATGAACCAGTCTCTGTTAGCATCAAGCTTTTCTTCTGCAGCTTTCTCACCTCTCTCACCCTTCATAGAACTGAAGAGAGTAGAGCCTTGTTCTGGATCAGGCGTTAGCTTAAGGGAATGTTTTGATTAGTTTGATCTTCTATCCAGACCACTAAAACTTTCCCCATATAAGAAATGAGGCTGTTTCACTTTCTTATCCTTTTTTTCTTGGTTCACTGGAGTAGCACTTGTAATTTCCTTCAAGAACTTTTCTTTGCATTCACAACGTGGCTGATTGGTGCAAGAGGCCTGTCTTGGCTTTCCCTGTGCCTTCCTCACTAAACTTAATTATTTCTAGCTTTTCATTAGTTAATTAATTAATATATTTTCTTGAGACAGAGTCTCGCTTTATTACCCAGGCCGGAGTGCAGTGGCATGATCTCGACTCACTGTAACCTCCACCTCCCAGGTTCAAGTGATTCTCATGCCTCAGCCTCCTGAGTAGCTAGGATTACAGGCATGCGTCACCATTTTTGTATTTTTAGTAGAGATGAGTTTCACTGTGTCGTTAGACTGGTCTCGAACTCCTGCCCTCAAGTGATCTGCCCGCCTTGGCCTCCCAAAGTGCTGGGATTACAGGCGTGAGCAACCACGCCCAGCCTCTAGCTTTTAAAATGAGAGACGTGTGACTTTTCCTTTCACTTGAACACTTAGAGGCCATTGTAGGGTTATTAATTTGTATATTTTACGAAATTGATGTGTCTCTGTGAATTGGGAAGCTGGAGGAGTAAGAGAGAGATGAGGGAATGGCCAGTGAGTGGAGCAGTCAGAACCCACACATGCATTGATTAAGTTTGCAGTCTTGTATGAGTGTGGTTCGTGGTGCCCCAAACAGTTACAGTAGTAACATCAAAGATCACCATGGTAGATATAATAATAATGAAAAAGTTTGAAATGTTGCAAGAATTATCAAAATGTGACATAGAGACACAAAGTGAACACAGGCTGTTGGAAAAATGGCACCTATAAATGTTCTGGGTACAGTGTTGCTACAAACCTTCAATTTGTAAAAAAATGCAATAAAGCAAAGCATACTTCAAAAAACATGTGCTGGTACATGTGTTTTAACCAAGGACAGCACAAGAAATCTTGGCAGATGTCATGTTGAAATCTGGAGCATGCCTTTAAGCCTAGATTTCCGTTACATAAAAGTCTAGTAACCTTTTCTGCCTACTAATATGACTTTGAAAGTATCACCTGGCACACTGTTTATTGAAATTCACATTTTTCTTTGTCATTTTTGTTCTTTCACATTTTTAAGTTTGAAATTTATGTGGCTGATACTTTCCATAGCCATAAGTTGTACAAAACCAGTGGATTTTTGTTTCTCATTTGACTATTTCTTATGAATGAAATCTTCTCTAAAGTATGTTTTTCTATTTGAATTGAAGCCCTTGTTGCCTGCATTAGGTATTAAACAGCCCTACACTGGCAGGAAGAGGTGTTATGTAGTAAATCATTTATATTTACTAAATGAGCCCTCTGAGGGCAGGCACCATGTCTCCTTTGTGTACTAATGTGATCCCAGAATCAAGCACAATACCAAGTACATAGTAGGGATTCTCAAATCAGAATCTCTAACTCTAGCCTAAACCTCTTTCATAGCCGAATGTACTGTATTCTGTTGTATTAAATATCAGGCCCTGTTTGCAGATGACATGATTGTATATTTAGAAAACCCCATCATCTTAGCCCAAAATCTCCTTAAGCTGATAAGCAACTTCAGCAAAGTCTCAGGATACAAAAAAAATGTGCAAAAATCACAAGCATTCTTATACACCAGTAACAGACAAACAGCCAAATCACGAATGAACTTCCATTCACAATTGCTTCAAAGAGAATAAAATACCTAGGAATCCAACTTACAAGGGATGTAAAGGACCTCTTCAAGGAGAACTACAAACCGCTGCTCAGTGAAATAAAAGAGGACAGAAAACAAATGGAAAAACATAACATGCTCATGGATAGGAAGAATCAGTATTGTGAAAATGGCCATACTGCCCAAGGTAATTTATAGATTCAATGCCATCCCCATCAAGCTACCAATGAGTTTCTTCACAGAATTGGAAAAAACTGCTTTAAAGTTCATGTGGAACCAAAAAAGAGCCCACATTGCCAAGACAATCCTAAGTCAAAAGAACAAAGCTGGAGGCATCACGCTACCTGAATTCAAACTATACTACAAGGCTACAGTAACCAAAGCAGCATGGTACTGGTACCAAAACAGAGATATAGACCAATGAGAGTGCTCAGAAATAATACCACACATCTACAGCCATCTGATCTTTGACACACCTGAGAAAAACAAGAAATGGGGAAAAGATTCCCTATTTAATAAATGGTGCTGGGAAAATTGGCTAGCCATAAGTAGAAAGCTGAAACTGGATCCTTTCTTTACTCCCTATATGAAAATTAATTCAAGATGGATTAGAGACTTAAATGTTAGACCTAATACCATAAAAACCCTAGAAGAAAACCTAGGTAATACCATTCAGGACATAGGCATGGGCAAGGACTTCATGTCTAAAACACCAGAAGCAACGGCAACAAAAGCCAAAATTGACAAATGAGATCTAATTAAACTAAAGAGCTTCTGCACAGCAAAAGAAACTACCATCAGAGTGAACAGGCAACCTATAGAATGGGAGAAAATATTTGCAATCTACTCATCTGACAAAGGGCTAATATCCAGAACCTACAAAGAACTCAAACAAATTTACAAGAAAAAAACAACCCCATAAAAAAGTGAGCAAGGGATATGAACAGACGTTTCTCAAAAGAAGACATTCATACAGCCAACAGACACATGAAAAAATGCTCTTCATCACTGGCCATCAGAGAAATGCAAATCAAAACCACAATGAGATACCATCTCACACCAGTTAGAATGGCAATCATTCAAAAGTCAGGAAACAGCAGATGCTGGAGAGGATGTGGAGAAATAGGAACACTTTTACACTGTTGGTGGGATTGTAAACTAGTTCAACCATTACGGAAAACAGTATGGCGATTCCTCAAGGATCTAGAACTAGAAATACCTACCATATGATCCAGCCATCCCATTACTGGGTATATACCCAAAGGATTATAAATCATGCTGCTATAAAGACACATGCACACGTATGTTCATTGTGACACTATTCACAATAGCAAAGACTTGGAATCAACCCAAATGTCATCAATGACAGGCTGGATTAAGAAAATGTGGCACATATACACCATGGAATACTATGCAGCCATAAAAAAGGTTGAGTTTGTGTCCTTTGTAGGGACATGGATGCAGCTGGAAACCATCATTCTCAGCAAACTATTGCAAGAACAGAAAACCAAACACCGCATGTTCTCACTCATAGGTGGGAACTGAACAATGAGATCACTTGGACTCGGGAAGGGGAACATCACACACCAGGGCCTGTTTTGGGGAGTGGGGAGTGGGGTGGGATGGCAATGGGAGTTATACCTGGTGTAAATGATGAGTTGATGGGTGCTGACGAGTTGATGGGTGCAGCACACCAACATGGCACAAGTATACATATGTAACAAACCTGCACGTTATGCACATGTACCCTAGAACTTAAAGTATAATAAAAAGAAAAATTCAGGCCCTGTTTAGACTTGTTTTATTATACATTTATGGCTATTACTCACAATAACAGAGTTATTCTTCCTGCAGGAATTTAAATAATAAAGATTTTCTTGAAAAATGTAACTCTAAATTTGAGACTATAAAATCTATATCTCAGAGCAAATCTAGCATTTAATGACATCTAGTTTTTACTCAAAAGTAACGGCCTTATAGTGTTTTACTACCACCAACAGTATTATAGGTATAAGGCTTTTTACACTTTCCTTTATCACTCATTTTTATTAATTTCAGAAAATAAAAGATAAGCATAAGCACTCAACTTTAACTGAGATGCAGTTGCAAGAATACTGTCCAGAGTTTCCTAACCTCACAAATGAGGGCATGTTCCTAGCTTCCACATTAGAACTTGTAATGGCCTTTTTGATATGTTAACATTTCTGGACTACCACCCCCGGTTATTCAGCAAAACACTAATTTAAGTCCTGCTGCAAAGATATTTTGTAGATATGATTAAAGTCCATAATCAGTTGAGTTCATGTATGGGAGATTATACTAGATACTCTAGGTGGGCCTGATTCAGTCAGCAAAAAGTTCTTACAAGAAGAGTTATGGCTTTCCCTGAAAAAGAAATTTCATTTGTGGACAGCATCTTCAGCTGATTTCTGGGACTTAGGCCCCACCTTCCTGACAACCTGTCCTGATGATTTCGTACTTGGCCAGATAGCTCCCACACTATTCTAAGCCAATACCCTGCAGTATATTTCTTAACGTGTATCTCCATTGGTTCTCCTCCTCTAGTTGAACCTTGACTGATATATTACCCTATCAGAATGATGGCTCCTGATAATTTTATAGGAAATAGTGTGATGCTAAGCATGATTCTTAATTAATCACCCTATTCCTATGCTACATATCAAAAAAAGACCGTTGCTGCATGTTAAGTTCTTGGACTAAACATTCTTTTCACTTGCACAGCTGCCACAAACCATACTATTGTATACTTGCCGATTTTGTCATTTGATTTTTTTTAATTTCTAGGTTTATTCTTTCTAAGGATAGTTTCATCATGTTATTTTTCTGGTCTAGATGGTACAGAGAAATAATATTTTGATAATTTTAGTTGTTTCAAAATTGCTCTGTTTTTTGGAAGGAGAAACGTAACTGCCGTGCATTTTACTATAGTCAGTAGTTAAATGTATAACATGTTAGCTCAAAGATTAAAATGTGAATATTCTAGAGCACGAGTACAGAGAGTTGATACAAAGGGGGATGTCAGTTGCTCTGAAGTTAAATTCCAGGATTCTGTCACACGCTGATATAGTGCCAAAGCATATGGACCTCCATATGGTGCTGCTTTTGGGGTTTATACCACCTGTAATCTAGCCAATTTTCATTCATTTAAATTTGTCCAAGAGGTAAGCAAACTAAATAAGGAAATGAAAATAATATGCCTGTGTTAAAATGCCGAAGTTTGGGATGAGTTACTGTTGTTACAGTGATTACCAAGAAAAAAAGAACGGTTCATTAAAGGAGTGCATTAGTGATATAGCAGAAGTGTTTCTATCACCTCATTAACAGCAGGGAACAGTGTATCCGTTTCTGACTTGTGGAGTGGAGAGGGAAATTAATTTTTTTATTTTATTGAGTCTTCATGAGAAGATGGAGTTAGATCATTTTGGACATTTTTAAAAGTAATAGTAATGAATATAAATATGTTTTCATGGTTCAGGAATAATGATATTGTGAATGGCACTTGGCATTTTGATTGAATATAAAAAGTAATAAAACTGGTTGCATTCTGACTGCATGATATTGCAGTTGTTTTATATCATTAAGAACCTTTGATTTCAGAAACAGAGAAAAAACACATGGCTCAATTGAACCATGGTATTCAGACCTCATAAAAATGCTTCTCTAAGCTTGAGGCAGAGTTATTGGTTTATGTGTCAGCTAGCATTGTTTTACATTGCATCTTAAATATTTTAAGGTCTCTTCAAAGCAACTGTTTTAATAGGGTAGAAATCACTGAAGATGTCTTTGTGTTACTGCTGTCACATACAAACAAAAAGGTACTACTTGTTTACAGTCTAGCAGACATTTGAGATTTTTAACTGCAGGTATTTTATTAATACCCAACATGTGAGAGAAATTGAACCATAATTATTGATATTTGAAATTACTTCAAAAGCCATCTATATTAGGCATTACCTCCTTTCAACCATAGCCACCTCTAGGGAGATATGGCATATTGGACTGTTTCTGCAGACTCTGCTGAAACCCAGTGGTGACTTAGAATTGGGGTAATGAGGAGGGACAGTGTCCTTAACTAGTGACAGAAATGATCATACATGTATAATCAGCACAGTCAGGCTACATGGAAGTATCTGCCACTGTATTCATAGCATCTGGCACAGTATCTGGTGCAAAGTACAAAACACCATATTTTCCTGATAATAACAAATCATATTTTTTCACACTTGTTTGTCGTTAAAGTGTATTTTACCCATTAATGTGTATATTTACTGTTGTTTTTGGCCTCCTCTTAAAGTTTTATTAAATATTTCAATAACATGAGTTTGGTGAATTAATAAAGGAAGGAGGAGAACTTACCTTTGTAAAGTCTGATCCATTTGCTTTTCGTATAATTGAAGGATCATTGACTGGATTAACATGTAGTGAGCTCCAGTACTATCCTTGCCATTTACTAGTGGGTGTGTGACACTGGGCAACTTATAGCATCTCAGGCACTGATTGATTCTTTATTGATAAGCTAGGGTTAGTATTATATATTCTACTTTATAGGATGATTATGAGAAGCAAATAAGATAATGGATATGAAGTGTTCTATAAAGTGTGGTATACATATAAAGGGTATTACTAATCACAGTGTGTCTGTAATTTACATCTTTGTTTATTCTGACGGCCCCAGCTAATTCAGGCCTTTTGCTATCTCACACTTGTATTGTACCTATCTACTGCTAAATCAATTCCCTGTCTCTTGCTTTTATAGGATGTGTAGAGTAGTCCTGAAATAATGTTCTAAATATGTTACTTTCCTTTTCAAGACTTTTTGCTGTGCCACCTGTCTACTCTTCTAGCCCTTATCTTCTCTTTATACTCCTTCCTCCCATTTTATCCTCTGAACTGCTTGCTATCCCGAGCTCTTTATACTTGCCACCTACATGCCTGTGCACGTGCTGTTATTTCTACCTAAAATCCTTTCTCCTTTCTAACCTCATAATGTTTCTACTCAACAAAATCTGATTTGTCTCTCAAGACTCATCTCAGATATGACTTTGTCCCTTAATTTTTTTCCTCCTTTGCCAGGCCCAATGTTTCTTTTATAAAAATGGAATAGATAATGGTAGGAATGGGGATGGCAGCCAGGGGAGAAAAGGTATTAACGAATTTGATTTTCTGTTGTTCCCAACAAAGTGAGAGGTGATCCTAGGTTTTATTTTGCTGTTGGAGAATTTAAAATTGTGGTAGGTTTTTATCACTCCTGTAGCATGTTACCAGTTTCTTCCGCCTCCACCCATGTCTATTCTTTGGTGCTTACATTTGTACTTTACTGATAAGGGGAGTTTATGTAGATCTATAAGCATTCTTATTTTATGTAATATAGATAGTAATTATTAATACATTTTATAACGTAAATTCCATAGGAAATAGCTGTTTAGAGGAATGAAGAGGTGAGCTATCTAGAAAGCAAAGAACCAGTTAGACTGCTTTATATTAGCTTTTCTTAAGTCGTGCTTTATCTCAGGTGGATCTTTAGGAAAATAGTAACTTTACAGCCCAGGCCTATTCGTGAGACTATTAAAATCTTCATAGACTGTACTACTATAGATTAATGAAATGTTTTATTTTATCTCTCAGTAATTTAATACTATTCTCTAGAAATCATTCTTAATATTATTTGAGTATCAAAAGTCTTGTAAATGTCAACAGAACAGCCGTATATGTTTAAATTCTAAGTTCCTAAGCTCTTTACAGGAAAAATAGAATTGTTGTTATACATTTTCTCAATTTAAAAATAAATTGAAATCTGGAAGAGTTGTTTATTGCTCTGCTCGCCAACCTTCATCTAGTGCTGGGGCAGTATCTGTACCTGTCTCCCTGCTCTGTGTTTCAAAATGCTACTAAATTGATGCCTTTTCTTTGACAAAATCACCATGAATCAGAATACCAATCACAGGACCCCTTTGAGTTTTAGGTTTTGTGGCCATTGTCATTTCCTCCTCATTATTTGAAACCTGTCCTTTCCTAGGCCTGCTGCTTCAGGCATCTTGTAGCCTCCTGCAGGTCACTTTTCATCCATGGAGCGCCACCTGACCTTTTAGAGTTTATCTTCCCTTTCCTATCCCAGTAGCTCCTTATATGTAACAATCGGCACATTGTATTATAATTTTGCATTTATATGTTTATCTCTCCAACTAGACTGTGAGATCCTTATGGGCAAGGGATCATGATTTATTAATTTTCTGTAATCCTATGCCTTGCACATTACATGTAGTAAATGAGAAATTAAAAGATGGATTAATGATTGTAAGATGCCTTATCTTGTAGTTTCCCTTAGGTATAGCAGTATGTCGTGATTTCTATGGATAGAAAATATTGGGGAAAGCAGTGGATTAGAAATGATTGGAAAGATTGAATCTAGCCTGTAATTCCTCCTGAGGTGTGGATTAATTCCGGTAACAGAGAATGGCCTGGGCAAGTTATTTATCTAAATAACAATGAGCTATATTGAGTCCCCCTCAGCCTAAGGGACTGTGCTAGACTTGATTCTTCTTTGTATAGACCAAAGCATCTAAATAGATTGAAAAACTAGTAATGTACCTTTTTTTTTTTTTTATTGGCTGGTCACTGAGCATGTAATGGTTAAGAAGATGGTAATATGTTAGCGTGTGTTAACTACTTTCACAGGTAAGACATTTCATGTTTCAACTTCAAAGATTACCTAGAACTTTATTCTTGTTAGCTATATTTTTTCTTTATAATAGTAAGTTTTTGAGTAATATGTATATGCTCCTGTTTTTATTTCTTTAATAAAATTGAAAGTCATTTAAGTTATTCCTCTAAGAACCTAGGTTTATATTGAGAAGCTCTAGAGACTATTTGAAAGACACACAGACAGAAAGAGCACAGACTTTATAATCAAATTGCATGGGTTGAAATGTTGGCTTTGCTACTCCAGCTGTATGATTTTAGAAATATTTACTGTAGCATCTTTTTGTTATTTTGGCATCTACAAAATAATGGCATTAGTGATACTCACCTCATTCTGGGTTAATTCTGAGAGTTAAATGAGATAATGCCCATAGGATTGTTAGCTATTATAACATATGCTTGACAGACAAGTATTTTTAAAATAAAAATTCCAGTTCGGCATACTCCTACGTAGCATGTCAAATACAATTTTGAATTTTCAACATTTTGAATTTCTGTACCTTGTATATGTAAGGTCGTTCTGCTTTTGTGAGAGGGTTGGCCAGATACATTAGGTTGTTTCTGATAGAAATAGGATGTGTGCATCACTTAGAAAATTATAACCACTTGACGTGATTTTTCATAAACTTCATTTTACCTGTTATTTGTTGCCTGTAGTTAAGTTGTTGCATTGCAACTTCGTACCTACACTCTTTAACTTGTCACCAGCTACGTTCTTCATGGATTGTTGTAACTTTAATGAAATCGAGTCTTGCCGAATCACTAAACCTGTTCTCTCCTAGAAGGCTATTTATTGGGACCTGACAGATCACCTCTCCAGAGCCTTCAGACGTCCTGGCTCTTTAATTCTTCTCCATAACGAGTTTTGGGCTGCATGATAAAATATTCATGTTTAAATAGGTTCTAAACTAATTATCTGTAGCCAGCAGTTGCCGCTGCAGTCATTTGCTGTTAGCTTGGCTCAAGTTAATGGCTTGTATTTCAGTACAAATAGTCGCTTCTGGCTGTTTCCTGTCGCTGATTCTTATCCTAAATGGAATTTCCATACATATCTAGAGTTAATTCTTATTCTTTTGAAAGGAGATTTTTTGCCCTACCTTTTTTCATCTCATTTTATTAAGATTAGCTTATTTTAGTGTTCAGTTCCTTATTGTTTCTTATCCATCTTCAAATCCTGCGTCCCTGCCAAATTCATAATTCCCACACTGTCCAAAAAGAAATAGTAAAGCCCCGACTTTCATAAAATATACCATGTCAGATTTTTGAAGAAACAAAAATGGTGTTCCATGGTGAGGATGGGATCTAGTTTCAGTGTGTATGATAAGCATTTCTGCTTAGTTGCTAGAGACCTACACAGGAAGTGTTATGATAGGAGTTAACCACTTTGGGAAGAATTATGGGGCTGGACATGAGGGAGATAAGGCACTAATGGAATATTTTTCTGTGGGTGTTGTTGGAAATGATGAATGACTTGCTGAAGGAGTGGGAGGGTTCAATATCAGGACTAAGGACTTGATCTTCAGGGAATCTGTACTTTGATGTAGGTGTGAAAAGAGCTGGAGCCCTGCTAGCAAGGAGACCTTCCTGATACCCAAGGACAGGTCAGTGCCAGGGGCCTTCTTGAATCCTTTCTGCGTCCCTCTGTTTCATTGAGTGAATGAGTGAGTGGATATGAAAGGATAAGTCAAAGAAAGAAAATGTTATTAAGACAGATAGAGGATGGACCTCCTTTAGAAATTCTGAGTGCCTCTCACCTCAGAGTCATTGTGGTCACTGAGCTCTTCAGAAAAGAGCAGTTAACCTAAAGTACTTAACTGGAATGTTGGACCAAGGAGACAGGTACCCTTTTCTTTAACTAACTGTTAGAGCTTTTGTTCCACCTGACTTATTGGGAATGTTGTAGTCATTAAACTCTTAAATACCACCTGGTTTCTCCCCCCTCCCCCAGAGCCCCTACCTTCCTACCTTTCCCTTCAAATAAACCAAACAGAAAACTCTTGCATTTCTTTTTCATTCACTATTCTCTATATTTCACTTTTATTTTGTATTTAATTGGCATATAATTGACACGTAATAATTGTTAGGTTGCATACTGATTCTCTGTCAGTTAAATGGTATATGCCATATGCATTCTGTTAATGGCCTGGGGATTTCACGGGCCCAAGGTTAGTGCTTTGATTTTGAAATCAAAACGTTCAGTTTCTCATGAACTTAAAATTGTTTTATTTTGAATAAATAGAGTCAATAGATTCACAGTGTTAGGGCTTGTCAGGATGCTGGAATCACAGATGTGTGGTGAATAAAACATACGTGATTTTTATGGCATTTGGAATAGTAAAAGTCTTTCTGATCCTAAACGCGCAAATCCAACATTTTATTTTCTGTTGTACTTAAAACAGCACAAATGGTGGGTTGTGGTGACTCATGCCTGTAATCCCAGCACTTTGGGAGGCCTAGGCAGATGGATCACTTGAGGTCAGGAGTTCTAGACCAGCCTGGCCAACATGGTGAAACCCTATCTCCACTAAAAATACAAAAATTGGCCAGGCATGGTGGCAGGCACCTGAAATCGCAGCTACTCGAGAGGCTGAGGCAGGAGAATCATTTGAACGCGGGAGGCGGAGGTTGCAGTGAGCCAAGATCGCCACTGCACTCCAGCCTGGGTAACAGAGCAAGACACCTTCTCAAAAACAAACACAAACAAACAGCAAATATAGGAAATTAGTATGATAAGTGTTTTCCCCTCATGCATGGTTTCTGACCTGTGTCATATGTTTGTTAATTCATCTGCTTTTTTATTCCTTGATCAAAGAAACATGCCTATTAAAACTCCCATGGTGAAATACTTCCTGAAAAGAAATGCTAGCTGGCGTTTTGGTTCCTTTTCTTTTCTTTTCTTTTTTTTAAATAAAAGCACTTTTTGCCCTGTAATCTGTTATAAATGTAAATCCTGTGAGATATGTAAGAGGGAAATCTAATAAAGTATCAGAATTATGGCTTCTTGGAATTCAGCTATAACTTGGAATTTAAAGAGTTACATATGTTGCTTTATATTCATTCTGTATGTATAACACCACAATAATAAATTTCTTTAATTCAATGCATAAATAATAATTTAAGTTCGTGAAGTACCTGAGGCACTGGGGAGAGGGGTGTGTTAAACATTGACTAATTTAATGAGAAACATGTTTAATCTACTCCCTCTTTTAATGTAGAACAATAATTTTGGAAATTACAAACAAATGTACGTATTCTTCAAATGTCTTTTTTTTTTTTAATTTTAAGGATATAGATTGTATTTTTCTTTTGTTACTTTTTTCCCATAGGCTGTGACTATGCTCACTGAAAGGATGTGAGATAGATATAAACTGTGTTCCATGGAATCCTGATCATCTAAGATACCACAGTTAACATTTCAAATCATTTAATACACTTTCATTTGCTCAGAAGAGAAATGCTACTGATGACGGCCTTCAAGAGAAGCCCAAGGGGCAGAAGGAGGAAACCTTGTGCCCACCTATCCTCCAGGGTCATCAGTCATATGACCAACCGTAGTAGCCTTTCTGTTTTAAGAACAAAAGGCATAGGAGGAGAAATTCGTGATAATATACAGGGTCTACATAAAAATTTGGTCTACCAAATACTGCAAACTGTGAACTTCCACTTTGGTGTGCATTTGGTGTTTGTTTCTGTCTTTCCAAATGACCTGTTCTTATCCCTTTACCGTATTTCCATACTTCTTATTGATTTGTATATATTTGTATATATTATAGGTATCCTTTTCCAAGTGTGGCAAATTGTTTTCTCCCAGTTTGTTGCTTATATTTTAAACTTTTATAGTATCTATTATTATGCAAATGTATGTTTGTGTCATGAATTCTTTTTTCTTTATAGCTTCTTGGTTTTTAAATTTTCTTTGGTTAAGCTTTCTCTACACTAATATTGAAAACACACACTTTTTTTTTTTTTCTAGACTTCATTGTTTAATTTTTCTGTGTTACATCCAGGCCTTTAATCCATATAGAATTTATTTCTTTGTAGGATATTGATTTAATTTTTCCTGATGTTAAAAAAAAAGGGTCTCAGAATCTTTTGTTGGTCAGTTCTGTCCGTTCCCAGTGATTTGAAATACACCGTGTTTCCCAATTCCAAATGCATAATTAGAATTTCTTGATTTCGGGTGTAAAGGACTCAGCTTAATGGGCATAAACAAAGTTGGGTAATTTTTAAGGAGAGCAGGCTTTTCCTCATGACCACAGAGCGGGTGGCTGTGCCTTGGCAACAGCTATGTACAGGAACTCAAATCCCGTCAGGTTTCATTCTCTTTCTTTTTTCCTTTGTCTTCATTTCTCATTTCTTCTCTTTTTTATATATTGGCTTCATTCTTCTTTCTCACTGTACACTTTTTCTGAGTCGTTCCTTAGTGTTTCATCTACTCAGAAACTACTTTTTTGGTTACCAGTTGAAAAATCTCAGATTTGGGTCAGCGGCCCTTCACTGTGTTTTGGAAGTGAAGTCATTAAAAACATAGCCAGCCCTGACCATAACCATGGGGATGAAAGGCTAATTCTTCTTTAGAAAAATTAGGCAGCTTAGGTACATAGGTCTCATTCTGGACTCTCTAGAAATTATATCTGTTTATCCATGCCTATTTCAGTTCAGTGCTGTGTCAATTACCGTAGTTTCGTTTAGCTTATAAAACTATAGGACAAGTACTTTCTCATTTTTTTTAACTTTTCAGAATATTATTGGCTGGTATTTATTCTTCCCAATGAAATTTAGAATCAGTATGTCAAGTTCCAGTACATATCCCATGGTTTTTGATGGGAATGTATTTAATTTATAGCTTTCTGAGTGGAAATTTGCCTTCTTATTTTGAGATTTTTTTGTTTTTGTTTTTAGACAGAGTCTCTGTCTGTTGCCCAGGCTGGAGTACAGTGGCGCAACCTTGGCTCACTGCAACCTCCACCCCCTGGGTTCAAGTGATTCTCATGCTTCAGCCACTTGAGTAGCTGGGATTACAGGTGTGTGCCACCATGCCTAGCTAAGTTTTATAGTTTTAGTAGAGATGGGGTTTCATCATGTTGTCTCTACTGGTCTGGAACTCCTAGCCTCAAGAGATTCTCCCGCCTTGGCCTCCCAGAGTGATGGGATTACAGGAGTGAGCCACTGTGCTGGGCCAAGGTTTTTTTTTTTCCAGAATCATGGTATGCCTTTCCATTTTAAAAAGTCTTTCTTTTATGGTAAAGTGGGCTGGTGTGGCTATATTACTGTCAAATGAATGCCCATTACTAATCTCTGCTTAATCAGATAAAACTTCATTGAATAATGATAATTTAGAAAGCAAAGATGAGTAAAAGAAGAAAAAGTTTTCTTATAATCTTGCCATTTAGGGATAACTGTATATACATTTAGGCATGTCATGGTGCTATATCTTCTACAGAGGTTAAATGTTTAGGATACAATAAATTGGCATTTGTATCAGGAATGCTTTCCCATTTAAGTAAAAAGACACCTGCTAAGAGTATGATTTTATTATTCATAATCAAAGAGGTTTGAAGATATTGGTTCAAAGACGATTCTGTACAGTTCTTTTGACCTTGTAGCCACAAGATGACTGCTACCAGGACAGTCATTATGTACCTGTTTGAGGCAAGAGGGTGACAGAATGTTTGATGTTAGTTCGTCCCCTTGTTGTCAGTAAAACGAAAGCTGTCTTAGGGTACCTCTGTTTCTGCCTGGTCACATGAACTCTTCTCCATGCAGGTAAGGTTGACAAGCAAGCACATGGCTTTTTAATCTCTATTGTGGGAAGTGGGATTGGAATGGCCTTTGGGTAGCCAGTCAACACCATCTGCCTTTGCAAATAAGGCCAAAATTACTCTTGATCTTAAATTGTACAAGCCAATTTTTTAGACAGTGGATAAATAAGTTCTTCCACATCTTCTTAAACCAGTGTTTCTCTAAGCTTCTTAATTTATTCATTTATTTCCCTCAGTGATTTCTAGGAAGCCATTACCCCTATTTGCCTGGCACTTATACAGTGCAGAAAAGGGTCCTCAAAACCCAAAAAATCATTTATAGTGTGTTTTCCATCATTTTAAAATGCTATTTCTTGATTGCCTAAGACTGAATTGCCTTCGGCATTCCTCACTGAGTTGGAATGCTGATTCTACAGCAGGTTCTTGAATAACATCGCTTTGCTGTAACGTTGATAAGAAAAAGGAATTGATTCCTGGAGGGCCCCACTGTCTGTGTGAAGTTAGCACATTCTCCCCATGTCTGTGGGTTTTCTGCAGATACTCCAGTTTCCTCCCACATGCCAAAGCTGTGCATGTTCTTTGAATTGTCATGTCTAAATTATCCCAGTCTGAATGTGGGTGCGCGTGCCCCGAGATGGAATAGTGTCCTGTTCAGGGCTAGTGCCCGCTTTGCACCCTGAACTGCTGAGATAGGCTCCTGCTACCCGCTGCCCTGAACTGGATTAAGCGGGTAAATATCTTGTTGTCATTTATCTCAAATGTATGCATAGCTCACATTTATTTCAGTATTTAATATTAGTGTTTTTGTCTTCATTTAGAGGTTTGGTGATGTTTTTGCAACCAGAAATATGCCATAACAACTCAACTCTTGTTTACGTCAGTTAGCCAGTGGGGAAATTGGTTTTGTGGTACATCATTTTGTTTAATGTTGAAGTTTCTAAGAACTTATAGATGATGTTAAGTGAAGAACTTGTTGCATTTCTGCTTATGCATTTGCTTTTACCGTGAAGAAATAGTTGAACTTCTGTGAAGGGTGCATTTGCTTTTAGTCCACTGTGTGTGCTCCAAGCCCAAGGGTTGGTTTCTGCTCCTATGATATGAAGGCAGTATGAGCATTCTCACAGGGCCCTAGCCTGACCTCTGGATTAGGTTCTCATGGTGTTGCTCTGGTTCGTGGTTTCTGCAATGCTAGGTTTCCCGGCTTGCCTGACCTTGCCGCCTTGTGCTTCTTCTGGTTAATGCGGTTCTCAATCCCATTCACCTGACACTTCCAGACTTGTCATTTTTATTAGGTCTCATTGCTTTAGCAGTTATGCCATTCTCCTGACAAATACAGTTCTTTCTTACCTAGGAAAAATATTAGCTTTATTTTAACTAGAGCTATTTTCACAAGTGTGTGAAGAGCTGGAAAATTGCAATTAGTTTCAGATAAGCACAGCTGAAATATTCTTGTTTTGTACTAAGGCAACAAATTGAAAGAAAGATTGAGGGCATTGAGTCATTGTAGTTTCTAACGATACAACGATTACGTTATTGGGTTCGTGTATCACACTGGGACCTTGTTACTTACAAAATCTAAAGTAAAAGGATCTTAATGTGTCTTTAGTAATCCTCATGCCTGTTAATAAGAGCTTTTAATTTTTAGTCCCTGAGTCATCACATTTTGGTATTTCTAGCCCTCCTGTGGCCAAACTGAATACTTTCCTAATTAATTTTAATAATAGAAAGACTCATTAGGAAATGCACTGGTCTGCTGGGACGACTGGTGATGCATGAAGTCTTGAAAGGAGGATCAAATCATTTTGGGCATTTCAGTGACATTTTTTATTTAAAATGGGTATTTCAGACCAAGGAGCACTATTTGTGGTCAGCATTTGGGAGGCTGAGTGTTCTATTGTAAACTGTTATATTTCATTTGTTTGATTTGTACTAGTGGGTTGTCACACTCTGGCATTAGTGGTCATTTTTTAATGGCCATTTTAATGGCATATGAAATTGAAAGAGACTGAAGTGTTGGAAAGAAGGAAAGTTAGGTTTTTTTAATTATTAAAGTATCCCCCCAAAAAATGGAATTTTAAAGAATGTCTCAAGAAATGTATATGTTAAAAAAGTCAATCAAAATTGGGCAAATGAGCTTTTGCTCCCGAACATCTGTGAAGCATTGCGTTTAATTGCTCTGCAGCTGCTGTTGGCTGTGAGGTTTCTAGTTTTACTCGTTTCTCCTCCATCTTACATGTCACTTTATTTCCTCTTTCCTACTGTTGCCTGGGTCACATGCATTTGCTTGTGTCAAAAAAGTAAGATGATTTAGTTATTTTTAAGATCCTAAAGACAAGGATGCTTATCTGTTAAAGCCTTTTCCTCCAAGCACCTGTTAAGAGTTGAATTTAATCTACACCAGCTGTAGCCTAGTTATGTGTAGTTCGAGTAGGAGGTGTCTGATACATTGTCTTTTCTGTTTTCATTGAAATGGATTTGGTAAAACTAGGCAGCATAAGTTAGGGGGGAAAATTGAGATATATCTTAGATTAAATGAAGACCTTTCAAAATAGGGCTTTAAAATGTAACAATGCAAATATACTTGCTTATACTTTTACGTGAATTACAAATTGTGTAAAGATAGAAATTTGTTTCTACAGAATTGCCAGGAATTATATTACACATTGAGACCACTGACTTTCGACACTGGTCGCTTTGTCCATTTGAATTTTCCTGCTGAGTTACTCTTTTGGGCATAATTCTGCAGAATGGAAGTCTTTAAAGATAAATGAAGGTGCTGAGAATGTTTTATTCTTGTTGACATATGAATATTATTCAAATTGAGTTTTATGGAAAGATCACTTACTTCATAGAAATTCTTTTATTTTACCTACTCAGTAGTAGGTTGTATTAGTCCATTCTCCCATTGTTATAAAGTAATACCTGAGACTGTGTAGTTTATAAAGAAAAAGAGATTTAATTGGCTTATGGTTCTGCAGGCTGTATGGGAAGCATAGCAGCTTCTGCTTCTGGAAAGGCCTCAGGAAACCTACAATCATGGCAGAAGGCAAAAGGGAAGCAGGCCTATCTTCCATGGCCATGGTAGGAACAAGAGAGAGAAGGGGAAGGTACCACACACACTTTTAAACAACCAAATCTCATGAGAACTCACTCACTGGCATGAGAACAGCAGCACAGGAGAAATCTACCCCTATGATCCAGTCACCTCCTACCAGGCTCCACCTCTAATGTTGGGGAGTAAAATTCTACCTGACATTTGGACGGGGACACAGATCCAAACCATATCACAGGTCAAATTCAAGCTCCTATTTTTTTTTTATTCTCCTTCTCCATTTATTTTAAATTGGAAATTAAAAGATAGAATATAAGATGTTTTAGTCTTTATGAAATACCTTTACCAAACCAACTACACCATACCTTAAACCTAACTAACTTCTTTCAGTGATCAATTTTGAAGGTAAGGCCCAGTCAAATGCTGAATTTTGTTGAGCAGTACAAGGCAGACAAGATTTTTCACTGTTCACTTAATATTTTTTAAGATTTATAATGTATGAAGCTTTTGATATGTAATGTGAGAGACAAAAAGGAGGCATCTTAATTCTACTCTTAATGAGTGGAAATATTTTCTAACCTTAGAGTTTGCTGCAAATTGTCCTGGAACTGAACCTTGAGGCCTGTGAACGAAGGTTGCTAAGGCCAGGGCCAGTAGTCTGAATCACAGTGTTCCAGGGATTCCAGGAACTCAAACCTAACCCAGCCAAGTACAGACGACCTCAGGGTCTAACATGGTGAAGTGGAATTGTGATAGAAATTGAATTTGATGAATAGTGGTGTTGGGATGTTTGGTTTTAGTTAGAATTAGAATCCCAATTAGTGGCCTTGGTAAATACTTCTTCCATTTTCAGAACCATGGCAAAATGGCTTGAGGTTCAGGGGAACTGTAACCTAATTAGGAGCCAAGGGAGAAGCTAATTCCCAAGGATTGGAAATGCCTGACAGGCTTGGTAGGGAAGACCATAGACTTAGTTTGCTCTCTGAAGCATGCTGAATCCTGAGCTTAACCTCCCCTACTCTTAGTTTTCTCATCAGTGAAATGACAGTAGTCAATAATTATAGTCACCTCATGGGGTTGTTTATGATGATTAAAAAGAAAATCCATAAATAATACGTAAAATACTGCCTTGACATAGTGAGTGTTCAGTAAATATGTTGGCAATTACAGATACTACCTACTCAAAGGAATGGGTTTTTACCTTAGGCCCCAGAGTTGTTTGGAGATCACCTTGAGTACTCATGAAAACACAGATTACTGGAAATGATCTTCAGAGTTTTCTTGATTCAGTAGCCCTAGGGTAGAGTTGCTAGATAAAATACAAGATGCCTAATTAAGTTTGAATTTCAGATATATGGTAACCAGTCTTTTAAATATGTCCCATGCAATATTTGGAACACACTTATACTAAAATAATTCACTGTTTATCTGAAATTTTACTTTAACTGTGCTACATTCATTGTTTATCTCAAATTTGAATCCTCTGGGTTTTTGTTTTTGTTTTTGGTTTTGTTTTGACTAAATCTGGAAAACTGAGTCTGGGGTGGGGCAGTTTGAATTGGCATGTCGAATGTGTTCCTTCCCAGGTGATCCTACTGGTGGTTCAGGACAACACTTTGAGAACTTCTCCATACCTGCAGCCTAATGGATCTGAGGAGTATGTTGACGATCATTTACAAATAACTGCAGCAGAAGGCATCACATTCCCTGGGAGTTCAAAATATATGCAAGATACAAGTCAATAATGTTGGTGTCAAAATAGTTGCACTTTAGTGGGGGTTATATATTTGTGGTTAAGTCTTTAAAATAAGGAACATGAATTTGAGATCATTTGTAAAGGTGTGTAACTAAGTGCATTGACCTAAATGAAAATATAGGTTCCATCTTTTTGGCCTCATTTTAATTGAGCTATACTTTCATGAACTTCAAATTTATAGCTTTTTAATGCCAGGAATTATTTTTGGGGTTGGGAATGAGAGAGCCAGGATGAAACCTTAAACTCATCTGTACTTTATCTATAATCCCTTTAAGTCAGAAGCCAGTAATTAGAGTCATACAGGAGGCAGTGTAGAGAGATTATTTCATGGGCTTTAGAGCTATTTCTCATTTGTGTAGTGGAAATAATCATAGTACCTATCTCATAGGATTGTTGTGAGCATGATGTGCAAGGGTACACATAGAACATGGTGTAGCTTGCTGGACACAGTGGCTTACGCTTGTAATTCCAGCACTTTTGGAGGCTGAGGTGGGCGTATCCTGAGGTCAGGAGTTGAGACCAGCCTGACCAACGTGTTAAAACCCTGTCTCTACTAAAAATACAAAAAGTTAGCTGGGCGTGGTGGCGGGCGCCTGTAATCCCAGCTACTTGGGAGGCTGAGGCAGGAGAATCGCTTGAACCCAGGAGGCAGAGCTTGCAGTGAGCCGAGATGGCACCACTGCACTCCAGCCTGGGCAACAGAGTTAGACTCCGTCTCAAAAAAAAAAGAAAGAACATGGTTTAGCATACAGTGAGCACTTAAGTGCAGACTAAAATAGGATTAGGATTAATAAAACTCAAATCCTCAATTTAGTAGGTAAGTTTTTAAGACATTGTTAACAAATCCTCTGAGTCAAGTTGGGTTTTTTTTTTTTTTTTTTTTTTGGCTAAGAAACATCACGGATTCATGCGTAGACAGGAAGGTACATATTAGAACTTGGTCACTTGATCTACTATCCACTACAATATTAGCTCCACAATAGCAGAGACTATTCTTGCTTTGTTGTTTTTTTTTTCCTTAATGTCTAAAACAGTATC
>NW_012115154.1:1551518-1577255 GCF_000951035.1 Colobus angolensis palliatus
TCGGGAGGCTGAGGCAGGAGAATGGCGTGAACCCAGGAGGCGGAGGTTGCAGTGAGCCAAGATTGTGCCACTGCACTCCAGCCTGGGCGACAGACCAAGACTCCGTCTCAAAAAAACAAACAAACAAACAAAAAAGTAAATTTAAATAGGCAATACATTCCCATGCTTCAGAATTTAAAAGTATAAAAGTGTATATGTTAAACATCTCCTTAAAACTCCTGTCCAATAGATACCCTGTTATCTTTCCCATGGGTTAAGTTATATCATTAGTTCCTTATATATCATTCTAGAATTTTTTTGGCATATATAAGCGAATATATATATGTATTTTTATATATGTACTTTTTTTCCTGTTTTACACAGATGGTAACAGTATGAACACTGTTCTGAAATCAAATTTTTTTCATTTTGTATATCATGGAGTTTTATTTCTTCATTCTTTATTATGGCAAGAGTATTACATTGTATTGTTACACCATAATTTATATAATCAGTCCTCTGTTAATATGCATTCATGTTGTTTCTAATCCTTTACTATCACAAGTAATGCTACAGTATAACCATCCTTGCATGCATGTGCTAATATGTCTGTAAGATAAATTCCTGGAAGTGGCATTTGCGGGTCAAATCCTTATATTCCAGAGTTTGTGTATTTGTAGTTTTGATGGATGCTGCCTGTCTTAGTTCATTTTCTGCTGCTGTAACAGAATATCATAGACTGGATAATTTATAAAGAACAAAAGTATATTTGGCTTATGCTTCTAGAGACTGGAAAGTCCCAGAGCATGGCACTGGCATCTGGTGAGGGGCATTCCATAACAGAAGGGCAAAAGGCAGAAATGAACACAAGAGACGGAAATATGGGCCTGAATTTATACGTTTATTCTTAGCTCACTCCTGTGATAACTAATTTATTCCCATGATAAGAATACTAGTTCATTCATGAGGATTCTGCCTCTCAAAAGTTCTACCTGTCAACCCAGTTACAATGGCAATTAAATTTCAACATGAGTTATGGTGCAGATGTTCAGGCCGTAGCATTGCCATACTGCCCACCATAGTGGTTGTACCATTTTACACTTTTACCAGGTAACATTCTTCATTCTTTACATTATTATCAATATATTGTGTTAACACACTCTTGACTCATTCCCATTCTGATATGTAAAAATGTTTTGTTTTAGTTTGAATTTATATTTCTCTTGTGAGATTGCACATGTTTTCATATATTTAAGAACTTTTTATATTTCCTTTTCTGTGACCTGTCTCCTCATACGATTTTGAATAATTTTCAGTTGCCTCTTTTTTCCCCCTTACTGATTTGTAGGATTTTTTTTTTTTAAATCTGGGAATGTAGCAATTTGAGATATGAGATTCCAATTTTTTCCCATTTATACTTTGGCTTTCCTTAGCATAATTTTTGCCATGCAGAAATGTTTAATCTTTATTTTATTTAATATAACAAACTTTTCTTCGACATATTCTACATTTGTGACACAGTTATAAAAGACAGCTGAGGTTATAAATAAGGAATTTTATCATAATTTTAAAATAACTTTTATAGTTTGTTTTTCATAAATTTTCAATTTGTTTGGCAATTATCTAGGTATAGGTTATGAGGAAATCATTCGACTTCTGCCTTTACTTGGTTTTATTTATGACTTCACTATTTCCACCAGTTTTCATTGAGTATTATTTATGTATCAGGAAATTTGGTGGGTGTCCCTCATAGAGCATATTAAAACTTAGTTGGATGACTAGGATTTCCAAAACAAATAATGAATGAAAAATCATATGAAGTGTTATGGTAGAGATGTTTGGGAATGCATAGACAGGAATGATTCATTCTTTCTTTGTATAGGAAAGAACAGGACTCAGAATAAGGAAATATTTATACCATACTCATCTTTGAAATCAGAAATATCTTAAAACAGTTTAGTTTTATGAAACTGAAGGATTTATTTAGAAGAACAGATACAGTCTGAATTATAAGAATGTTGATGTACAGTATGAGTACAACAACTGATAGGATTCAGGATTATAAGACTGGCAGCTTTCTACTGATATTTTTTAGCAAGGTGAAAATAAGTAAGCAAATAAATAGGACTAAGAAAACTAATTTGAGAGAGTTTTCAAGATGTTGGAGAGGGTAGTAATATAAGAACACTAACTTCCCAACTATGTGATTTTGGAACTCCCTTTGAGAAAAAAAAGAATAATTAATAAAGATTTTTTAAAAGGCCAGATTAATAATAAAAAACAAAGCCTCAGATAACTTGAAAGGTGAGAGTATAAACTGCAAGGTAATAACATTAAATGTATAATACTTTGTACAGCCAATAAAAGCAAGTAAGAATTTTCAGTCACTCTATAGGACTTTAATGCAGGGGACAACAAATACGTTAGACATACCCAAAGGACTTGACTAATAAGAGAAGAGCTTCAGTTTTGAAAGTAAGATAAAATGTATAGGTTGACATAATCGTAAGGAAAGTGAATATAGTTCCCATGTTAGGTACAAGCAGGCAGGTTTTTTCAACTAGAAAGATATGAAAGTCTTTTAAAAACTGAGTATAGATATATAACTTTATTATTAAACATGCATTAACATTAACTCAGTGTTATTAAGAGAGTAAAGAATTAGGAAGACAATATTGAGGAAGGATGTGTGGATTATATTTCAAATGTATATACGTGTGTATGTGTGTGTAAGACATAATGATAGAGTGTTGGGTTTTGTTTCCAGAGAGCCAAAAGAAGTACACAATATTTAATTATTCTTCAAATTTTGACACAGTATTTTGCCTTTCATTCATGAAGATGAATATTATTCTTTTCCTTCATAATCAAATGCCCAAGTTTCCAGGCTGCTTCCAGTGAATGTGTGGCTTCTACTAGAGATTCTGTATTTTACAGATTCTGTATTTTACCTCATATTTTACATCTCTGTCACCTTTGGAATATGTTTATGAGGTCTGTGCTTATCATGAGTATACACACTTGTCTTTCTGTTCACCACTAAATTTTATAAGATAATTGTGGAACACAATAAAATATCACATAGTTACCTAGCCACTTCTATACCAAGATGTCAGTGCTGCTGAAATTGAATTGTGAGCTGACCGCAAAGGCTGCAGTGGATTAATAGGAAATATTTGACAGTTCAAATCTGGTATATAAAAGTTAGCAGTGTCAATATATAATGTATAATAGATGGCACTGTGAATGTTGATGACCTCATGCATGTAGAGCCTCTGCACACTTTTAATATTGTCGGGAGAGTTTTTAGACTGAAGATTGGGAACTGGAGGTCTTACACTCTCACCAGTTAGTGATCATCCAGTTTAGTCACATTATTTTATAGTAGGAGAGTGAAACCTGAAGAAGTAATTTTTCTGTGTGTACGAAGCAAATTTGGTGGTAGAGATTAACAGGTTTTCTGTCTTGTTTCATTGCTTTTCTTTCAGCACATGTTGGTCTTCTACCATCGTGGTTTTCAACTCTCAGTGTACCACGTGTGATTCGTGGTAAAAGTGCAGATTCCTGATCTCCAATCTCAGAGATTTTGATTTAGCTGGTCTGGGATGTGGGCCCAAGAATCTCAGATGCAGATGGCTCTTGTGGCAGGCACACTTTGAGAAGGCTAGACCATGTCATATGTGAAACTGAAATACATAGAAGTTATATATCCAAAGTCACACATGTAGGAAATGGGGAAACCAGGACTCCTATCCACTCCTCAGTATTTTTTTTTGATGTATGGTTTTTCACATTCTAGAAATTAAAGTGACTCACTCTACCTAGAGGTTTGGAACAAGATTTAAAAGCATCTAAAATCAACATGATGCCAGTTCTTAGGGTGATGTATGCTTATTAATAAGAAGTAAAATTGCCCAGCATGGGCCAGCTTTAATTAGGCATTTTAAAGAAGTAAGACTGTGCTACCTAATATTTGAAAATTGATTTACTTTGGAACTGATTATCAATGCTAATTTAAGTTTTGGTATCCCATCTTCACTCCTGCTGAGCAACCTGGGCGGCCTTATCTTCCATGACAGTGAAATTTATAATTATTTCAAACTCTGCCTTTAAGTAATTTAGAATCCTGCAGAAGATACAACTTATAGACAGATTTAAAGAATGATATTTTAAAAAGTGATTATTAAATGATCACTTGTGTAGCTCTCAATCATGTAATGGTTTAGAGGAGGAAAGACAAGTTTCAGTCAGAACTGTGTTGGGATAAGCCCCTTTGATGGGGCTTAACCTGAAAGGCAGCCCTTATCTGATCAAAAGTCACCAGACAGAAGGGAGCCAGTGAGTGTGGAAATTACTAATAAAAATGAAGAAAGGTGTCTTCGCCCTTTTGTGCCACTTTAGCAAAATACCACAGATTAAGTAATTTATAAAAAAGAGAGATTTAGGCCAGGCCCAGTGGCTCATGCCTGGAATCCCAGCATTTTGGGAGGCTGAGACAGGCACATCACATGAGGTCAGGAGTTTGAGATCATCCTGGCCAACATGGTGAATCTCTACTAAATATACAAAAACTTAGCCAGGCATGGTGGCACGCACCTGTAATCCTAGGTCCTTGGGAGGCTGAGGCCAGGTATGAGAATTACTTGAACCCAGGAGTCAGTGGTTGCAGTGAGCCAAGATTGTGCCACCGCACACCAGCCTGGGTGACAGAGTGAGACTTTGCCTTAAAGCAAAAAAAATAAAATAAAATAAGTTTTCTCACAGTTCCAGAAGCTGGAAAGTCTGAGGCCAAGGTGCTGGCAAGTTTGGCTGTTTGGCTGTCTGGTGAGAGCTGCATCCTCCAGTGAGGAGGACACTCAGGGTCCTGATGTGGTGGAAAGCAGAAGAGTAAGAGAGCTGAAAGCTACAAGAATTCTATTTTTCTAAGTTACATAATCTCACTCATAAGGGAGGACCGTCATGGCCTGATCACCTCTGAAAGGCACCAGCTCTTAATTATCATCACATTGGCAACACTGGAATTTTAAAAGGGATACGTTGAAACTATAGCAGAAGGTTAAGGAAAAATTAGTATTTGCTGGGAAGGTGTGCACGGGGATTTTCTTTGTTAGTGAGTTACTGGGTGAAAATATACAATGATGTATACAAAATATGCAATGACTGTAATGAAAGAGTGGTAGTGTTTGTGAATAAGGAATTTAAGTGTCAATAGGTATCAAAGAAAGGAAGCAATTATTTGGATGGTCATACTTGTGCTTAGAGGTTCTTTATTACACCACCCCAGTCTGTTTTCTTTTGTTTCTGCATCGTTACAGCTTATTTGAGTAACTCAGATTCTTGTCTGAAATGCTTTGTAAATTCCTCCAAATTTGCACCAAGGCAAACAGTACATCTGAATTGTAGCAGTGAATAATTGAACAGGCTAAAACATGAACTGGAAAAGATGACTGGAACTGAAAAATCAATAAGCTTAGGGAAACAAAACTTGTAAAAGCTTATTCAATATAAAAAAAAGAATAAATCAAGAATAATAAATATCCAAGTTGCTTCTATAATCGTTTTACTTTGAACAATATAAATTTTTTTAAAAAAAATTGATAGTCTTCTTGTGTGTACATGAAAGATTTCTAGCATTTGAAAGGTTACAGCAGAATAAAGGAAGTACAAGCAAAAAAATACATAAAAAGAATTCCTTCCAGCATAACAAAAATCTCTTTAGTGAAATGATAAACTTTAGTGTAGATGTATTATTGAGTTGGAAGAGCTGTTGGCATTCCAGGGAAGCTTTTGGGGTCCCTAAATGTCATTCCACTGAAACAGCATGATTGTGATTGCTGATTAATAATCCAAGAATAATGATCTCTGAATATGGTCTATAGTGATTTAAAAAGGCTTATGACCAGCTTCTCATTTGAAACTACTAGACAATTTTCAATTTAATAATCTTAGTTTCCCACTGTGAAAATGAGGATTGCTTGGGGGTAAGAGTCTATTATTTTTGAATTTTTGAGTTAGACATCTTCCATTCACCAGAAAGCACTATCCAGATTCTAAGATAATATTTCAGGATACGACCATATGGCAAAGCGCTTACTATAGGTAGGTAATATGAAATTATACCAGTTCTAAAACAAAAAAATAAAAGGATTTGGTCATATATAGCAGTGGTAATACATGAACACTTAGATCTTGAGTATAGTTAATATGTTGACTGTGGAGTTATCCAATTAATAACAAAAAATACTTATCTGTGATATATAGGATACTTACAACTTTATATATATTGTTAGAGATGGAAGGAACCCCATTTTTACACAGTGACAAAACTTAGTTCTGGAAAGGTGAATTGACTTGTTATTGACAGAGATAAGTAAGCACCAGATCTTTTGGGCACCAGTGTAGATAAACCATGATGCTACTTAGAAGAATAGAGGAAGAACCAATTTCAGTGCCATACGGTATACTTAGGATAACCCTTCACTCACCTTATTGCCCTCTCTGGTAAGTCATCATCTCTGGTCCTCTACATAGGCCCATCTAGTTGAGGTGTCACCGGAGGCAGCTTCTGTAAGGGGGAGTCAGGTACCTGGAAAGCTGTGATAATACACCCTAAAGTTTACAGTCCTGCAGAACTCCCTCAACTCCGCTCCCCTCCCCGCTTTTCTTCTTTTGACACAAGGTTTCTCTCTGTTGTCCAGGCTCTGTTGGGCAGTGGCATGGTCATAACTCACTACAGCCTTCCACCCCTGGCCCCAAGTGATCCTCCTACCTTGGCCTCACAAAGTGCTGGGATTAGAGGCATGAGCCATTGCACCTTGCCAAACCAGGTCTTTAACTGCCAGCCTACGGTTTGATTCATTGCTGTCAGCATTGTAGGTTCCTGTGTTAAGTACAAATTAATGATGTTGGGGACTTCATACATTTCTACTGTGTAGAGAGATTCTTTAGCTTTGTGAAATCTTAAAATACCTTTGGTTACATGTTTTTTTTTCCAGTTATTATTTAGTATATTTGAAACATTTTGTATTCTCACAGTGCTTCTTAGTATCATGAGTTATTAAGTAAGACTGCTAATAAGTTGCTGTGCCTATTAATATTTTGTGATTATAAATTATTCTTAACTGATATCTGATGTAAGTATAAAGTGTGTAATATATATAAGAAGTAGCTCTGGCTCTTGAAAAGAGAGTGTGTGTGTATGTTTGTGCACATGTATTTGTGTACATGCATGTGTTTGTATACATGCATAATCATATAGTCATGTATAATTATATATGATTTATACAAATATGAACTCTGTATACATATATGTTTACACATACACCAAAATGCACACACTTACTTGCTTTCTTAGATATTTAGGGAATGAATTAGATTGAATCTAGATTATAAGCTTCTTCACTAAGGGGTTTGCTTCTTGAGGGTAGATATTTTCTCTTGTTTTTTTACTTCATAGACACTGAATGAAATATTTGTTGCTTGCCCTGATTTTGGGACTGGGTAAATTGTTACGTTTCCCTAAAGAATAATTAAGATCAGGGTGCTCTGTGTGTGTATAAGCCAGTCACTTTGTCCAGAGGATTGGTGAGCTGCAACCACTGATGGCTGCCTTGACCCTGAAGTATCTGCTCTTTACGTGAATGAAGAAGGAAGCTCGTGATCAGCGTGACCACTGCTTCTCAGAAATGCAAATTTTCTCACTCTTGTGAATATTGTACCTACACCTCATGCTGGCTGCTCTCCTCTTCTTCTTTTCATTTTTTTGTCGTTATAACTTTGTCTCTGTCCATTGTACCCAGATATATCCGAAAAGTTGTCACCTGCAGAGATGCTATTTGGTGAAGATTTGAAACCTCTTAAGAGTTAAGAATGATCCTTTATCTTCAGCGTTGATGACAAACCTGTTAGAAACAAATTTTTGGATGGGATATTGTAATACAAATGAAACTGTTGGTGAAACAGATGACCTGATTGTTTCATGTGTGTTTATATTATCTATATTGGTAATTTGCTCCACAGGATCAGATAATTATGAGTATACACACGTGTTGAAAAGAGATGCATTCAATTCACAGCTATGGAAGTTTTAAAGTGATTTTTTCCCCCCAAAGAAGTCAGAATATATTCATTTTTTCTTGTCATTTCCTTCTTAGCTTAGAGTTACCCATTATGGCATCCTAATTTCATTGCTACCACATTGTCCGAGTCTTCATCACCTCAGGCCTGAGTTACTGTACACTTAATGCTTGTCTCTCCTGTTTCTGGTTCATTCTATATACTGTATACTTCAGCAGACATTTATTTACCATGGTGGTGATAGTGGTGATAAGATTTTAGTTCTAGACTAGAAGGCGTAATTCGTCAAAAAGTGCACAAGAGAGGTATTGGTTTGTAATTTTTAGAGCACTAACTTCAAAATTGCCCCCCACCCAATTAAAAAATAATTGTGGACCTATAACATATACAGTACCGCTTTAGATGGTGAAAACGTTTAATATATTTACTGAATTGAAATAGTTTGTTGATTTAAAAATTCTTCTATGATGGTAGCATATGGTAATGGGACGATTCTAGAGAGGAGCAAATCCGGTATGTAGCATGTTCGTTGTCCAAAGAGGACTATTTCTGGGAATGAGTAGAGCATTTTTGAAATTAACATTGTAATAAGCACAATGCAGCAAAGAAGGTTTAAATCATAGTGGTGCCTCTCTCCTCCCTGGCTTCCCTGATGCCCAGTGGTATACAATTCAAAAATATCTGATGAGTAGTTATAACATTTGTCTGATTTTCCCCTTTCTTTTCTTCATCTCCAGGTTCATCTTAAATGAACCTCTCCTCGGTCCCATAAGGCCAGTCTGTTTTTGCATTCCTCAGTTCTGATTTCTTTTGGCAGGAGGACTAGATGTGGTTGACAGATTATATCTGAAAAGGGCTTTGGTAATTGCTCGTTCTCTTCAGCGACTGTGTTGCTGACAGATGGGCACAGTGAATATTGAAAGTGTTCTGGACCTCCGCTTACTCCTTCAGCTTATGAGTGGTGAGCACTGCCAGCATTTTTCTTATTATCCATTAGCAAATTTTAAAAGAATTGCTTGGATCTTTACATCTTTTTGGACCTATAACTAAATCACATGTATGGCTAGGTTCTTTCCCACCTCTTCTACCCACCCCCCCCCCCTTATGTATTTTTTGGAATAGAGAAAATTCTCAAGATGTTAGTGCAGGCTGGCATGAATGGGTGCCAACAGTCCTTACAGACTTGTTAAAAGATTTATTTTTTGCCTGAGAGTTACACATATGGCCTAGAATGATAATATTAGGATCTGTGTTGGTTGAGATAATTGGCAGATCACACCTTAAGAAAAGTGATTGGTTGGCTTGTTTATTTCATTTTAATCTGTTGTCTCCGTCACAGTCAAATTAGCATTATGTAGTATATTACTACACTTAAAAAATTATTTAACCCATTTATAGAGGGCATCTGTCAGTTGCATTTGAATTATTTAAAATATTTTCTTACATGGCCAATTTAGTAACGGCAAGCAAAACCAAAATGAGCAAAGGAGAGGATCCCAATAATCCCAGATCTATAAAGCGGATTCCTCAAGGGGGTGGAGATAACCACCTAGCTATTACTAAATGTGATCTCACTCAGTTGAAAAAGAAACAATCAGAAGTGAGCAATGGGAGCCATGAAACCAGTGAAGACTTGTTGCCAACATGGAGATAGAAGATATTGGTCTACAGGGTACTGTTGGAGAGGTAACTGTGAGGCCTTTACACCCAGATAGCCCTTCTGTGCACAGCAAGTCTTTACTGAACTCCTCAAGATTTAGGGCCAATTAATTCATCTGTTTTAAGATGAATTCATCTGGGTAATCTGTTTTAAGATTAAATTAACTTGTTTGTTCTTGCTTTCCAGATCTCTTATTCACTGCATGTGTGTATGTGGGTATGTGAGTGAGAGTGAGAAAGATAATAATATTCCGGGGTTGGATATCTATTTTCATTGATTATTAAGTAGAAGAAGATGCTCACATATTTATAGGTACAGAGGCTTCAACATAGCAGTCTTTCACAGTGAGAGTTATGATAGACGTAATCTAAGAGTAAATTATACAAGTGATAGGGCCGGGACAGACCTTTATTAAATTTTGGGTACTATTGTAGATTAGAAAAGTAAAATGTGTCACCTCTACTTATCTTTAAACATTCACTCTATTTAATGTATTCATCAGACCTCAAGAAGCTTGCAAGTACATTCTGAGGTTACAAATTTGTATTTTCTTTGTAAGTAATATTTAGTAATATTTTCCTTTATGGAAAAACGTTTAAAATCTAAAATGCCACTGTGTGCCAATGTCCTGTATCACCTCTCTCTCAGTTTTCATTCTCTTTCTTCTAATAACTGTTTCTAAGAAAACTATTTTTTACAAATTATTCCAATGATTACTTTAAAATTAGAAGATCTCTTTAATAGCATTAGTGTGATTTACAACAGAGATAACTAAGTTCCCCAAAAGTTAAGTGACATGTTTAAGATTACACAACAAGTTAAGTCAGAGTATGGAGAGGATCCTAGATCCTCTCATCCTTGTTCAGTCCTTTTCACTCTAATGTTGCCTTCTATCACATTCTCAGTCTGGCTGGGTTGGCTGCAAAATGTCAAGGGTATGCTGTTTGCAGTCTAGTTTAGCAATTATAATCAGTGTTGTCATCCATGTTTTAAGAATAGAATTATAGAATTAAAATTTGTTTTCCATAGGCCATCTTTGTAAAAAATGCTCAATACATATTTATTAACTGAGTGAATGAAACTGGTAGTTTTGTTTTACATATGCACTTTTTCTGACTTTCGAAAAAAAAAAAAAGTTAAAATCAGAAAAGAAACCAAAATGGATCCATCTGGCTTATTTGGAAGGACATTATTGCATAATGAAATACCAACGCAGTCACATTATATAAGTCAGTGTTCATTATCACAGACAAATTAGCATGGTAAAGGTGATAGATTTTCAGAATAGCATAGGGATTCTTTTAATAATTCCCCAATAAATAGAAGCAAATAGTTTTCCAACTGAACATACCTTTGAATTATTACTCATATTATTATCTTAATTTGTTGAAATTGTAGTGTTTTTGTAATGTGATTGCCACATTGCTTTTCAGGAAGAGGAGATTTATGATTCTGTATCCCCTTTTGGTCCTGTTTGTCCCTTTTAAATCAGTTTCACCTCTCATCTTAGACTTATTGGGATTTTTATGAATGTACCTGACTGTCCTTAGTACATAAAAAGAAGACTCTTTCATGTTACTTAATGCTACAAAATTTTGAGTGTAGTTCCCAGATGGCTAATTATTTATTTGGTGACTAAAAATCCAGCGTCTTGTTCTCCAGTCACATATGTGATTTTTGGATCTTAAGATATATTTTTATATCTTGTATGAGTGATCGTAGAATTTCCAGCCATTATATTTCTTATCATTATGGCTAACTTGAATATAATAACATGATTTAAAAATATATATAACCCTGACATGGTGATATACTTTTGAAAGCTCCTTGTATTAGCAAGTGATTTGTACAGCTGTATCAAAAAGAGTTGCCTCACTTCAGAGGATTATCAATTAATTTGCATAAATATATTTATGCTTGAGAGTTGAAGTAATGCACTATTAGTTTTATAAAACAGTTGGCATACCTGTCAAAGTTCTTAATGTTCTTTGCAGTGTTAGGGCTAGAATTTCCCAGGGCATTGAAAGAAAAAGCAAAGAAACAAATCTTTGATAGTGTTGCATTCTGCTTGTTCTCTTGGGCTTGTATTGAAGAACGGGTGTTGAGGTGATGTTGAAATTAGTTTGGAATCATGAAAAAATAAAATACAACTCTTTGAGGTAGCTAGGGCAAAATGACTTTGCAGCGTCACGACTGTTCTGCCCCTGTCTGAGAAAATGCTTCTTGTGCTCAGTAGCTCT
This sequence comes from Colobus angolensis palliatus, assembly GCF_000951035.1. Taxonomy (NCBI): domain Eukaryota; kingdom Metazoa; phylum Chordata; class Mammalia; order Primates; family Cercopithecidae; genus Colobus; species Colobus angolensis. The sequence goes on from NW_012115154.1 coordinate 1,563,474, forward strand.
TGTTAACCTGAAAAACTCTAGGATTACATAAATAATGAATGGATGCAAAATGCATTGGTTTTTGTAATGTAGATGAAGGTAAGATGTCCTGTCAGAACTGTAATTTGCATATTAGAATAATTTAGTTATCCTTTTTCTTTAAAGCAATAAATGACTATGAATATTCATGATCAATTAAAATATTAATGGCATACTGATACTTTAGATTCAGGTCTCTAGCCATCCATAAAGAGTTTCATTTAAACTTGAGTAACAGTGAAGGGATACTTTAGCATAGTGTGTAATATATTGGCATTTTGTCTCTGAAATGAAAATGTAGTACCTGATATGAGTAAATAATTTGCTTACTCATGTAATTCATCATTTCTTTTGATAAGAAAATATTCTCTTCTTGTATAGACTAAAACAGGGACACAGTGTATATATGTATTTTGGTGTTGAAGTAGTGTAATTTTTTTAAGCACTAGTATTTATTATGTAGTTAGAGTTTCATTTAGTTGCTTCAACTGACTTTTAGAAAAAAATTTGTAAGTGTAAAGTCTACAGTACAGTGTTACTCCATCCACATTGTTGTTCAACCATCACCACCATCCGTCTCCAGAACTCTTTTTCATCTTACAAAACTGAAGCCATATCCATTAAACAATAATTCCCCATTCTCCCCTTCCTCAAGTCCCTAATACCCTAATAATCACAATTTTACTTTTTTTTTTTTGAGTCGGAGTCTCAGTCACCAGGCTGGAGTGCAGTGGCATGATCTTGGCTCTCTGCAACCTCTGCCTCCTGGGTTCAAGTGATCCTCCTGCCTTAGCTTCCTGAGTAGCTGGGACTATAGGCATGCGCCACCATGCCCAGCTAATTTTTTGTATTTTTAGTAGAGACGGGGTTTCACCACGTTGGCCAGGATGGTCTTGATCTCTTGACCTTGTGATCTGCCTGCCTTGGCCTCCCAAAGTGCTGGGATTACAGGTGTGAGCCACAACACCCGCCCACAGTTTTGCTTTCTATGAACTTGACTCCATTGATTCATATAAGTGAAATGATGTAGTGTTTGCCTCTTTGTGACTGACTTATTTCACTTAGTGTAATGTTCTCAAAGTTTATCCACATGGCAGTATGTGTCAGAATTCCCTTACTTTTTAAGGCTGCAGAATATTCCAAAGTATATATACATCACATTTTGTTTATTCATTCTCCTGTTGATGGACACGTACTTTAAATGTGTGACTTACATGGCATGTACATTATTTGGGTTGCTTTCAGCTTTTGGCTTTTGTGAATAATGCTGCTCCACGAACATGGGTATACAAATATTTTTTTGAGACCCTGCTTTTAATTCTTTTGGGTGTTTACTCAGAACTGGAATTGTTGGATCTCATGGTAATTTTATTGTTATTTTTTTGAGGGATCTCCCTACTGTTTTCCGTACGACTACAGCATTTGACTTTTCCATCAGTAGAGCCCGTAGGTTCCAATTTCTCTACAACCTCACCGACACGCCTACATTTCTGTTTAATATATTGATTTTTAAGTTATAAAAGTTTGCATATTCTTATTGTAGAGATTCAAACGATTCAGAGAGGTGTGAAGTAAACTTGAAAATCCTTCTTTATTTTCTCTTTGACTCTAGAAACATTGATTAACACTGATTGAAGCAGATCCAAGATGAAGTTTCAAATTCCTCTAAAAATCTTCCCAAGAAAGCTTTTTAACACCCTCCCACACATATCTGTAGATAATTGTCTTCTCTTTTGAGCTTCTCTTTTAAGGTACTGCATCTTAGTGCAGTGACTTCCATTTAGTGAATGCAACTGAACGTGGGTTTATGTCAGACACTGTACTATCCACATAGTTTTCAACTTTATAGCATCAGCAGTACCGAAGTCATAGTGCCTGGCAAGTCATAGATGTTCAAAATACATATGATACATGAATACACAGGTCCAGTCTGGGAGGAACTTTTCAGGAAGTAACTAACATAGGCCTCTTTCCTTTCCAGTGCGGTATAAGCAGTCTCTCGCTGGTGTTGCTTTGAGCATGCATTTTCCATGTTGTATAATATAATATTGCTTTAAGGCACACACTGGGCCTATGAAGACTGGGCCTTTGTTTCCTGCTGCTTTTGATACAGGACCAGAAAATGTTTGGACCCACCAACTGTTCTCTGATTTGTTAACACTGGCTCAGAATTATGGAAGTTTGAAGTTGGCTGGAAGCTATGAGATGATTCAGTGAGAACCTTATTTGATAGCTGAAGAGACTGACATAGTCAAAGACTTCTACTGTTGTTAGGAACAGCACTTGTTTTAACCTTTATTGTAGGTCGGGGGTACATGTGCCGGTTTGCTAAATAGGTAAATTGCTTGCCACAGGTGTACAGATTATTTCATCACTCAAGAGATAAATATAGTACTTTTTGATCTTCACTGTCTGTATTAGTTTGTTTTCACAGTGCTATAAAGAATGACCTGACACTGGGTAATTTATAAAGGAAAAAGGTTTAATTGACACTCACTTCTGCATGACTGGAGAGGCCTCAGGAAAGTATAATCATGGCAGAAGGCGAAGGGTAAAGAAGGCACGTCTTTTCATGGCAGCAGGAGAGAAGGAGCGCAGGGGAAGCTGCCACTTTTAAATAAACCATCAGATCTCGTGAGAACTCCCTCACTATTGTGAGAACAGCATGGGGAAATCTGCCCCCATGATTTAATCACCTCCCACCAGGCCCCTCCCCTGACATGTGGGGATTGCAATTTGAGATGAGATTTGTTTGGGGATACAGAGTCAAACCATATTACCTTCCTCCCTCCCTCTACCCTCAAGTAGCCCCCGGTGTCTCTTGTGCCCTTCTTTTTGTCCACATGTACTCAGTGTTTAGCTCCCACTGATAAGCAAGAACATAATGTAGTATTTGCTTTTCTGTTCCTATGTTAGTTCCAATTAGGATAATGGCCTCCAGCTCTATCCATGTTGCTGCAGAGGACATGATCTTGTTCTTTCTTATGGCTGTGTAGTATTCAATGGTGGATATGACCACATTTTCTTTATCCAGTCTACTGAAGAACAGCACTTTTAAACGATACTCTTCATTTCAACTTTGGTGAATCTGACAATTATGTGTCTTGGAGTTGCTCTTCTTGAGGAGTATCTTTGTGGCGTTCTTGATATTTCCTGAATTTGAATGTTGGTCTGTCTTACTAGGTTGGGGAAGTTCTCCTGGATAATATCCTGCAGAGTGTTTTCCAACTTGGTTCCATTCTCCCCATCACTTTCAGATACACCAATCAGACGTAGATTTGGTCTTTTCACACAGTCCCATATTTCTCGGAGGCTTTGTTCATTTCTTTTTACTCTTTTTTCTCTAAACTTCTCTTCTCACTTCATTTCATTCATTTGATCTTCAATCGCTGATACCCTTTCTTTCACTCGATCGAATTGGCTGCTGAAGCTTGTGCATTCATCACGTAGTTCTCGTGCCACAGTTTTCAGCTCCATCAGGTCATTTAAGGACTTCTCTACTTTATTTTTCAAAGTCTAATTGTTAAAAGTGTCCTTATGGATGTTACTGAAGCCTCCATATCCAAGATAAAAGAGACTGCTTTGCAGGGTTGTTAAAATCAGGTTTTTCAAACGTAATTAATCAAATAAAATTTACCTAATGATATTTCCATAGTCTGTATGGGGTCACAATCGCTCTGTATTTTTTTTTATTTTAAATAAGGAGAAATGTAAATGAAAGTTTTTCCTAATGTTGTTTATATGTGCAGAATGATTAGATACCATGCCATTTTAGTATAAATATGAATAATGATCATTGGGCTAATGATTAAAAATAAAAAAATTAAGAAAAAAACATTTTAAATTGCAGCAGAAACAAATCACAAGGACCAGAATTACCTGTTTCTCAAGCAATCAGAAAATTTTCCAAACAATAATTAACAAGTTAAAAGAAAAAAGAAGTGGAGTCTTAAGAGATACAAAAGAGTTCATGGGGGTTTTGACAAGTTTCATTCTTTGCAGATGAATTGCATCCTTTGGGAAATAACAGTATATGTAGAAGTTAAGAAACATCAGTCTTACGTATTCTTTAGTGTTAACAGCTTTTTTGAGAAATAATTCACATGCCATGTAAGCTACACATTTAAAGTATACTATTTATTGGTTTTAGTATATTCACTGAGTTGTATAGCCATTGCTCTGTTCTAAGTTTACAATAGACTATTTTTCTTTTAAAGTGTGTTTTGTTTTCTTTGTTTCTTCATATTCTCACCAACAGCCTCTATTATTCTTTATTTACATTTGATTTCTTTGAGATCTTGCCTACTTTTTTTGGCTGTTTCAACTGTTAATACGGAAACACTAGTCCTACACTCCAGCTTGTTCTTCTCACTTCCTTCATATTACTCTGGTAGTCGCTTATGTGTCCTGCTATTTTATGCATTCATTCGGCATTTATTGAGAGCCTGTTGTGTGCTGGGCACTGAGGAATGTTGGTCTAGCTGGGAGGACAGTTACGTAAACAAGTAATGGTGGCACTCCAGGGACTGAAACGCTGTTCAGGATGCTCTGGGAACATAGAAGGGCACTTGAGAGGTGCAGGCATGATTTTGCAGGAGAAAGAACTCTTGAGCTGAATCTCGAAGAGTAGGTAAGAGTTAGCCAGATGTACAAGACAGAGAATGCCAAGCAAATGGATTATCATATATGAAGCTTCTAAGATTCGAAAGAACCAGTTGTATTTAGAGGAAAGCGACCAGTTCATTCAGTGGCGTGTCTAGGAGAGAAAAAGCGAGAGGGAGAGACTGGGAAGGGCCTGATTTTTGAAAAACCTTGAATGCCATACTAAGGAATATCATCATTATCCTGAAGGCAGAGATAGCCTTTGAAAGATTTTACGTGGAGGAAGAAATGATAAAGCCAGTGATGGATTTTAAGCAGAGGATTGGTATGACGAGATGTTAGCAGGAGGTCTGAAGGTAAATTTGGTGTGCCAAGGCAAGGAGACAGGATGTCTATGAGGTGATTGTGGTTGCTTTAGTTAGAGATAATGAACTGTGGTTGTGTCTGGAGGATAGTGACTGTGTGGGTTGGGGAAGAAGAAGGGTTATAAAGGACAAGGAGGAGTGTGAGATGACTATGGCTCAGAAAATTGCATGCTGGAGGATTTAACTTTGGTGGAAGAAGGGCAGGATGTAGGGAACAAGAGCTCAGATTTGGATTTGAACTTGTTGAATTTGGGATGTATGGACTATTTAGGTGAAATCTGGAGTTTGAGAGAGAGGTCTGGGCCACACGTGGCTTTGAGTATCATTAGCATTCAGGTTCTCGTTGACTTGATATCATGATTGTGTATTTGATCAGAGATACAGTAAGAAGAGCAAAGACTTGAAAAGAATCTTGGGGACCCCAGCAGGTGAGGGATTTTGAAGGTGGAGGAGATAGTCATCATTATCTGCTCAAAACCCTTTTCTTACTAAATTGTCTTGTTCACTCAAAATTGTATCATTCTCAGTGTAGTTGCAAGCCAGAGTTGGGAGTCTTCTCTGACAATTAACTGTGTAATCTCTCATCACTTAGTCATCATGATTTTGCATTTTTCCTGTGCAGTACCTTTTAGATCTGCCGTTTCTTATTTTTTCCCAATTGTATCACTGTTTTTCAGGCCTTTGGTTTTTACCTATTCAGGTTTTTTTTTTTTTTTTTTTGACAGAGTCTTGCTCTGTTGCCCAGGTTGGAGTGCAGTGGTGTGATCTTGGCTTACCGAAACCTCTGCCTCCCGGGTTCAAGTGACTCTACTGCCTTAGCCTCCAGAGTAGCTGGAATTACAGATGCACTCCACCACACCCAGCTAATTTTTGTATTTCTAGTAGAGATGGGGTTTTACCGTGTTGGCCATGCTGATCTAGAACTCCTGACCTTAAGCGATCCACCTGTCTCGGCCCCCCGTGCTGGGATTACAGGCGTGAGCCACCGCGCCTGTTCTAGACTTTTATCTCTGTAATATGTCAGAGTTCTATATAAAGATTTCCAATGACAAAGAAGAGTTCTGCTGTGAAAAAAAAAAAGTTTGAAAGTATTCATTTATAAAAATACAGATCCTGGCATTCAAGGCTCTTTGGAGTATCTCCCTATCTAATTTATTTTTTCAAATGTAAATCTCAGCATAGACCTTAGGCTTCTGTCATTCTGTGATATTCAATGTTCCTGAATTTTTATGTCTGCCTTTTAAAATGCTGTTTCCATTACTTTCTTTACTCCTCACACATGCAAAGGTCAAATTCAATAATTCAACTCTCATTTCCTCTTCGTAGAGGAAGCAGTGTGGTATTTTATAAAGCTTCATGCAAATCCTTGTGTTATCTGTGTAACTTCAAATGACGGACTTTCCTAAACTTTAGGTTTCTTGTGTGTAAAATAGACCATGTGTAGGTTAAATTAATAAAGTGAAGTGTATAGCACATGGTTACTTTTTTTGATCTCGGTCCCTTTGTGCACCCTCATTCATTTATTCATTTAAGAAGTATTTACTTTGGCATTACTCTGGGCAGTGATGATATAGCAGTGAACAAAATGAACAAGAATCACTGTCATCGGTCAGGGGTGGTGGCGCACACTGTGGTCCCAGCTACTCGGAAGGCTGGGTGAAAGGGTCACTTGAGCCTGGAAGGTTGACACTACAGTGAGCTGTGACCACACCACTATACGCCAGAGCCTAGGTGACAGAGTGAGACCCTGTCTTAAAAAAATATAATAAATTAAATAAATAAATAAATAAAATGTAGCTGTCAGCACAGAGCTTATGTTCTAGAAGAGGAGATAAATGCTAAGAAATATATACTTTTTTTTTTGAGATGGATTTTTGCTCTGTTACCCAGGCTGCAGTGCAGTGGTGAGATCACAGCTCACCGCAACCTTTGCCTCCCAGGTTCAAGTGATTCTCCTGCCTCTACCTCCCTTTTAACTGGGACTACAGTTGCGCACCACCACGCCAACCTAATTTTTTGTATTTTTAGTAGAGATGGTGTTTCACCATGTTGGCCAGGCTGGTCTCAAACTCCTGACCTCAAGTGATCTGCCTGCCTCGGCCTCCCAGGGTGCTGGGATTACAGGTGTGAGCCACCGCACCTGGCCTAGAAATATATACAGTTTTAATAATGATAAGTGCTAAGGAGAAAAAGGAGGAAAGGGAGATACGAAGTATCAAGAGGGGTGGTAGAAATTTTATTTATTTTTTAAATTTTAGATTCAGGGGTACATATGCAGGTTTGTTAGATAGGTAAATTGTGTGTCATGGGTGTTTCGTGTACAGATTATTTCTCCACCTAGATAACAAACAGAGTACATGATAGGTGGTTTTTTGATCTTCACCTTCCTCCTTTGCTCCACCCTCAAGTAGGCCCTGGTGTCTGTTGTTCTCTTCCTTGTGTCCATATGTGCTTAATGTTTAGCTCCCATTTACAAGTGAGATCATACAGTATTCGGTTTTCTGTGTTAGTTTACTTAGGATAATATCCTCCATTATTTGGATAGTGACCTCCAGTCCCACCTATGTTGCTACAAAGGATGTGATCTTACTTTTTTTATTTTTAATGTCTGCATAGTATTCCATGGTCGTGTATGTGTACCGCATTTTCTTTATCCAGTCTACCACTGATGGACATATATGTTGCTTCCAGGAATGTCTTTGCTATTGTGAATAGTGCTCTGATGTACATACATGTGCATGTATCTTTATGGTGGAATGATTTATATTCTTTTGGGTATATACCCAGTAATGGGATTGCTGGGTTGAATAGACAGATTGAATGGGAAAGGCTTCTCAGAAGTTTTCTCTTCAGAAATTGGGAAACACATGACATACTCATAGTACACAGTCTTTGACACGCGGTCGTTTATCTAGATATACTCATTCTGTCAGCTGTGCCCTCACCTCTGTTATGGGCTCTTTGTATTCCTCATCCCATTTTTTTTGTTTGTTTTTTGAGGCAGTCTCACTTCATCGCCCAGGCTGGAGTGCAATGGTACGGTCTCAGCTCACTACAATCTCTGCTTCCTGGGTTCAAGTGATTCTTTCTGCCTCAGCCTCCTGAATAGCTGGGATTACAAGTGCACACCGCCATGCCTGGCTAATTTTTATTTTGTATTTTTAGTAGAGACAGGATTTCATCATATTGGCTGGTTTCAAACTCCTGACCTTGTGTGATCCACCTTCCTTGGCCTCCAAAAGTGCTGGGTTTACAGCAGTGACCCACCATGCCTGGCCCCGATCCCATTTTTATTGCAGTAGAAGTATAGTGACAAGGAATTGGTATGGTATCAAAATAGAACAGGAGATAATGAAAGAGGCAAGACCTTCACATCTAGGAAGAGACTGGTGAAATTCTATGAAAGTTAAATATTTAATACTTGTTTTGTCTAATTTTTATTAGTTCAGACACTTGCAAAATGAAAACCAGAAGAATAAAGACTACCTGCCTCTACCAGCCATTATTAATTGCCCTTTGGAGATTTTGAATGAGGATGTTAGTGTCTTTGAGTTTCATAATGAAAACTGGAACTATGGGGAGAAATTGCTTCATCTCTCAACTAACTGAAGCTCCAGTGCTCAGAGTGAAACTAAACTAGACTGACCTTGGACAGGTGGGGAGTTAGCAGCCAATTTTATTCACTATATTTGTCTTTTATAAAAGGTGTTTGCATGTCAGATTGAGCAAAAATCAAGTAAAATGCCCAAGTTTTAGCATGATTGTTTGAACCTATCAACAAAATCAGATGGCTTGAATATGTAATTAACAGTTAAATTTGTCCTCCAGATTTTTTTTTAGCTTCTAGCGTACCAGGCAGGAAATTGAAATTAGAAAGAAGAACTCAGAATGTGAAACTCTCATTTCTGGTTCAGTTTTTTCCCAAAGAACTTATCCAGAGAAGAGTTAAATTTCCTGCCAGTGATGACATGAAAACTATGTGGTTGCTATTGCTTTTGTTTTGAACTTTGCAAAAAGAAAAAAAAAATTCACCAAACACTACACTTTGATTAGTTCTAGCAGGTTTTTTTCCCCCCTTAGGGGAGACTGTAGAGTGTAATTTCATCACAAAAAACATGGTGCCTGAGCTCTAAGCAAAGTTTGAGTTTGTTTTTCCCTTGAGGATTTGACATTTTCTGTTTCCTGACATTTTTACCATTGTTAGACATACTTCTTTGTATTCTTGCCCTATATTCATCCCCTAAGGGAAATTGTGTGTTTTATCTACTGGAAGGCAGGAATGCCTTCTGTTTTGGACAAGCCATTTAATTGTTCAAATAAATTCAACTATAGTGTAATAGACCAATCATTAGGAACTGGGCCATGTGGCAGCATTTAGATTCATGAGACCCAGATTCTCAGTTCATTCCAAGAAAGAAATTAAATACCATGGACACAAAATGAATGATTTCCTTTCCTCCCTTCTTTCTCCCCAAGGTTTCCCATTTCACCCTTTAGAAATATTAAATGATATCCTAAATACAAACCAAATGCTTTTTGTTTCAGTATTTACGGTTTGCTTATTTGTGGTTTTCTTTTTAGTGGTTAATAATTTACTCATCATTAAGAAAAATATTAGCAGATTTTTTTTGCCACTATTCTCTATTTAACTCTATAAAAATGTGATGTCCATATAAAAGGGAAATGAAGACATCACTTTTTTGCCTTCTTTTCAACTTTTTGGATTTAATTCTATTTTAATTAATAAATATATGGCCAGTTGCGGTGGCTCATGCCTGTAATCGCAACACCTTGGGAGGTGGTGGCGGGCGGATTACCTGAGGTCAGGAGTTTGAGACCAGCTTGACCAACATGGTGAAACCCTGTCTCTACTAAAAATACAAAAATTAGCTGGGCATGGTGGCTTGTGCCTGCAGTCCCAGATACTTGCGAGGCTGAGGCACGAGACTCACTTGAACCCAGGAGCTGGAGGTTGCAGTGAGCCGCGATCGCACCATTGCATGCCAGTCTGGGTGACAAGAGTGAAACTCTGTCTCAAAAAAATGTGTTTGTGTGTGTGCGTGTGTGTGTGTGTGTGTATGTATGTATGTGTAGATATGTGTGTGTGTATGTGTGTGTGTATATGTGTGTCTATATATATGTGTGTGTGTATATGTGTGTATGTATATAGATGTGTATACACACACACAAGGGGGACTTCAAAAGGTCTTGGATAAAACGAATTAAAAGATACAAAATAAAAATATAAAGTTTATTTCTCAACATAAGCTCCATCAAGGTCAGGACACTTTTATAAGTGATGGTATCAGCCATTTAGTCCTTCCCTAAAGAACTGAGGCTACTGGGAACCTAGCCATGTCAGTGCCATCTTTTTTACATTACTAACTGCAGACAAATTGGTGGCCTTTAAAGATTTTTCAAGATCATCTGGACATTTTTCTGCTAAAACTTTGGCTAACTTTCTCATAACTCTGTCATAATAAGCAGATGGTATCATTCTTTGGCCTTCTAGAAAGCCAATAAGGAGAATGCCCTGAGCATCTCAAAAAACTGTTGCCATGATCTCTGCTTTTCACCTGTCCATTTTTGCTTTGACTGGACCCCTTCCAGCTCTTGAGAGGCATTGCTTTGTGCTTTGTCTTCAGGATCACACTGGTAAAGCCATGTTCTGTCTTCTGTTACAGTTCTTCAGAGAAGTGCTTCAGGATCTTGATCTTTCTTGTTTAAAATTTCCATTGAATGCTCTGCTCTTGTCTGCAGCACATCTGAGCACAACAGTTTTGCCATGCAGAGTGGAAAGTTTGAGTGGAAAGTTTGCTCAACTTTAATTTTCCAGTCAGGAGTGTAGGTAAGCTGAACCAGATGGGATGTCTATCTGTTGGCTATTGTTTGTACTGTTAATTGTTGGCCTTCTTTAATTAGGGCGTGAACAAGATTGAGTTTTTCCTCACAAATTGATGTGGATGGTCTGCTGCTGTAGGCATCATCCTCAAGATTGTCCTGTCCCTTCTGAAAACAAGTCATCTATTTATAAACTGCTGATTTCTTTGGGACATTATCTCTATCATCTTTATATAAAGAATCAATAATTTTGATGCAGGATTTTTTATTCCTTAGTTCAGCTAAAATCCAAGTTATTGTCTCACGACCAGAAAAAATTAGGCTTGCAAACACATTTAAAGGTGAGGAAAACAGAATTGCTGAAAAGAAATCTGTCAGCAGAAAAGAGGGGGGATTCTGCTAATAGGCTCCCACCTCACAGATTGAATAACAGGCCACCACACACAAGCTGAAGACCCCCGGCTCCTCGTCTAAGGCTCGAATTTCTGATGCCTCCACCCCGTTTTCCCAGTACACATGCAGGTCCCTGGTCCGTTGTAGGCATGCTCAGGCAAGACCCTGTGCAGATTCCTTTCTCTGCCTCCTGGATCTATCAGTTTCACCACTCTTCCATCCAAACTTCACCATATTGTTTTTCTATTTTTTAAAACGTAATTAATTATTATTTTTATTTTTAGAGATAGGGTCTCACCCTGACACGTAGAATGGAATGCAGTGTAACAATCATAGCTCCTTTTGATGTGGACAGGAGGCAGGGAAATACTGGGTAGAAAAGGGCAGGGTCCCTGGCAAGGGCTCCACTCTCAAGCCTGAACCCCCAGCCCAAAGTGAGAACATACATTCCTGTTTTCTCTCCCAAATGCTGCCCTTTCTGAAATCACCCTAGCTTGCCCTGCCCCCATCCTGTACCCATAAAAACCCCAGGCTCCGCTGGTAGAGGAGCGGGGCAGAGTGGCAGAGAAGGAGAGAAGAAGCAACCATATTTCGGGGAAAAGCAGCTTGACTTCAGAGGGACGGCTTGACGGCGGGACTTCGGGGAAGAGTTTGGCTAGGGATGGCCGAACCTCTGGGGAAGACCACCTTTCCACTTCATCCCCTTTCCACCTCTCCATCCCTCTTGAGAGCCTCTTTCATCAGTAATAAAATCCCTTGCATCTACCGTCTTCAATTTGTTCCTGTGACTTGATTCTTCCTGGATGCCAAACGAGAGCTTGGGATACAGAGGGCTGTCACACTGAGCTGTTAAACACGTAGCCATCGATAGACAGCAAAGCTAAGAGAGCACAGTATAACATTCCCTCTGGGGCATCACAGATCATGGGTAGGGCACCTCCCTAGACACTGCCACACGGCTGATACAGGGCTCGGCCCTGCTGGTGTCCGGAGGTACTTGCCCCAGCCCCTGCACCTGCTCACCTGTGTGCTCCCCTTCCTGTGAGGGGTTGAGGGCTGTGGGCTGAGTAAAAAAGCCACCCTCTTCGGGAGTCCCACGAAAGGGCCAAGAGAACTCTCCCATTTCAATTGTAGCATCTCCTGAGTTGCTGAGCGTATAGGCATGTACCACCACACCTGGCTAACTTTTACAATTTTTTGTGGAGATGGAATCTCACTATGTTCCCCATGCTGGTGTCATACTCCTGGACTCAAACTGTCTTCCCACTTCAACCTCCCAAAGTGCTACTGATTATAGGGTGAGCCTTGGCTCCCAGCCTTCGCCATAATTTTGATGTTCATTCTTGCCTCAATTTTAACAGAATTCATGTGACTGATGTTTTATCCTTGTTAGTGCCTCAAACTAGATCCTGTTCAGGCATGCTATAGCAAGCTTAGTTTGATACAAAAACATTTTTGAAACCCATGGCATAGTTTTTTCATATGCATTTTCTGTGAACTTTTAAAAGACCTCGTGTGTGTGTGTGTGTGTGTGTGTGTGTGTGTGTGTTTTCTAGCAACACTGTTTCTTTTCTTTCATTTTGCACTCTGTATATTTTTGTAAAAAATACATCTTTGGATCTAAGTGGCCGACTTGAATTTGTTGAGACTAACAGTTTTTCTGCAGAAGTGAGTTTCCTCAGGTCTGTGCACTGCTGGTCAGAATGGACCGCTCTGTAAAAGGTGACACTTGGGTTTGTGGGACTGAATGCATGTAGGTTGGGGAATCAGTTAAAAACACTTTCATTTTCTCCAGGCTGTGGCAACAAGGTGGATACAGGTAGATACACATGGAGCAGTGATGCGTGTTGTGATCCTGAGCTGCCCTCTGAGTCTGCTGAGCTAAACAGTTTTTGAATTTTTTTCCACTCAGCACTCTAAAATTCACCTCCTGGGATTATTCTTTGGCTATAGAAAAGTATGCCAAAGTGTGGCAAAATCTAGATGTGAGTTCTTTGGAGACATTTCTTTGTTTTCTTTTTTCTTGTTTTTTGAGACGGGGTCTGTGCTCTGTTGCCCAGACTGGAAGGCAGTGACATGATCAGAGCTTACTGTAGCTTCATACCCCTGTGCTCAAGTGATCTTCCTGCTTCAGCCCCATGGGAAGTTGAGACTACAGGTGTGTGCCACCACATCCAGTGAATTTTTTTTAAAAAAAATTCTGTATAGGTGGGGTCTTGCCATGTTGCCTAGGCTGGTCTTGAATTCCTGGGCTCAAGCAGTCCTCCTGCCTTGGCCTCCCATAATATGGAAAACATTTCCATTTGGCTACTTTAGTGCCTTGGAATATCTGGAGAGTCCTTGAAAGATCTACCCAGCAACTAAATTGGTAGATATTAATTTTTTTAAATTTTGTTTTTGAGACAAGTCTCACTCCATCATCCAGGCTGGACTGCAGTGGTGCAATTTCGGCTCACTGCAACCTCCGCCTCCTGGGTTAAAGTGATTCAAGTGCCTCAGCCTCTTGAGTAGCAGGAATTACAGGCGTGTGCCACCATATCTGGCTTTTTTTTTTTTTTTTTTT
>NW_012115154.1:1577305-1684307 GCF_000951035.1 Colobus angolensis palliatus
CAGGCTGGACTGCAGTGGTGCAATTTCGGCTCACTGCAACCTCCGCCTCCTGGGTTAAAGTGATTCAAGTGCCTCAGCCTCTTGAGTAGCAGGAAGTGAGAACATGTGGTATTTCATTTTCTTTTTTTTTTTTTTTTTTTGAGACGGAGTCTCATTCTTGCTAGCTGGAGTGTAGTGTCACAGTCTCAGCTCACTGCAGCCTCTGACTACTGGGTTCAAGCGATTCTCCTGCCTTAGCCTCCCGAGTAGCTGGGATTACAGGCATACACTACCATGCCCAGCTAATGTTTGTAATTTTAGTAGAGACGGGGTTTCACCGTGTTAGCCAGGATGGTCTCGATCTCCTGACCTCATGATCCATCTGCTTCCGCCTTCCAAAGTGTTGGGATTACAGGCATGAGCCACCATGCCCAGCCCATGCCCGGCTATTTTTTGTATTTTTAGTAGAGACCAAGTTTCACCATATTGGCCTGATTGATCTCAAACTCCTGATCTCAAGTGATCTGCCCACCTTGGCCTCTCAATGTCCCAGGATTACAGGTGTGAGCCACCGTGCCTGGCTTAAATTGGTAGATATTAAAGCTTATACTTTCAAAATTAGGCAAGTCTTTTGTTTTGGTGTCAGTAATGCTTGTTGTTCTTGAGTTTTTGTGAAACATTGGAGAGCAAAAGTGGTGTGAACAGTCATCAATTCTGTACTGTAGTAAGCACTGTGATGCTGTTGTTTCATTTTGTTTTTACAAGTGAAACAGGAGAATGAATCACATATCATCAGCAAGAGGAGATTTGTTAAGGCAAGATGGGAGATGCTGCTTCCTTGTTTTGGTTGTGGAGTCTGGTGTTTCTTCATTAGTTCTTGGTATCTCTTGTTCACTATCTGAAATTAACTCTGGTAATCCTTACCCAGCAGGCACAACCTTCAGAGTCGAACAGAACCCAGCTAGAAATCTTTAAGCCCTAGGCCATCTTGCTCCCTGAATCACTAATGTGTAATTATAATGTATGTGATTGTAAAATGGGAATCAGTGTGTTTTGGGGAGTCTGGATTGAGAAGAATAACTGATGAAGTTCAGTTGTCAGATTTATATGGTAAATTATCATAGGGGATGTTTATGGATGAAAGCTCTTGAATTATAGAAATCTCTCCTGATTCTAGTTTTCAGTTCCGTTTCCCACACATCAAAAGACTTTCAAAGACAATCCTTTCCTCCACTTGGCACAACTCCTGCACCTCGCTTTTCTAAATTTTTGGGAGAGTGTTTCTATAATAGATGAGCACACACATATTTTGAGCAAATACAGTAAAATAGACAACATTCTTACGAATAATATGCGAAATTTTTAAGCAAACAGAAGTAGACCAGTTTTGTGTTTTATTCTGATTAAATATTAAAACAAGAATACATGCTTTCTAATTTTGTATTGCAACACACATTTATGTGGTTATGTAACAATGTGGAAAGTTTAATGATTTTTAAAGAATGAATTTATCAAAAAAAAATGCCTGTGCCTAACTGTAGATTAGATAAAAATAATGTTCTTCTAACAAGTAGAATTGAAGCATAGTAATTAAGAGACTGTCCTCAAACTGAAATAGTCATATTGACCATTCTGAGTGTTATTGAGGCAAAACTGTGTTAAGTTGAACTGAGACAGTAATCTTAGAATCTAAGACTTGTCAGAACCCTTAAATGTGAACCACTTTGATGCAAAGCATCTGTTGCTTCCCATTAACCAAAAAGAGAGTTGATGTGTGAGTCTTTGTATATTAGAGAGAGAGTGGCTAAAAAGTAACTGGAAGAAAATAAATTCAAGTAATGAGAGATAGAGTAAAAAAAGAATGAATAATATTTTCATTTGAAAACCTTTCCTCTTCTTTTCCTTTGGCAAATATTGTTGAGATCCTACCATGTGTTAGACAGTGTTTTGGGCAAGGGGTATAGGCAGTGAATAAAACACACAAAGTCTCTGCTTTCATGGAGCTTACATTTGTTATGGAGAGTGGGTGACACAAGAAATAAATAAGCTTGACTCTTTTTTTTTTTTTTTTTTTGAGGTGGAGTCTTGCTCTTTCACCAGGCTGGAGTGCAATGGCGCGATCTTGGCTCATTGTACCCTCTGCCCCCTGGTTCAAGCAATTCTCCTGCCTTAGCCTTCTGAGTAGCTGGGACTACAGGTGCATGCCACCATACCCAGCTAAGTTTTGTATTTTTAATAGAGATGGAGTTTCACCATGTTGGCAAGGATGGTCTCAATCTCTTGACCTCATGATACCCCTGCATCGGCCTCCCAAAGTGCTGGGATTACAGGTGTGAACCCCTGCACCTGGCCAAGCTTCAGTCTTTTTAAGCCTACTCTGGCTCAAGAGCCTGCCAGAATAAAAAAAAAAAAACATAAATTAATAAGCAGATCTGATTATGGGAAGTATAATGAGAAAAATGAAGCAGTTCAGGGGTCAGAGTAATGATGGGAGTAGGTGTCAGTTGCTCTTTCAGATCCAATGGTCAGGGAATGCTTCCCTGATAAGGTGATGTTTGAGCAGGAGCTGAAGGAAGTCAAAGAACCATGCAGACGTGGAGGTGGGGGTGGAGGAAGTCGCTGAGGACTAGCAAGGAAACCAGTGTGGATGGAGGAGTGTAGGTAATGGGGAGAGTAGGTGGATGAGATCAGAGAGGACTTTTTCCCCATAGAGTAAAGGAAGAGAAGGAGGATGGAACCCAGTAGACTGTGCAGTAGCACGCAGGAGAATCAGAGCAGGTGGTATCCTGGAGGCCAAGAGAAGAAGGGAGGTGATCAATAGTATGTGTCAAATGCTGCTGATACCCTTAGAAGTGGTGAACAAAGTTCTTGGTCCTACGACCTAGAAAAATCTGTCTCTACCTTTCCCCTGTCCTTTGTCCCTTGCTACAAGGTCTTTAGTTTCTATAAGTAATTTGCTTTTGTTGCATATGCCTTTCTTAAGACTTTTCCCACAAATGTCTGTTTTGCATACCTCATGAGATTAGCGTCTACTTTTATGGGATGAATTATTTCTGATGTGCTTGTTTTGTGTGTTTGTATGTCAGAAAAACATTTTTTAGTTCTTTCTGTGTGTCAGGCATTGTGCTGAGCACTTTATGTGCATGATCTCATTTAATCCTTTTACAGCCTTATGAGCTATAACTACCTTTATCCCTATTTTACTGATATGGAAACTAGTGATCAGAGAGGTTTAGAAATCAGTGTAAGGTCACATAATTAGTCAGTGGCAGAATTGTTTTTTAAAACTTCTGTCTTTCTCATTCTAAAATTTACACTCTTAGCAACAAGAAGTTCCTTCCTATACCTCGCACTGTCTTATCACCAAATATCTCTACTCTTAGAGTTTTTCTAGAAGCTAATGGAAAGGCTCAGATTCTAGTATCTCCCCCTGTACCTACCTCCCGTGCCTCTCCTACAGAGCCGAAGCCCAGATTCTGGCACCCCTGTCTGCCTGTTTTTGTCTTGGCTAAGTGTGGCTCCCAACCAGCCCTGCCTTTTTCCCACACTCCCATTTAGTTTGCTCCAACATGCTCTCTTTGTACAATGTTATTCACATGACTTCCACCTCTGCCGTTGCCTTCATATGCCTTTCATCTGTGTAATTTCTTTCTCTCATCTCACAGCCTAAATGCTACACGTCTTTGGTGTCTCAGTCCTTGACCTAATCTAGAGTTCTTTCTTGCTATTTAGTGAAAACTGTATTTGGTTATTTTATTTCACATTGGAAAAAGAAAATGTTCCATGGATTTTTGAGAATTTCTGTGATTTCTGGCTGTTTTTTTATGTTTCATAATATGCTGCCTCATTTTGGAGAAAGGACAAAAATAGCCTAACTTTGTTTTAAAACTAGGGAACATGTGCAGAGAATTGTTCATATTTACAGAATGAATTAATAGTAGAACTACTTAAAATTAGATTTTCCTGCTTTAAACTCCCATTCTTTATCCTCTGTTTCCGTAACTCAGCTATGTATTTTTGTTTGTTTGTTTATAATCATTTGTTTGTTGTGTTTGGAGCTTGGTAAAAGAATGAAATGATTTTGTAGAGAAATTCACTCTTCCCCCCAATAATGTGGCTCCCCCGTCAGTGCAACAAGACATCTCTCAAATAGGGTGAGCTTTAGTCTCATTACAGGGGGTGGGTTCCAGCTTCATTTCCCTGCCAGTGTCATGGTTTTTCCCTTTTCCAAGTACAAACTTCATCTTCAACTTAGTTCCAAGATGGGCACTAGTGTACCCAGCGTCATAGCTCTCATAACTCTAAAATCCACTCAGGACCTTTAGAGCCAACAAAGGCTCATCTCTTTCTGACTCTCCTTTGTAAAGCAAGTGAACCTTTACTGGAAGACCCCATGTCTCGTTAGCTTGAATTGTGGACCTTGCCTATATCTATTTCTGGCCAAGGACTTTGGGTCAGCCTCCCATGAAGCATCCAGCTGTCCAGAAGAACAGAATTAGGGTTCTTTTTAGAGGAAGCAATCAGGGAGGATATGAATTTAGGTTGACAGCCAAATTTTTAGTTTGTCTTCTTCAGTATATGTGGAGTATCCCCTCATCCAGCCAGATTGTCCAGATCAAGTTTGGTGAATAGCACAAAGATAATTCATGTCACTGGAGCAGCCCCCTCCTCACCTTTATCGGTGTGGATTGGTTTCTGCTGCAGGTAGCAAAGACCTAAAATAACAACGGCCTCCGCAAGATGGACATTTCCCCTTCTTACTTACAAGTCAGATGTAGTTCAGGGCTGATAGGACAGCCTTGTTGCATAGAATCCTTTGAGGCCGGGCATGGTGGCTCACGCCTGTAATCCCAGCACTTTGGGAGGCCAAGGCGGGCAGATCACCTGAGATTGGGAGTTCGAGACCAGCCTGAACCAACATGGAGAAACCCTGTCTCTACTAAAAATACAAAATAAGCCAGGCATGGTGGCACATGCCTTTAATCTCAGCTGCTCAACAGACTGAGGCAGGTGAATCACTTGAACCCAGGAGGCAGACACTGTGGTGAGCCGAGATCACGCCATTGCACTCCAGCCTGGGCAACAAGAGCAAAACTCTGTCTCAAAAAAAAAAACAAAAAACAAAAAAGAATCCTTGGAAAGTTAGGCTCCTCACAGCACTTTGGGAAGCTGAGGAGGGTGGATTACCTGGGGTCAAGAGTTTGTGACCAGCCTGACCAACATGATTAAACCTTGTCTCTACTAAAAAACACAAAAAAATTAGCTGGGTGTGGTGGCAGGTGCCTGTAGTCCCAGCTGCTCTGGAGACTGAGGCAGGATAATTGCTTGAACCCGCTAGGCACAGGTTGCAGTGAGCCAAGATCATGCCACTGCACTCCAGCCTGGGTGACAGAGCGAGACTCCATCTCAAATAAATAAATAAATAAAATAAAATGCCAACTGGATTTCAAAGACTTCAGTATGAATAAAGTATCTCAATTTTTAAATGTGACTAAATGTTTGCATGTTATTTTGGCTATATTAGGTTAAATGAAAATATTAATGCAACTAATTTCACTTGTTTCATTTTACCTTCTTAATGTGGCTACTGGAAAATAAAGAATTACATATGTGACCTACATTATAGTTCCATTGGTTGGCACTGTTATAAAGCCTCATCTTTTAATAGAGGACATGACTCTGTACAAATGATGAGGCTTCTTAATATCTTCTGATTTCAGAAGAAACAAATTTCCAAGATGAATACAGCTGGGCCTTATCTTTTTGTCATAATGTCCTTGCTGAATGCCACTGTCTTCTTCTTTATGTTCCTGTGTTTCTCTACTTCTTTCACTTTATCATGATCCTTTCCTCAGCCTTCCTCTTAACCCTGCCTCTGCCAGAAATAGGACTTCTCTAATGGCTGTTTAACAGAAGATGACCGTACTATGTAATCTTCATGTGGCATACTTTGCTGAATATGATGTATCATTGCCTCTTTGATGACAGTTACCAAATTAGCCTTTCAGACAATAATTTCCATAGCTAGATGGACCTTTTCTGGACATTCGTCATTTCTTAGATGATGAATGAGCAGAGACCAAACTTTTTATTTTTTGAAATTGTGTGGAGTATATTGTGTCCAGAGCATACTGTTTATTTACTATTTCATTTCTTTTGATATCTCTGGGGGGTAAAGTGGTGTGACTCTTATTCTATAAAGTACAAACTCATGTCCACCTTGACATTATTACCCCAAAATATCACACTAGATGTTAACTATAGAGCAAGTATTAAAAATTGAACAGATTCCTGAATTTTTTTTTTTTTTTTTTGAGACAGAGTCTCACTCCTGTTGCCCAGGCTGGAGTGCAGTGGTACAATCATGGCTCACTGCATCCTAAACCTCCTTGGCTCAGGTAATCCTCCCACCTCAGCCTCCCAGGTAGCTGGGACTACAGGTAGGTGCCGCTGTGCCTGCATAATTTTTTGTATTTTTAGTAAAGATGGGATTTCACCATGTTGCCCAGGAGATTCTCAAATTCCTGGGCTCAAGCAGTCTGTTGGCCTTGGCCTCCCAAAGTGCTGGATTACAGGCATAAGCCACTCTCCCCTGACTTTTGAGGTCTTTGAATGTTGCTTGCAATGCCTAGAATTTTTATTTATTTTCAACTGCCAGCCATCTGTGAGGATCTTGGGCGAGATGCTTCACCTTTTGGGATCTTGGTTTTCTCATTGGTTGCTTCAGTAATATTTGCTTTACCTCATAATACTTTGAGACTCAGAGGAGAATATGATTGCAAAGGCAATTTGGACACTTAGTAGCTATGTTATTACAATATATTATTTACATAGAGCTATTTTCTTCTTCAGTGAAATGAGAGTGGTGTAGTTTTCCACTTTCCCAATCACCTAGGTGCAGTGTACCCTCTATTATTTGCACTAGTGGAGAGAATCGATGTTGCAAATTTTCCAAAAAGCCATATAATTAGAAAATCATTCAGAAAATAATTCAGCATTTACATTTACATATGGGTCTCTCTTGTGTTCCAAGAATTCATAATTCAGAAAACAAAAGCAAATAAGTAAATAAATAAATAAGTCTGACTCAGAAGAAAATAAGCTTTACAACTTGCCGTCTTTGCCCTTTGTTCCCAGCAACCTTTTGTGGCACAGATACGTATCTATGTCTCTAACCGGTGCAGAGTTCTAGCTTACAGCATTGTTGGCTTATTTTTATTTTTTAACATTTCAAACCTTTAGTCAGACAGGAACTGACTTGTGTGAAGCATCTTGTTTTCTCAGCTTCTATAGCAGTATCAACTACGTATAGATTATACTAAGAAAGTATGTAATTAAATACTGTCAATGTACATTTGAAAGCAGATTTGCAGTGAATCACCTATCCAGGGAATAATCCTGGATTGTCCTGTAAGAGTACCTAGAAATGCAACAGATGTACACTGCATTGTCCATCCTCCCCTTTGTTTATATGCTGCTTTTTAAAAATTGAGGAATAGGTTGTTTGGCATATTCTTTTCATAGACCTCTTTGTTAAGTGTTTTTTTTGGGGGGGGGTAAAAATCTGATTGCTTTTTAAATTCATTGAAATGCTGAATTTTGTTGTTTTACTGGTATCCTTTGGTTTGGCATACTTATTTATAGTCCTGTTCTTTTTATTTGGAGAAATATCTTTCCCTTTATTAGTGGAAAGATACAGTGAAAATCTTTGGAGGCCTGTATGTATGTATGTATGTATGTATGTGTGTGTGTATGTGTGTGTATATATGTGTATATATATATATACATATATATTTTTTTGAGGGGGATACATATTTTTCAAAAATTAAGGATTAGTTCATTCCCTTCAATTCTAATAGGCCATAAATCACTCTGAATTGTTGTATATCTATCCCACCATTATATTCACATTTCCTGGTGGACATGATCTTTGTAAGTGAATAAAACATTTCAATCCAGCCTCTCCCTCCCCATCTTCATGTTCCTTTCCCACTGCTACTTTCCCTACTTCTCTCCTAGTTGGAAGAAGAGAAATCCCCTAGAAGTGGGAGTGGAGCAGACAGGATGGGCTAGCAGTTTTCTGCCTTCCTTATCTCTCCTCCATGATGACAGAGAACAACTCCCCTGCGCTCTCACCAGCCACAGTAGCAGCGGCGGCAGCTGCTATATCTTAAGGTGTGCCTGTGGCCTTTGCCATTTCACCAGGATGTTGCGTAAAAATAGAGCTACTGGTGGAGTGAAGTCAAGCCACATGGCTTCCTGAACATCAGGGATGTGTGGCTATTGCCAGCTTGGCACTGAAAATACTGTATCCCAAATTTCTGTTTTGAAGAAAGCCTCCAGACCATCTCTGGGGCATGGAGGCAATCCAATCCAGATCCTGCACCTGCCCACCCAGCTGGTCACCAGTTTTACAGGTTCGTATTTTTCAGTAGTTTTGTTGACTATATAACCTCAGTTGGGTGACTGCATGCCGAAATGGCGGTGTATGTGTGTGTGTGTTTGTAAAAGTTTGCAACTCCAAACAGAGAGGTTGTATGCAATATAATAAGCAAATTTGTATCTATAGAAGGTGCATATATGTAAAGATTTTGAAATTTTGCTAAATTGAGTCCAGTGTGATACTGACACATTGACTTTTATGAAATTGGTTTTTATTAAAGTCTGCAGGTTGTTCTTGTACTGGCAATGGCTTTGATTAAGCAGTGTAGTAGGGTCATATCCTAGAATAACAGCATTTCCAAATCCCTGGCTGTTTTTGAAAGAATTGTGATTAAAGTTCTGGCTGTTTTCCCATGATTACTAATGTCTGCTGAGGGTTGAGTTTCCCAGGTTGTTATTGGCCATTGACTTGTGTGGCAGCCCCTTGTACTTTCTTGCCAATATCAGTGGCATTCTCCAAGGGGAAGTGATTTCACATTGAAATGCGAGAACTAAAAGCTGTAACAAAATTAACACGGGGTCTAGGGTTTCTGATGTGACTACAAAACTAGAATGGGAATGTTTCTGAAAGCCTAATTCATCTGTGATTGAATTTCAGACTAAACAAAACTGCCATGATGAGAAGGTAGAGAAACCCATCTAAAAGAGATTATGGATGAACAGATTGAGGAACATGATATGGCAGGGCAAAGTCTAGACAATCATATATTTCAGCTTCAGCTGGGCCTTTCTTCTTGACAGGTGTGTTCTGTGCCTTGGCATGAGCAGCTCAGGCAGCAGCTCACTTGGGAAAGCCCGTGCTGTTAGGAATGATCTCTTTGCCTGCCAATGGGAAATGGAAAATGAGCTCCTTTC
Organism: Colobus angolensis palliatus; assembly: GCF_000951035.1. Classification (NCBI taxonomy): domain Eukaryota; kingdom Metazoa; phylum Chordata; class Mammalia; order Primates; family Cercopithecidae; genus Colobus; species Colobus angolensis. Next base: position 1,586,582 of record NW_012115154.1, read on the forward strand.
TTATATAATATGTAGGAAAAAAATAGTGTTATGTGTTTTGGGTGGCTCCCTAGATTTTAAGATGTACTGTGGAATTATGGTTGTCTAAAAACAATTATTTCACATCTACCACCCCTGTTAATGATATGCTCTTTTCCACATTGAAAAAATATGCAGGATTTTAGAAATCAAGAATATACGAGGTGATTTTTTTTTTTTTTTTTTTTTTTTAGTTGCTACCAAATTTAAACTTTACATAATTTTACTCTTTCACCTGCTGGTCTTTTACCTTGGAAATTCTAGGGTTTGGTGTTGATTCTGTACTTTTGTAGGTTATGAAGTGCTTGAGGTAGAGCACTATATTTTAGACTCTGTTTTCTCTCTAGGTGCCATACTCACAATAGTTTTATAACGCCTGTCTGGATTGATTTAGAACTTCCTCTTTGTGCTCTACAAAAAATAATTTTTAAACTCAAATGCAGCTTCATGCAGATACCTAAATACAGTCATTTCTCACTTAATGATGTGGGTATCTTTTGAGAAATGCATCATTAGGTGATTTCATCATTTTGTGCACATGATAGAGTGTACTCCCATAGACATGGATGGTATAGCCTACCATACACCTAGGTTATATGGTATAGCCTGTTGCTCCTGGTATAGTTTATGATATGCCTGTTGCTTTATAAACCTATACAACATGTTACTATAGTATGTGTACAACATGTAGGCAGTTGTAACAAAGGGGTATTTGTGTAAATAAACATGTAAACATAGAAAAGATACGTTTTATCTTTTACAGTGAAAATACAGTATAAAGGTAAAAATGGTCCATCTGTATGGGGGCCTTTACCCTATGAATGGAGCTGGCAAGACTGGAAGTTCTCGAGTGAGTGAGTGATGAGTGAATGTGTAGGCCTAGGGCATTCCTGTATTCTACTGTAGATGTTATAAATATCATGCACTTAGGCTACACTTAATTTATAGAAAATATTTAGGCTACACTTAATTTATAGAAAATATTTTTCTTTAATAAACTTGGCTTACTGTAACTTTTTTACTTTATGAATTTTTATTTTTCAACTTTTGTAATACACAGCTTAAAACACAAACACAATGTACAGCTGTACAAAAATATTTTCATTATATCCTTATTCTGTAAGCTTTTTTTCTAATTTTAGAATTTTAGAATTGTTTATTTATTTTGACTTTTTAAACTTTTTTGTTAAAAACTAGGATATAAACACACATGTGAGCCCAGGCCTACACAGGGTCAGGATCATCAGTATCATTGTCTTCCACCTCCACATCTGGTCCCACTAGAAGGTCTTCAGGGACAATATCATGCATGGAGCTGTCAGCTGTTATGATAACAGTGCCTTCTTCTAGAATACCTCCCTAAAAATTCCCATACTTTCAGATTATTCCATCTGTTATTATTTCTTGTACTTATTTATAGACCCTGGGATTGTTCCACCTTTTCCTAGCTGTCGATCCTACAAAGTGTATTTGCTAATAGTAATTTATTTTCCGAGTTTTGGCAAGCATCATTGTTACAGCCTGGCTTCTATGTGGTTTACAATAGTGAGGATACGTTTCTAGAGCAGTTTTTCTGAGACATTAGTAAATATGGAAGATGACAAATGCATTAATCAGGCTCCTGCCATACGGCCCTGAGTTTTAAAAAAATGCATGAATTTTAAATGGTTCGTGTAGTTGAAAGGAGAACTTAACACATGTGTCTGACAAGCTGATCAAATGATAAAGTGAAGGAAAATTGAGCCTCAACCTTTTGGGCAGCCAGTGAAAGTAAAGGCACATTGCAGTTTTCTGAGGCAGATGGAATGTGAACAACTAATAAATCAGGTTTTGAAACATTGAAGAACAACTTATTTCAATGCATATGGTGTTGGATGTCAGACAAGATAGTATTGGAAATAAAAACAGATTCGGCAGCATCAGAAGGACGTTGTACCTAAGCATTATCTGCATAACAATATTTAAATGCATTTCATGGCATCAAGCTCTGATATGTAGCAAACAAATAATTATAGGGCACCAAAAAGAGCCTTCAAGATCTCCACAGAGTTGACATAAAAGAGATCAGAGTGAAATGGCACTATCACAAGCATTCTGTGATCATTCTAATTTCTCCATCTCTCTTGTGCTTTAAGAAGATCAGAAGACTATAATCGATTTATAGACTTCTCATAAGAAACACTAAAAGTAGAAGTGCAGATTATTATAATGAAGAAATTTGCATTAGTGCCTGCTATGTGCTGTGTAATATAAAATGGACCATTGCATAAAACTACGTACCCCTTAACTATAACAACAGATTTCAGAAAAGCAAACAAGCATGGCTCTGAAATTTGAATTTCATCTTCACCAAGTGAAGGGGTAGTGGGGGGAGCAAGCCAAAATTGGTATCAGTAAGTCATTTTTAAGTCATCCTTTATTGACTTTTTCAGTTGTAAATAGAGTTAGAAAATTTTCTTTTGAAAACTTTTTTTGAAATCTGGCATTTGTTAGTAGAATATGCTTCAACTCAAAGATGTTCAGACTTTCATAATAGAATTTTCCTGGGGATTTATTCTTAAGCTAGATTCTGGGATATTAGTTTAATATAGAATACTTTAATCTGAGTTTGGGACTTATTTTTTGTTAGGTAAATGGAAAACAGCAATGGAAATACATTTTCCCTTGAAAAAACAGGATGATAAGTCTAGTGAATATTTTCTCTTATATTCCTTAAAGGTATCTAGATTAACAGTTTGTTTGATTACCTCATTTGAGTTTGTGGTAATTTCTTTCTGCCTTCTCAGAATAGATCTATATTTGTTATGATCATCAGCTAGTGAACATTATTAGAGATTTAGGCATTATACTGAAATAGGAGTTAAAAAAGAATGTAGTATTCAAACTTGCTGCAACAGTGTTTAGGAGTACATCATACTAAAGACCCTAGTGGATGTGGGGAAAATTAATAAATGGTTGTTATCTGTAGTAAATATGCTGTATTTCTTTTTTTCTTTTCTTTTCTTTTTTTTTTTTGGAGACGGAGTCTCGCTCTGTTGCCAGACAAGAGTGCAGTGGCAATCGTGGCTTACTGCAACCTCTAACTCCCTGGTTCAAGCGATTTTCCTGCCCCAGCTCCCGAGTAGCTGGGATTACAGGCATGCGCCACCACGCCCAGCTAAGTTTTCTATTTTTAGTAGAGACAGGGTTTCATCATGTTGGCCGGATGGTCTCCATCTCCTGACCTCATGATCTGCCTGCCTCGGCCCCCCAAAGTACTGGGATTACAGGCGTGAGCCACTGCCCCCAACCTTAACCGCTGTATTTCTGGTAGCTTTATTTACTTATTTTGGAAGAATTTCAAATAAACACACAATTTAGGAAAATAGTTTAAATATAACTTATGTGTTCATTTCTCACATTTAAGTGTCATATTGTTATCAAGATTTTACCATACCGGATTCATCTATTTTGTTTTATTTTTTTCCTTTTGGAAGTATTTTAAAGCAACTTCCAGACATGACGTCATTTTACCCCGCTTGCCTAAATTCACATCTTTAAAACTGAAGAGCACCTTCTTAGATATCCACAAATCCATCAATTGGGATATCTAAGTGTGGGGAACTGCAATTATACATTTTGCCTCCATTTAGGGTTTACTGATTAAAAGGAGGTAATAAAAAAGAAATAATTTTTGTTATATGGAATCCAGTATGACAGTGCAGAACTTCTTCCTATTATTTTATGTGTGGACTGTTTCCATACTTTAATTGAACTTGCGACTGTTCCAGGTCTTGATTCAGATGTTTATGCCAAGTGATTTTTTGGCTATTGTGAATATAGCATATTCCAATTACATGTATATTGTGCCTGGAGTGAGTTGAAAAATAATAATTTTCTGATATTACTAATTCATAATACCTCTGTAGCAATTGCCCTTTTCTCTTGATTGTGTAATAAGCACAGGGAATATGTAGAAGTCAGCTGAGAAGAAATGTTAATAGAGGAATATTTCCCATCAGCTGCAACTCTCATATTGACACATAAATAAAAAATTTATGTGTGTAAAGCATAGTTACAACTAAACTGGGAAAAATCTGTATTTAAACATCATTGCCTTACATGTGGTTTTATCCTGGGGATTGGGGAGTGATAAAATTATAAGAATCATGAGAATAATGATAGACTCCGTGGGCCAGGTGGGGTCGAGCGGACTCACCGGAGCCAGTGGTGCACATCTCTTCCCATGAACATTCTGCATTCAGTGACATCATTTTGGTAGCTTAGAATTGGCCACGATGGTTGTAGTTACACAACAGAAATCAGCAAATGCTACAACAGGACTCTAGCCTCTCTCACAGAGCTGCTTATTAAACATTGACCAACACATCGGTAATTATAGTCCATGAACAACTTTTTACCCATAGGAAGAGAGGCTCAAATGCTGCTTTATTGTTCTGTAATCTTAGTCTTCTTAAACACTACTCTCATTGTTTCATAATCACCTGTTCCTTGATGTGTGCAATATTCCTTTTTGTTCTTGATAGACATAACTAGTTGTAATTAAATTTGTTATAAATTTAATTTCCTTTCTGTGATTCTCCATGACTATGACAGAGAATTACACTGAATTTCTTCAGGGAAGTTGACACTGGCTGCAGAAACCTTGGTGATGGTTCCTGACTTAATATTTATGGATGTAATCCCAGGATATTTTGATGAATTCCCAGAATCTCGCTGTTGGAATTGATTCTTAACATTCTAATCAATGTTTTAAATCTCCTTTATGAGACCACAACAAGTGGACCTTCAACTTCTCTTAGGAAAAACAAACAAAAGACTGAAGTTGCAGAGAATAAACTGTCTCCTAAGAAAACCATTACTTTTTCATGCCCTTCTTAGTAATTTTTTGCTTTTATAAAGTCAGATCTGCCTTTTTGAAAGTTTCAGCCTGTTTATTTTAATACTGTCTTCTAGGACCACAGAATATAATTTTAACTCCTTTTTCATCATGTAGCTTTTCACATGTCACACGACACTAATCATATTCCTCCCCACACCTCCACTTCTTTCACCTAAACATTCCCCATTTCTTCCACTTTTTTTATATTCTTGAATAAAACTCTAAAACTTAAACATGCTTTCCTCTGAGGATTCAACTCTTGTGATTGCCTCACAGCAGGGATTAGTAAAACACACAATTGTTTCCGTGTTACAGTAACTAGCATTTATAATGTCTTTTATAAAAATTTTACAAAGAACTTAACACAAATATATATAGTTTGTTTTTTTAGACAGGATCTCACTCTGTCACCCAGGTTGCCATGCAGTGATGTGATTATGACCCACTGTAGCCGTGACCTCCTGGGCTCAAGCAATCCTCCCACCTCAGCCTCCCAAGGAGCTGGCATCACAGGAGTGCACCACTATGCCTGGCTGTTTTCTCTTTTTTTTTTTTTTTTTTTGTAGAGATGGAGTCTCACCATGTTTCCTAGGCTGGTCTTGAACTCGTGGGCTCAAATGATCTGCCTGCCTCAGCCTCCCAAAGGCTGGGATTACAGGCATGAGCATCATGCCTGGCTTTTATTTGTTCATTTAATGAGAGGATTATGAGAGAGATTATAGAGTGGTAATGGTTAGATTGTTTCTAGCCAAGAAAAGAAGCCAATGAAATAGGAGTGAGAGGTGTGACGGGCTTTGGTAGTGGCCAGAGGTTTTGTCACTTTAGCATGACTGATGATGGTCTCAGAAGGTACAGACCTTGTGTGCTGCTTGGTAGGGAGAATAGGAGACATTTCAGATACTTTGCTTTGGAGCAGATAGGAAAAGCATTTTGAAGCTAGACTTTATATCAGGGTAAAAATCAAGGAAAAGATTGTGTCAGAGATTACTCTGAGTTTTTAACGACATGATCTTCTGACATTTTCATTGTATTACTCTCCTGCTCTAAATCTTTAATAGCTTCCCATTGTACTTAGGATAAAAAAATGTCTTTTCCTTCATAGGACCTACCACACCCTGTTGATCTGGTCTACCTACCTCCCTTTGTCATTCATTCTCCTTCCTCCCTAGCCTTCTACACTCAACTTATTTCAATGCCTTGAATGTGCCCAGGGCCTGCACACATGCTCTCCCTCTGCCCAGAACACACCTTTCTCTGTTCTTTACAGACCAACTCCCACCTGTTTTCAGGTCTCTGTGTGTCATTTCCATGAAGTGAAGCCTGAAACGGGTTTCCTTGGCCTTGACATAAATTATCCCCTAATAGATATTATAGAGATTATTGTTAAGTGCTATAGAGATATTAGGGTCTCTCCTGCCGTTCTCTTCCAATCTTTCATAACATAGAAGACAATTTGTATTTACATCTTTATTTGCACTATTGCTGAATATTATTTACTACATGTAAATAATCTCATTTACAATATGGTCAACTCCATGAGGGCAGGGACCATGTCGCACCTACCATAGTGCCTGGTGTGCAGCAAGCTGTCTAATAACAACTATTGACGGGTGAATGTTTGGTGCTTCCCTACAGTATTTGTAATCTTTAGTATTCATGTTCTTAAGAATATTTAATGACATGGGAAAACACTTAGGATAGATTATTAGGAGGAAAAAGCTGAGTCAGACATTTATGTAGATATGGTTTCAATTTTTATGTGAGTTGTGAGCTTGTGCAAATGTTTCCTTTTAGTGGGCATTCCCAGGTAATCTCTCTCACAATTATATCATCATGGGCAGATTTCTGAAACTTACTCTTACTTGCTGGTATATAGAAGTATACATTTTCTACTGACTAGATTTAATGTTTAAATGATCTTATTTATATTGGATTTTACTCTTACTTTATATGCCAAGGAAGGGCTTACTGAGAAGGAGGGAGCTGAGTAAAGACCTGAAGAAGGTAAGCGAGTGAGGTCTGCAGTTCTGGGGAAAGAGTGTTAACATAGTAGAGGGAACAAGATGAACACAGGTCTTACAGGTCATTTTAAGGAGTTTGGCTTTTACTTCAAATGAGATGTGAAGCCTCTGGCGCATTCTGGAGAGAAGAGTAACTGGATTAGGCATGTATTTTAACAGTATCACTCTGGCATGTTTAACAATCCACTTACAGGGGGCAAGGATGGATGAAGAGAGACCAGTTAGGAGGCCAGTGATCCAGGAGACAGATGGTGGTGGCTTGGAAGGTAGTAGTAGTGAGGGTGGTGAGAGGTACTGGGATTCTTTATGTTTTGATGACAAAATGGAAAGCATTTACTGATGGATTGGATGAGAGGTAGACAAAAATACAAGAGTGAAGATGACTCCAAAGTTTTAGACATGAGCAACTAAAGGTGGTTGTTCTTACCATCACCAGGACCTTGTACTGTACCTGTATATGGCTGGCACTTCATAAATACTTTTTGGATGTATAGTTGGCCCGGAACAACATGGGTTTGAACTGTGTAAGTCCATTTGTGTGTGGATTTTACAAAATAAATATATTGAACAAATTTTTGGACATTACCTATAGTTTGAAAAAACTCAAGAGACAGTGTGTAGTGTAGAAATAGCAGAAAAATTAAGAAAAAGTTAGATATGTCATGAATGCACAAAGTATATGTTGATGTTAGCCTATTTTTATCATTTATTAGAAAATATATGACTCTATTATAAAACTTGAAATATATCAGAACTTTTACACAAATACAGACCTTACATGGTGCCATTCACAGTAGAAAGAAATGTAAAGAAACATGAAGATGCAGTGTTAAATCATAACTGCATAAAATTAGCTATAGTGCATACTGTACTATTGCAGTCATTTCATAGTCACCTCCTGTTGCTGTTACCGTGAGCTCAAGTGTTGCGAGTATTTGCTTAAAATGCTGTGTGATACTAATCATCTCCTTGTGAGCAGTCCATCTCTCCAGTAAATTTCGTATGGCAGTGAGAAGTGATCTTTGGCAGTTCTCATGTATTTTCCATCGTGTTTAGTACAATACTGTAAGCCTTGAATAACTCTATGGAACCCATACAAAGTGCCATTAGTCACGCTGGAAGTGCTCCCAAGAAGCAAGGGACATTACAAAAAAAAAAAAAAAATTGTTGAATTGCTTGATATGTACTATAGATTGAGGTCTGCAGCTGTGGTTCCCTGCCATTTCAAGATAAATGAATTCAGTGTAAGGGCTATTGTGAAAAGAAAAGGAAATTTGTGGAGCTGTCATTGAAGCTGCATCAGCAGGCATGAAAACCTTGTTCTTTTCGCGAAATACCTTTTTATCCGGTATTGAAAATGCAACTTTTATGTGGGTGTAGGACTGCTATAAGAAAGGCATACCTATAGACTCTAATATGATTCCAGATATGGGGAAGTCATTATATGGTAACTTAAAGCAAAAGGAAGGTGAAGGATGTAAAGCTGGACAATTTAATGCAAATTGAAAGGATGCAAAGGATGGTTTGATAATTTTAGAAAGAAGTTTGGTCTAAAAAATGTCAAGGTAATAGGAGAAGCAGCTTCTGCCAACCAAGAGACAGCGGATGAGTTCCCAAACATCATTAAGAAACCCATTGAGGAAAAAGGATGTTGGCCTGAACAGGTTTTAATGCAGATGAAAGTGCCCTACACTGGGGGAAAAAATGCCACAAAGGACATTTATTAGGAGAAGAAGCAAACACCAGGATTTAAGGCAGAAAGAGATAGGCTAACTCTACTCTTTTGTGCAAATGCAGTCAGGTTTATGATTGGGACTGCCATTGTCTGTAACCACCGAGTCTGGAAGGGAAAAGATGCACAGCAGTTGCCAGTCTTTTGGTGTGTACAGTAAGAAGGCTCGAATAACAAGAACCTTTTTCTGGAGTGGTTCCACTGATGCTTTGTCCCTAAAGTCAAGAATCAGCAAGGGACTGCCTTTTAATTGTGCAATACTCCTGGCCACTCAGAACTCCATCAGTTCAACACTGAAGGAGAAATAGTCTACTTGCCCCCAAACAGAATGTCTCTAATCAGGGAATCATAAAGACTTTTAAGGCTCATTGCACATGATACTCTGTGAAAAGGATTGTCAGCATTATGTAAGAGAATCCTGACAGGGAGAACATCATGAAAGTCTGAAAGGATTACACCATTGAAGATGCCATTGTTATAGAAAATGCCTTGAAAACCACCAAACCCAAAATGAATTGTTGTTGGAGAAAACTGTGTTCAGATATTGTGTATGACTTTCGAGGATTTACAAGAGAGCTGATCAAACAAGTCATGAAAGAATTGCATGTGGCCCAAAAAAAATAAATAAATAAATAAAAAAAGATGATGATTGTGAAGGATTTCAAGATACAGATCTTGGAGAAATTCAAGGGCTAGCAGACCGCATACCAGAGGAATTAACAGAAGACAACTTGATGGAGTTGAGTCCTTTCAAAACAGTGCCAGATGATGAAGAAGAAGATCTAGAAGAAGCACTGCCAGAAAACAAATTGACATGAGGTAATCTGGCAGAAGGGTTCAGATTATCCAAGACTGCATTTGACTTCTTTTATGACATGGACCCTTCTATGATATAGTCACTGAAACTAAAGCAAACAGTTGTAAAAGAATTGGTACCATGTAGAAACATTGTTAGAGAAATGAAAAAGCATCTGTAAAGTTACACTGAGTGTGCCGGCCTCTCCTGCCTCCCCTTCTACGTTCTGCACCTCCTCACCTGTTTGTCTCTTCCACTCCTGAGACAGCAAGACCAACCCCTCCTCTTCTCCCTCCTCCTTCTCCCCGCTTGTCTACTCAAAATGAAGAAAACGAGGGTGGTTTGTTTTTACAATGATTGACTTTTACTTAGTGAATAGTATAATTCTCTCTTCCTTATGATTTCCTTATCTCTAGCTTACTTTAGTATAACAGTACAGTATAACACACATCCAAAATATATGTTAATTTTTCTATTTACATTATTGTAAGGCTGCTGGTCAACAGTAGGCTATTAACAGTTAAGTTTTTAGGAAGTCAAAAGTTAGATAGCGATTTTTGACTGGAATGGGAGGAGCAACCCTAACTCCTGCTTTGTTGAAGGATTAGCTGTATTCAAATTTCATCTGCCTCCAGTCTTTTTGTTTTAATTTCTGAGTTCTCTATTGGTGGAGTGGTGCTTGGCAACTGAGATAAAAATATTTACGCTGAGTTGTATTCCATGGACCGTTAGTTTTTAGGCTTAAGTTGCTTTGTCTAGTATTATCAGAGCCTTTTCGTTGGTAACCTGTACCTGTCTCTGTTCTCTCCTGAGCTAAATCGACAAGTACATTTTATTTTAATAAAAGCTTTATCTGTATTTTAGACTTTTAAAAACAACATTTAAAAAACAGAATCACCAATTTTTTTTTTTTTTTTTTTTTTGGAGATGGAGTCTCGCTCTGTCGCCCAGGCTGGAGTGCACTGGCCCGATCTTGGCTCACTGCAAGCTCCGCCTCCCGGGTTCATGCCATTCTCCTGCCTCAGCCTCCCGAGTAGCTGGGATTATAGATGCCCGCCACCACGCCTGGCTAATTTTTTATGTTTTTAGTAGAGACGGGGTTTCACCGTGTTAGCCAGGATGGTCTCGATCTGCTGACCTCGTGATCCGCCGGCCTTGGCTTCGCAAAGTGCTGGGATTACAGGCGTGAGCCACCGCACCTGGCAACCAATCATTAAAGAAATACAAAGAAAAAGTGTTTTTCCAGGAAGAGGTTGTAGCAGTAATTTTATGTGATGTGTTTAGAAACTGTTGATAAGTAGTTATTTATTGTGTGATTGAGTCACTGTTTTTGATCAGTCAAATGTAGTATGTATTGAATACCAATATTAGGAGTTCTGTGTTACGTGTTACCATTGCCAGTCTGTTTACCTATATTATTAATATTGGCCTATGTTGTAGAGGAACAGTGTCCTGTTTTCTCTACCAAATGGTAACTTCATGTTTCCCCCTGGATTTTATTATGCATATGTAAGTTGGTTTCCAAACTCAAGAACAATAGTTTTGTCTTGTTGGAAGGCTTTTTTATTCCTTTGGTTTATCTTGTAATAGCTTTGCTTGCAATTTTTGGGTGTGCTCTTTTTTATACCCTTTTTGTACATCGTCATGTGAACTTCATGAGGTCATGGATTATGGCTATTGCTTATGTTTATTTCACCATGAACCCACTACTAGTCACAAAGATGCTGATTATAGATTACTAATCATGCATTTTTGAATGAAATGAAATAATGTGTTTCCCTATTAAAGCAATTCTGAAGGAAATATGCTTTTGAAAACCATTGGTTATAGTGACTTGCTTAAAGTTCAGATACTTGTTTTGTGGTAAATAATTGAGAAAATTTTTAGATCAAAATTGCACAGACCTATCATGAATTTTGCCAATTTTTTTCTCTGCATTGGGGAATTTTTGTGACAATCATGGCAGAATCTAAGATGCGTCTTCGAAAAGAAAGAGAGTATCAAATAATCATAACTAGATCATGTAAAACTGTCAGCTGCAAATGATACCAGTTATTTATTCCTGAAGCTTTACTAATATCCCAAAGCAAAACATACAGTTCATTCTCCTTTAAAATCTACTAGAATTATCGTCTATATCAACGATTATAATAATTGGACTCCCTTTCTACTTGAAAAAGGTGCTACTATGCCATTTTATGCAGTATCAGAAAAATGTAAATAAAACCAATGGACAGAATATATTGTAAAGGAAATTTTATCATCTAAAAATCAAAATTCATAGATCGGAAGTTGCTCATGAGCACACCTGGTTGCCTTATTTTATTGGCAAGAAATAGAAGTCCCAGATAGGTTAAGTAGCTTACTTAACACCATATACTTTATGTCAAAGTTAGAGAACTTTGTTTTCCTAATATCTGATTTTGTAATGTATAAATTGCATTGTATTATATATCATTATATTTCACTATATCAAGTTAACATAACATTTAAGGCAAAAGCTGTATCCTCCTCTATATTAATTATTTTTGGATTATTTATAGTGATTGCCTTAGTTAGGATTACAAGAAAATGGACTAAAACCATAAAAACAGTAATAGTTTATCTGAGTAGAATCCAAAGACACTCACACTGGAAAAACTGAATGGTGAGGTGAAGTTATTTGTAGACTGTTCCATAAAGAGAGAGGGTTGCGTGGAGACTTCTCTCTCCAGCATAACTAGTACCTTCATTGATCATTTCATGAAAAAACTAAAATTGCCATAAAAAAAATTCAAAAATGTGTTAAATTGCTTTGATGAACTGGCAAGAAAGATAGGATTCACATAAGCAAAATAACCCAAACAAGCTGCAGGGAGATATTAGACAAAGTACCGCTAAAGCCAGTTTTCACCCTAAGGGTATTTACTAAACCCAAGTAAACTAGCATGGCACAGGAGAAACAGAACAAAGCCCAGGACCTGTGTAACCTGGGGAGTCTGACAGAAGCATCCCCATCTTCTACATAAAGCATATAGATAGATCATCTAAAAATATCATCTCTTTCCCATGATACCCCACCTCCTGTAAGAGACTAAAAGAAAGTTGGTCATCTTGACACAGGCTGAGAGGAGAAAAACATCCCTAAAGAATTCTTAACTAGATGTCTTGTCAAAATTATACATCCTCTGGATAGTGTGAGGAAAGTTTAAAGTGAGAATTGAGTTCCAAATGCGTTCCAGGTTGGTAGTGCCCTTAAGTGGATTAGCAGAACTGTTGCTAATGTTTGGGTTAGGACCTACTTTCTAACCGGGCCTTAAAGAATTGCTATAGATAAAGATCTAAGGAAGATGAGAGTATAAAACATACAAACATATACACACATGATACACAGGAAAAAGTTAACCAGGATTCAGTAGCGGTGAAAAGAGAATAACCAGATCAGCAGAGACTTCCAGTATTGTAATTACCAGACACATGATACAGGCTCATTTTGTAATATGATTTTAGTTAATAACCTTTCACCTTAATGACGCCTGCCTTTTATATCTTTTTCTTGCTTTATTGCAGTGTTTATTTTTAATGGATGCATAATATTCTATTATATCTATGTGTGTGTGTATGTATGTCTATATTTATGTTTATTTAATCTAGTCTCTGTTTTGCATTTTGAGAGTTTTGTTTTTTTAAAGTTCAATATACCATTCTGTGAGGAACATCTTTGTTGCCAAATCTGAATTTCACCCATGCTGTTATTTTTTATTGCGGTTGGGAGTAAATTCCTAGAACTGGAATTTTGAGATCAGATAATATTCAAAATGTTATAACAATCAAGACCGATCCAAGGGAAAATAAAAATTTTGAGTTTTCATGTAAGTGTGCTAGAGAAATGTGGAGCAAATAAGATTGGAAAAATTCACTACTTTTTGCTTTGGTGGATGGTCAACATTGAATTTACTGAATTCAGTGAAGGACAGAGGTCAGTACTTCAAACATAGAATACTTACCTTTTTTCTACTGGTTGGTGTCATTATTTAGATTGAAGATATGTAGGAGTGCTGTATTTCCTTTTGTTATCAATATAGTACTCCATCAGAGCAAAAATTTAAACTGTATTCTACCTTGGAGATCTGAGAAATAGTCTTGAGTCTGGATAGACTGTAAAATGATGATTATTTTTTGTCAATTATTTGTTAAACATAATAAATGTACAAGTAATATTATATATCATAATAATATGTAACGTTCTCTGTGTGAAAACAGGAAAAACGACTCTAGCAATTGTAATTTTTAATATTGATCTTGTCATGGCTCACATTTCCCTGGCTTGGAAGACCGATTTTGATTTTGTTAGAATATTATGAAAATTGCTGCCTAGAGTGCCTGGAAAGTTGACTGTTGCCAGTGAAACCTAAACGGCAACTATAGGTTTGCTGGTAAAGTTATTTAAAACCACCTGTGCCTCAGTAATCCAGATGCTTCTAATGAGCCATGAAATAATGCTGTTTCTGTTTAGATGCCAGCTCTGATTATCTTTGTCAGTAAGCTAAATGGCACCATGTTTTGCAACCTGTATTTTGACTCTGATTTTGTATTTACAGAGCACTCTATCTGACTTCTCTTAGTCATTTTGAGTTATACTTGTTATGCCAATCCCTTCAAAATAATTTCTTTCCAAATTTGGGAGTACTTAGATTTAATTTAAGCACACCTCTGTGAGTGAAGACAATGACAGCGTTTAAACAGCACTGTTTCTTCTATGTGAACTAGCACTAATCATTTCCAGTGGCCTGAGCTCTTTTGTGGACCCTTTCACAGACAAAATAAAATTAATAGGTCAACATATTTTCAGTTGGAGGCTTATTTGCATCATAAATCTACTGCTCAACTGGCAAGCTGTCATCAGAGGATTCTCAGCTAGCCAACTATACGCTTTAGGTCAGCAATGAGATGGGCTCACCTGATTAGAGAACTTCATGGCATTCTGTTGTCCTTCATATCATTCTTGCTATAACAAGAATTACAGAGCAAACAGTAAAGTCTTCTGCAATCTAAAAGTTGAGTGAGAAGAGAAACCTTATTGTCTGTTTTAATCGTGAGCGATAAAACAGAATAGACACTTAGTTCAAAGAATGCAAGTAGCACAGATAATTTCCTAGTTGGCCCAGTTCCCCAGTGCTTCTGCTCTAGCCATCATCTGTTATGTCTGGTAATGCCTTCTCAATGATTCTTTGACATACCCAAGACCACTCCTACAAGAACCAGGTGACAGAGCCTAGAGAAGAAAATATTCATACTTTCTCTGCATGCTGCCTACCTTCTCTGTCTCCCCATCTCCCCATTTTCTGTTTTTGTTTGTTTGTTTGTTTGTTTGTTTTGAGACAGAGTCTCCCTCTGTTACCCAGGCTGGAGTGTAGTGGCCTGATCTTGGCTCACTGCAACTTTCACCTCCCAAGTTCAAGCAGTTCTCCTGACTCAGCCTCCCACATAGCTGGGACCACAAATGTGCATCTCCACACCCGGCTAATTTTTTTGTAGTTTTAATAGAGACCAGGTTTCACCATGTTGGCCAGGCTGATTTCAAACTCCTGGCCTCAAGTGATCCACCCGCCTCAGCCTCCCAAAGTAGTGGAATTACAGGCATGAGCCACTGTGCCCTGCCATTTTCTGTTAAGCAACTAGTTACTTAAAAACAAAAAACCTAGCATTAGGGTTCAGCCTCTCTGAAAAGCAATCTGGCAGTTTCTGAAGATGCTTAACACAGAGTTACCATATAACTTAGCAATTTCAGTTCTAGATATAGTATATACTGAGGAGAGTTGAAACATGCATCCACACAAAACTTGTACCCGGATGTTTCTAGCAGCATTATTTAATCTAAACAGTAGAGATGTCCAAATGTTCATCTGCTGATAAATGGATAAATTAAATGTGGTGTATACATGCTTTGGAATATTATTCTTCCATAAAAGGAAATGAAGTACTGATACCTGCTACACCACTGATGAACCTTGAAAATATTATGCTTAGTGAAAACAAAAAAATGAAATGTAATTAGAAGTACAGTTCCCTGGCTCACACACATGAGAATCTCTGAGCTAGATATACCCAAATAGCCACTGCAACATATTTAATAGATTCAAGATAATTAAATCTGGAGAATCAGTTAGAGTGGAAAGAGAAGAATTACTGGAATCTTCTAAGGTAACCTTAAAATAAAGTGAGTTGTAGGATAATGTCACAAGGATAGGAATGCTCCTCACTGGATCGTCAGTGAAAACTCCCTTGTGACTTGTTGATCAACCGTTTAAAAATATGCATGGAGTCACTGTGGATCCTTTGGTAATTGGCTCATATCTTACATTTTGCTCTTCCTAGAACATGCCGTTTTCAGACTCTATTGTAGAAACACTGGACACTGCTGCTAATGGACCCTCCTTTGACTTATGCTCAGGGAAGAGCTCCAGGTGAACACATTTTACTGATGGCTCAGGATGAGCTATTATTAACCTTCAAATTTGTTGCTTCATTTTCGTTTCTTCCCTTGTTATCTTGTCCTTTCACTCCTCTTTTAATTTATTGTAAGGAGATAATTGAGAAAGCTGCTTTTTTTCTCTTGTTTTGTGTTCTAAACCAAGAGACTACCTCGAAATAAATAGTAGATTATTATAGAATTCATTGTTATTTAGGAGCTAGAATGTACTCAGTTGTTGAACTACAAAAAATAGGATTTTTATTTCTTTATGAGGATTATTTTATGGTCGTTAGCCAAAAATCTAGGAGAGAGTCGTACTTGAAGCAAAACTTCGGTTAGTTATTTCCATTCTAGCAGTCTACTGGCATGGACATTTCCAGCACACATAAGATACTGCACATACACATGACATGCTGTTCTTTTTACTTCGGCACATATGAGAGATGTCCTTCTCACGATAATCCATCATTAGGCAGTCCCACATTTAGATTCTTTTTCTTGTGAGTGACTCTAGGGAGAACGTATTCCTGTGAGTGACTCTAGGGAGAACCAAAAGGATCTGTCCTTTCTCCTCTGAGTTGAGATCCTTGGAATTTGCCTTGTTTCCTTCATTTCTCTGGAGCCTTATGGCCACCTTTTTAAGGCCCTACCTCTTAATACTGTTGCATGGCAATTAAATTTCAATGTGAGTTTTGGAGGGGACATTTAAACCATAGCTTTTTTCTGTATCGCGAGGAAACTGCAAGACATCGTTTGGGTCTTGGATGATTAGAAGTGTGGAAATGGTCTGCGGTAACAGTAACAGAAGCAAGAAAGGTCTGTTGACTATTTTTCTTTTGTCTGTCTGTCTGTCTATCTGTCTATCCATCCGTCCATCCAATAAAGATAGGGTATCACTCTGTTACCCAGGCTGGTGGGCAGTGGTGCAATCATGGTTCACTGCAACCTTGTACTCTTGGACTCAAGCTATCTTCGTGCCTCAGCCTCTCAAGTACCTGGAACTACATACAGTTGCTCCTCACCATACTGGGCTCATTTTTAAATTTTGTGTAGCGATAGGGTCTCGTTACATTGCCCAGGCTGGTCTCTAACTCCTGGCCTCAAGTGATCTTCCCATCTTGGCCTCCCACAGCACTGGAATTAAGGGCATGAGCCATCGCACCTGGCTGATTTTCTTTTTCTCCTTTTGAAGGAGTAATAGAATAGATGGATTTCTCTCAGTGTTTCTGGGATGACAGGCGAGCTCTCCACAGTTCTTTTCTTGAAAGTTGCAAACCCCCCCTTTTTTTTTCGTTCCTCCCTTCATGTTTTTGACACCCAGGAAGCTCTCACCAGCAGTTTGAAGGTGAGGATGGGATAAGTATCATCATAGCCACTACTAGGCAGGAGAGACAGAAAAACGTAGAGCTCTAGTTCTTGCTACTGGGACTGTATTAGAGAGGAGAGTATTTCTAGCTTCAGTTGGACCATCCAAACCTTGCATACATGATCATTATATTTATATATATAGGACATAACCTATATATTGCTTCTCTTTAGCTTCACCTACATTTATAATGAGGCTTTTTGTGTTTTGGCTGGAATAACCAGCTGCTTTATTTAATGTTGATGCCATGGAAAACATTTTGTGTGTCAAACTCCATCACAATATCAGGGTTCAGTGGTCCCTGTTTTAGACGTTTCCTGCACTACTATCGTCTGCATCCTTTTATTCAACCTGCTGATTCCTTGGAAACATAAAATGATATTAAGCACATTGTAGAATATAGTTGAAAAAATTGTTCTTGGAGAAACAGACTGAAGTTTGAATAATGAACCTACTCTATGTGTGACCTTGAGTAAGACACTTCATGCCCCTTAATCCCCTGCCATGAGCCTCCATTTTTTCATCTCTATGGTAGATAATAATATGACAGGAATATTATTAGGATGAAGTGAGTATTTTTATGTAAAGGATTCAGCATAGTGCCAGTTTCTTAGTAGATGTTTGATAAATTAGAATTGCCCCTTGCCCTTCTTTTATCTCTTTTCTACATATCCAGGATAATACTTGGCACCTGTCTTAACCTAAAGTACAACACGAGAGCTAAACAAGAATAAAATATAATTGAACACAATATTGGCAAGATATTTACTTGTCTTATAATGAGAATAATGAATTTATTTCTATTTGTGAGATTATCTTTTCTAAATAATACTGTAATCAATATACTTTTTCAGGCCTTTCTTGAAACATGGATTTCTCACTGAGCAAACTTTATGTAAAAACATAATTACTATTTGCTCCTAGTTGGTTTGTAGGTAGAATTCACTTGTTCTAAAAAAGACATTCTTTCGCATTTTTTGTTTGTGCATATGTTCATTCAACAAAGATACTGAGTGCTTATTCCCTGGTAGAAACTGTCTTAGGCACAAATAATACAATTATGAACAAAATAGTATTGTTGTTATTAATAATAATGACACACTACCTAAGAGTTGAGTGCAAAAGGTGATTCTTTCCTTGAAGGGGCTTGTTGCCTGGATTTTCTTCCTGTGTCCAGCAGCAGCTCACTCTTGGGTAACACAGTACCATCACTAATCCTGATTTACTTGACTTTGCTGTGATAGTAAATCATTTGAGGGTAAGGATAAGTATTTTACCTTTGTTTCTTCTTGATATAGCAACAAACCCCAAGGTCACATACTTGTAACAAGGTTACCCTTCTGACAAGTTTAGTGGTGGTGGTAGGAGCAGCAACAGCATTAAGCCATAATGATCACATGTGCTTTAAGAATAAGCACTTGCTAAGAAATGTAATCTAAAAGAACCCCTCTGGCAGGGTGACAGCTGTGAATTCAGGGAACTCTTGAACCATTCAGCTGGCTCTTAGAACCAATTAAAGACCCCATTTATTGATGCAGTCAGGAATTCCACATTTATTATACTGTATACTATTTCATAATCCTTAGAAAGTAGTTATGAAGCAAAATATTTGCTATAAAAGAAGTCACCTTCACTGTGGTTCTTTTCTACGTGGAAAGGCCAATTTAAAAATCAGGACACATTAAAAAGGTCAGATGGGGCATGCGACTTCCTGTGGCTCAAAAAGTCATGATCAGTTTTATGCTATTTTCACTTGAGCACTTGGTACAAGATGGTTATAATTTCAACATCTATACATTTAATATTCATTATTTTTAATTGAAAAATAAAGAGTAGGGCTGGGCAATCCCTACTTCTTTGGGAGGCCAAGGTGGGAGGATTGCTTGAGTTTAGGAGTTCAAGACCATCCTGGGCAACATATTGAGACCCTGTTTCTACAAAAAATAAAAGACGAACTAGGTATGTTGGTATGCACCTGTAGTCTCAGCTGCTCAGGAACTTGAGGTGGGAGGAACCCCGTGATCGCACCACTGCACTCCAGCCTGGGCGTCAGAGCAAGACCCCATCTCTCTCTCTCTCTCTCTCTTTTTTCCCTTTCTTTTTGAGACAGAGTATGACTGTGTTGGTCATTCTGGAGTGCAGTGGCATGATCTTGGCCCACTGCAACCTCTGCCTCCTGGGCTCAAGCAATTCTCCTGCCTCAGCCTCCCGAGTAGCTGGGATTACAGGCATGCACCAACATGCCTGGTTAATTTTTGTACTTTTAGTAGAGACAGGGTTTCACCATGTTGGCCAGGCTGGTCTTGAACTCCTCACCTCAGGTAATCTGCCGACCTCAGCCTCCCAAAGTGCTGGGATTACAGGTGTGAGCCACCGTGCCCAGCCTGACCTCATCGCTTAAAAAAAAAAAAAAAAAAAAGAGTAGGGGGAACAATGGCTAACACTATCTAATGTTTTTGTAAATTAAAAAAAAGAGGAAAAATTAAGACTACAGAAAACCTTTTTTCTTTCTGTCCTGCTAAGTGTTCCCAGCAAATTTCTAAATCTTTCACTACAGTAATATTTCCACAAAAATAAGGCAAGCATGTTTCACACATTTGTTGTAAAGTTGTTCTCATTAATGATATGGACTAGTATTGTGTTGCCTAAAGTAACAAGAACATTTTTTGAATTTGGACTTTCTTTCTCCCTAGTTTGTGAAATCAGTTAGATCCTTCAGTGTTTGGTAATTCTAATGGAAAAGGAAAAGAGCATTGGCGATGTACTTGGCACAGAACACTGTACCGAATGCCCTTATCTACGTTACTTTCCTTAAACATCACAAGTCTTTGAGTTTATTGCAATCCTTATTTTATAAATGGGAAGGCTGAGACTCAGAGAATTTAAATAATTTTGTCGCACTTATGCTAATAATGAATAGTGGTCTGATGTTTGACACAAGATCATTTTGATTCTTCCCTCTGTTCCATAGTTATTTCAGTGAGAATCCTGTTTCCATTTCTTCCTGAGGCTTTAGTTTCTGTTTGTGTTTTATTAATATGACAATATTTATTACAAACCACATTAAACTCTAGTTGGGTAGAATCAAGGAATAAATAAATGTGGAATCTTATTACTTAAAAGCAAATGAATTCTAAAAGAAGGGACCAACCTGTGAACACTAAGATGTTGTCATTCCAGCAGTTATCAGGTGGCCTCGGTGCCTGTTGCCAGCTGTCTGGGACAGCGTGTCAAATCATCGTCCTCATTGTTAAAAATAGGAAATATCTGGGGCCTTTCTTCTTTTGCGTAGTATATTCCACTTGTAATACTATTGTCGGGTTCCCTTGTGTTCCAGCCATCCATCATCATTCGACATTTTCTCTGGTGCCTGTCACCTGGCTTCTCACAGCTACAATTAGACCATAAATATAATGAAGGGAAGGAGTGCTCTGACCTGTCCAGTGCTCTAACCAGGATTGAACAACATGTTCCTTAAGAAGGCTCCTGGCCAGGCCTGGTGGCTCACACCTGTAATCCCAGCACTTTGGGAGACTGAGGTGAGTGGATCACTTGAGGTCAGGAGTTCGAGACTAGCCTGGCCAACATGGTGAAGCCCCGTCTCTACTAAAAATACAAAAATTGGCCGGGCGCGGTGGCTCAAGCCTGTAATCCCAGCACTTTGGGAGGCCGAGACGGGCGGATCACGAGGTCAGGAGATCGAGACCATCCTGGCTAACACGGTGAAACCCCGTCTCTACTAAAAATACAAAAAAAAACTAGCCGGGCGAGGTGGCGGGCGCCTGTAGTCCCAGCTACTCGGGAGGCTGAGGCAGGAGAATGGCATAAACCCGGGAGGCGGAGCTTGCAGTGAGCTGAGATCCGGCCACTGCACTCCAGCCCGTGCGACAGAGCAAGACTCCGTCTCAAAAAAAAAAAAAAAAAAAAATACAAAAATTAGCCAGGCATGGTGATGCGTGCCTGTAATCCCAGCTGCTCGGGAGGCTGAGGCAGGAGAATCACTTGAACCTGGGAGTTGGAGGTTGCAGTAAACCGAGATCTCACCAGTGTACACCAGCCTGGGGGACACAGCGAGACTCCATCTCAAAAAAAAAAAAAAAGGTTCCTGACAGTAGGTCCCAGGTTATTTGATCATGAGAAGGTGAGAAGGCACGTGAGGAAAAGTGAGTTTTGTTTTTCACTAAGAATACTGAAATGCTAAAGTAGATTTCAGGGGTCAGGACTCAGACCTTATGGTTTTTAGCCATGACCTTTACTTTTGTTTCTGACAGCTTTATTTTCAAGAAAATTTTCGTTGAGTTGGCTCTGTTTATTGGTAATGTGGTAAGAAACATTTGACTTCTCATCTTCAAGAGGAAATCATGACAAGTGCAGTATAGATGGCATTTGGTAATGGAGCTGGAAGAGTGTATGAGGTTCCTGTAGATGGAAGTCTGGTTAGGGGTTGGGGTAGGGAGGAGAGTCGCTTTTTTCGTATTTCTCTCTGAAGTTTACTTTTTATTTAGCTTAACTGCACTATGTGAATCAGTAATCATCTTTTTGTAGCTAGCAGGGGTTTAGAACTAATGAAAGTATTATTTAGTTTCTAACCTCATACCCTGTCATTGTACCTATATTTTCACAGCCATATCTTCCTCTCGCTGACATTTCTAGTGACTCTGATGCTGTATTTTTGGTATTGTAGCTTATCTTTTGTTATCTTTGTTCTCTGTAATATGGTCATCAACAAATGTTTATTAAGCACACCTACTCCCTATACAGCTTTGATGATACAGTAAGATTTGCTTACCTTTATTAGTTTTTGACAGTTGCTTACATTTATTTGGGTTTTGACAGTTTACATTTATTAAGCTTTCACACATACTGTCTCATCTAATTGCTATAACATTTTAGCAAGTTAAGTCTTTTTTCCTTTCATTCAGCAAATGTATTCTTATTTAAATCACTTTCCAGGAAGTTGCATTCCGGGTGGGAAAAAGTGACATAAGGAAGAAAACGCGTAGTAACAGAAGTGACTTGTGTTAAGGTTCTTCTGGGTTATTTTATACATAGTCACTGTTAATAGAATTGTGGACTTTGAGAGAGGGGCATTTGATAGTTTGGGAATAGATGTGGGACCTAAAGAAATGGTACGAGGGGAGAGAGACGTCCAGATGGTAGCGCAGTGTGGCTAAGGCATAGAGGTGCACATGCATACAGCGCATTTACCATACGTGAAGGTTTTCATTTGAATGAAGCCAGGTTAGTCAGGTCTGAATTTAATTATTGAGTGCCTAATATCGTAGCACTTCAGAATATTTATGAACTGTTGGAAATCATCTAGTCTATCTCATATAGGTTATCAAAAGACATGTTCATATTGTGTCCATTATTACATTCTTTTCATGTAGACTTATTTACCTGTTCCTAAAGTGTAGAATATATCCTAGTTTCTTCTATACACATCTCCTTCGTGAGTGAATTCTGACTAGATTTTATAATCTTAAAAGGAAAGATGTTGTTAGAGAAGTTATACTTATTCTATCATTTTTATAACTATACCTTGTGACCTTTCAAGGAGGATTTTATTAGAAGTGTAGTGTTTGTTTCAGTCTTCATGCTTTCCTTAACTCAGCAAAATTTAGCAGCACGTTCATATCTCTGATGCAAACATTGTACAAGATTGATTTTTTTTTAATGAGAAAAAACAGTCCACGATTTCTAATTAAGGGTTGACTATGCCATTGTATTTTTGGTTATTCTTAAGAAAAAGTATGCACTGATTAGTTGGTAGAAAAAACTGATCCAAATGTCTAGACTTTGATGCCTCTGGGAAGTCCTGATGATCCAGGGTATGGATTTCTGAAACTTCACATGTTTTTATCAGTCAATTTCCAAGATGCCTAGAGACCATTCAGATAGATAATAAATCAAGGGAGATTTAGCTGTGTTTGGTAACATGCAAGGAACTATACTCAGAAAGAAAATGTTTAATTTAGAAGAAGGAAACCACATGTTGGAAGTGTAGATTGCTAGGGTTTTGAGGAAGCCCACTAAATAGTAGCCATCTTTCCTGCTGGAGTTTTGAAACTATTGAGAAATAAGTAAGGTAGATAGTAAGTGAAATGTCACTTTTATATTGATTTAAGCCAGATTGCAGGATGTAACCCAGTTTGAGAATCAAACAAAGCTTGCTAACTGAACATCACAATTAAACAGATTTACTCACCCATTTAGAAAAGATGTTGGCCCACTTCAGGCCTTCTCTGACAAAGCAGGGCCTTTATAGCTAAACTTACACCTGACACCACTTAACTGTCTTCAGGCACTCTAGTTTCTAAAGTGGAATATGGGAGTTGCTAAGCCATGCATGCCCAGCCTTTTCTTCTTAATTTTTATCAGTCAGAGGCATTATATCACTTCCCCTGGAGTGGGTAAAAGGTGGAGAGAGGTCAGAGATTACATTAGTTGAACTTCATTATAGTGGCAAGAAACACAAGTAGGGGGAGAGCATTTTTCCCAACATCCAAAGTGATACATCTTTTCACATTCTAAATTCTCTGAAATGAGGATGTATCTGAAATGAGTGGCATCTTAATGGCTGCCTACTGGAAACCAGTCACGGTGAATTGTCACCAGTGCAGTGTGTGTGAGCTTGCGTTACTCCTAGCACCATGACCCTTCAGTGTTTCCATTAATGAAGCAATTAAGGACCATTTGAGGAAAGTGTATAAGTCCTGATCGGGATAAGAAAGCCTTCTGTTTAAACCTTCTGATAGCATCAAGAAAGCATCAACTTTAAACTTTGCAGGATGGATATCAGCAGCGTGCAATAAAATACGGGATGCAGCATGGAGCACTCCTTTATGAAACACACGCTCTTGGTGACAGTGGATGACAATGTTTAGAAAACAAGGACATTGAAAACTCTGAGTCAGAGTGATTTGAAAGAGCTAGACTTCAAATATTACTTAGTGTTAAGAATACCTTAACAAACTTATTTTTCTTATATTTTCTTTTCTTTTTTTTTTTTTTTGAGGCGGAGTCTCGCTCTGTCGCCCGGACTGGAGTGCAGTGGCCAGATCTCAGCTCACTGCAAGCTCCGCCTCCCGGGTTTATGCCATTCTCCTGCCTCAGCCTCCCGAGTAGCTGGGACTACAGGCGCCCGCCACCTCGCCTGGCTAGTTTTTTTTTGTATTTTTAGTAGAGATGGGGTTTCACCGTGTTAGCCAGGATGGTCTCGATCTCCTGACCTCGTGATCCGCCCGTCTCGGCCTCCCAAAGTGCTGGGATTACAGGCTTGAGCCACCGCGCCCGGCTTTTCTTATATTTTCTTATTGAATTTGCCTGAGAGGTTTATGGTAACCATTTGTTTATGTGAAAAGCCAAAGGAGCTATTCAATAAGGAAAAGGAAACATTCCAAGAAAGCATTGTATAGTTTAAATAGCAGGACTTTTTTTTTTTCTTGGTGATGTGTAAAATAATAGTGTGTCTTATAATCATTGGGGTCTCAGATTTGATGAAGTATGGTAAGTTAGGCTTATATGAATCTCTGCTCCAATCTTTACAATATGCAGCAACTTTGAATGGCAGGCACTTCATCCTTTCTCTGAAAGCTTTATGTCCCATACTGTCCAAGATGGACCCTGGTCATTAGAGATCAAAATTTTCACCTTAACGAATTGTAGCCTTGCACTGTTCCATTAAATGTAGCATTTGTTCTTACTGTGATTCCATGTTCTTACTCAGAGTGAAAATGCTGGGTGTTTGTTTGTTTGTTTGTTTGTTTGTTTTGAGATGGAGTCTCGCTCTGTCGCCCAGGCTTTAGTGCAGTGGCGCAATCTTGGTTCACTGCAACCTCCCCCTCCCAGGTTCCAGCAATTCTCCTGCCTCAACCTCCCGAGTAGCTGGGACTACAGGGACATGCGACCATGCCTGGCTATTTTTGAAAAATTTTTAATAGAGACAGGGTTTCACCATATTGGCCAGGCTGATCTCAAACTCCTGGCCTCAAGTGCTCAACCCTCCTCAGCCTCCCAAACTGGTGGGACCGCAGCTGTGAGCCACCTTGCCCGGCCAGAGTGAAAATTCTAATCTCTTGTTTATTCAAGTGAGGAAGACTGGATGAAGTCGTTCAAAGTAATTTTGTATATACCGAAGGTTATTGCTTGCAAAGATGGTCCTAATTATGACAGTATAGGACTCATCTAGATATGCTTGGTTTGTTTATTTATAAACGTTTCAATGAGATAAGTCTCTTTTTTTTCTTTCTTCTGAAAGGGGGTCCTGATGACAACTTAATTGAAGGTGGAGGAACAAAATTTGTCTGCAAACCTGGAGCCAGAAACATTACCGTCATATTCCACCCATTACTAAGGTAAGTCAAGTGCTGTGATGTACTTACTGAAGATCAGTATTTTCATTATTTATGCTGCTCTACTGAATGCCAGTTGTTGCGTCAACATTGAAACAAGTCATAAAAGAAATTTGTTCTATTTTTGGGGCCTCACTATCAAAGTTAGTCAGTTTAACAGATAATCTCAGTCCTACTGAGTAGCTACTTATTTTCAGGAGTAAATACTTTTATTTGATTTTCTTTCTTTCACACTCCCTATCTCTGTCCCTCTCCTGCCCTCTTCCCTTCCCTCCTTCCCTCCCTGTCTCTTTCTTTTCTGTCTCAGGAGTTGGCAAACTATGGCTTACTGGAGAAATCTGCCCTGCACATGTATTTTTAAATACATTTTTATTGACACACAGACATGCTCATTTGTTTACGTATTGTCCGTAGCTGCTTTTGTGCTACAAGTACAGACTTTTAATTGCAACAGAACTCATATGGCCCACAAAGCCTGAAATACTTACACTCTGGCCCTTTACAGGAAAAAATTGCCAGCCCATAATCTGTCCTTGTCATTTACACCAATGTCCGAGATATCCTTTGAGAACTGGCAGGTCTCTGAAGAAATATGATTTATAAAAAAATGAAAGACATACACATCAAGTGTGTGTTTTTATATGTTGAAAGATAACGTGATGTGACCAGAGTGAAATCTATTCTAATGCTCAGTTCAGTAGGATAACATGATTATAGGAAAGTAAGAATCCACAGTGCCTCCATTAAAGAAAAAAATCTAAATCCTGAATACTTTTAAAAAGATACTTTTTGAGAGTGGAAAAAAGAGGCAATTGTCGAGTAGATAAAAAGTTTCAGTTTATGATAGGAAAGTTCTAGAGATCTGTTACATAACCGTGTGCACATAGTTGACACTACTGTACGGTACATTTAAAAAAGGTTGATGGTAAATTTAATGTTATGTTTTTTTTTTACCACAATTTTTAAAATGCACCTTTTGGGATCCAGATATCTAATATAATATCAATTGTATGTTTTCTCTGTAAAGAACCAGAGTATATATTTGTGGCATTTTCATATAATAGACCAGAAACTCCTGAATTTACTAAATGTTAGGTACTTCAGAATATCATCTTACCTGGGTGCTGACGAGTTGATGGGTGCAGCACACCAACATGGCACAAGTATACATATGTAACAAACCTGCACGTTATGCACATGTACCCTAGAACTTAAAGTATAATAATAATAAAAAAAAAAGAATATCATCTTACCTTTCTCAGATCACTTCTATAATATTTGAGGCATTTGGAATAACAGTTAAGCAAATGCTGTTGAATTGGCCAGAGATAATATTATGAATATTTTCTCCAAGCATAAATAGTTTATTATTACAATGTCCTACCTTCTCATTAACTGAGACTTACCAAATTGATACCATTAGAACTAATTACATTCTAATCTCTTATATGGGTAACCAGTGTTCTAAATTGTACTGGATTAGTTTCCTCAATTGATTTTAAATACAAAAACATAAATATGTAAATTAAATATCGAAAACTTGACTTTCACACAATAAAAAGTTTTTAAAGAAATTTTACTGACTTTAAGAAGTCTGTTTTAGCAGAGATTTGTAGCAAGTAAATTCATTTAAGAACCATGGGATTAAGAAAACTAAGACTATTAAGAGATTAAGAAAATTAAAACTATTTCTCTGTAGGTTTAGTTGATAAGTACTATATGTATATAATAAGTAAATTATAACATACAGAATTTATAGATTAAATAACATTGATTATATATATCAATTGACTTTGGTAATGAGTTTACTTTTCACTGTCTTCTTCAATTACAACTGATTTCTACTTAGTTAATGTTGCTAATTGTTAGAAATTGGAAAATACCTTAATCATGGTAAGCATCTTCTAACCTAGATTTAGTGCCATAATTTACTGCTAAGTTACACTATAGTTTGGATAAGTGGAACTCTTGTGCTTACGTTTTTTCCCAAGTAGAAAAGAAATCCTTTAGACGCTATTAACAGTGTTGTCAGTAACCACTTTTCAAGAGATTTTTCCTCTGTTTTTTTTTTCTTTTTAAATGTGAAGTTAGAAGAATGAAATATATATATACACACATAATATATAAAGATATGTGTTAGTACTTATTTTACACTTAATAAAATGCATTTTTTTTTTGTAGAAGATTCTGGTGGAACTTAATGTATTACAGTTCTTGACAGTTACTTGTTAAGTCTTTATAAATGCTGCTTTGCTAGATAGTTGTTTCAAGGCTTGGTAGTACTCCCAGTGATTTTACTCTCTTACTTGATTTCTGCTTTCATTCAAAATTTTAGCTTATTGATTAAAACTGAAAACAGTTTGTTGCCTGATATAGTTTATCATTCATTCTTTCTCTGTGTATCTCTTAATGGAAATTCCAAAAATATTGTGTGGTCTGAAAGGTAAGTTCATTCTTCGATGAACAGATGACTGTGATAGAGTTTTAATTAGCCCTTGGCCCAAATTGCAACCTTGTCAAAAACTCCTGATTGACTTGTGGAACTTGAAATGATTAAGATCTTTTAGTGGTTTTTTACCATTTTTATTTGAGTTTTTACACTCCAGCATTTCCTGAGTGTTGGATTTATTATTTCTTCTAAAATTTAGAAGTTTCATTTTTGTAATTAAACGAACCAGTGTGCATTATCATACTTGTGTATTTTATTAGTACTATTATAATTTAAAATTTTTCTTTTATATTCAACAAATATTTATTGAATACTTATGATGCATATTTTCCTATCTCCAAGTTAGATGTGGTCTCTTGTTCAGACTTAGTTGCTCGTATTTTTATGAGATTATATAAACAAAAATTGTGTAGATATGTTTTCTGTTCTTTAGAATGGTCATTGATTTTATTCTATGCTAGTTTAAGTGAATGTGAGTTAGCATTCTGTTATTTGAAAGATAGTGTAGCATAATGGGAGAGGCAGTATAGAAGAATGAAAGGTGGAAAAAATGTACAGGATTGCAAATTCCAAATGGAAAACATGACAAGTGATCTTGGTTCAGGTCTAGGCTTCTTCACTTCAGTTTTACTCAGTGCTTGTTATTAGACTCTGATTATGCCACGTCCTGGGGAAAGAAAAAAATAAGATCATATCCTTAACTGCAAGCTCCTCTCTTGGTAGCCACATGGGTTGCAAAAAACGAAGAAGCCTGAAAACACCACATATTGGTGAGGACGTGGATCAGGGGGATGTCTTATACCTTGTGGGAGGATGTAAATTGGTTCAGCCTCTCTCAACCGGTTTGACATTATTGAGAAATCACATTTCCTGTTACCTAGCAGTTCCCTCTCCTAATGCTCTTAAATGTGTTTCTACTTGTTATCAACTGACTCATATTATTTTTCCATGCCAATTTGCCAAACTCTTTTTCTAATTGGTTACAATAATTATTCTTTATTTATAACTTAGCTCATATTAAAAATAAGTTTGGCTGGGCACGGTGGCTCACACCTGTAATCCTAGCACCTTGGGAGGCCGAGACGAGTGGATCACCTGAGGTCAGGAGTTTGAGACCAGCCTGGACAACATGGTGAAACCCCGTCTCTACTAAAAATACAAAAATTAGCCAGGCATGGTGCATGTGCCTGTAATCCCAGCTACTTGGGAGGCTGAGGCAGGAGAATCACTTTTACCCAGGAGGCGGAGGTTGCAGTGAGCTGAGATTGCGCCACTGCACTCCAGCCTGGGTAACAAGAGTGAAATTCCATCTCAAAAGTAAAATGAAATAAGTTCTAGAGGAACTTACCACAAGTTGACTTTTATAAAAAATCAGGACCTATTTAAACATTATATCTTTTTTTTTTCTTACATGGTCTCTTGGCAAACTCACATTTGTTTTCAGTGGAGGGAGATCCCTTTCAAGTGTTTAGGTCCTTCACTTTCCTTTGCTACTTTTTCCCTATGTCTGGTGTCACTGGTACTGTACTGTCTTCCTGAAACTTTGCATATGACTATTCTATACACTTCATTTATTAAAATCATTCATTTCATAGTTTTCATTCTAGTAGTGCATTCTTTGCAGCTTGGAGGGTTTCTGTGTTGACAATTCCAACCACCCTTCTAAGAATACCACAGCACAGTTTCCCGTTATGCTGGTTTGTATATTCTCAGTAGTTGCTTTTACTCTCCTTTCATAAAATTATTATACTGGGTCCTCAATTCTGGTAATCTTGCTAACTTATTTTTATACTGTTCTCATAGCTACTGCGGTTCCATCACTAGGAAATCTCACAGGATGTGAGAGTCAAATATACTGACTTCTAATTTGTTTACTGCCCATTAACTCTGCTTGTCCCTTTACTTGCTTATTTAATGCTTTCCTTATTGTTTTCTCTTTACAGTCAAGCATGTCTCTTAGAGAGTAAATTTCTAGAAAGAAATGGGGTATAGTATATTATCTTACTTGCTTTACTCTTAGCCTACCAAGACATTGTCT
Organism: Colobus angolensis palliatus; assembly: GCF_000951035.1. Taxonomy (NCBI): domain Eukaryota; kingdom Metazoa; phylum Chordata; class Mammalia; order Primates; family Cercopithecidae; genus Colobus; species Colobus angolensis. The sequence continues at coordinate 1,616,692 of NW_012115154.1, forward strand.
GTAATTAAACCTTTAATGAATGTTTTTAATGATAGGTCTTTCTTTTTCTTTTTAACTCATTCTGTTGTCCAGGCTGGAGTGCAATGGTGTGATCTCGGCTCACTGCAACCTCTGCCTCCTGGGTTCAAGAAATTCTTGTGCCTCAGCCTCCCAAATAGCTGGGATTACAGGCATGCGCCACCATGCCCGGCTAATGTATTTTAGTAGATATGGGGTTTTGCCATGTTGGCCAGGCTGGTCTCAAACTCCTGACAGGTGATCTGCCCACCTCGGCCTCCCAAAATGCTGAGATTACAGGTGTGAGCCACCGTGCCCAGCCAATAACAGGTCATCTAATCAGTGTTTCTGCCTGTGGGTCTAAATGAACAAAACCATAATAAAACCGGTTTCCAGCCATGCCCAGATAGATTCCGAAATACTTTCCCTAAAATGTAGACTCTGAAAGTGATATAACTGATGCCTTTTTTTCTTCCATTGACATGTTTCCTCTCTTTCAGCTTTCTCTAGAAGGCTTTAAGACAAATGAATGAGTTCATTCTTATAAATGGAATTTATGTTATGGGCCTTGATTTTGGGAAACAGAAGAAAGATATGTTAATGTTGGAATTTGAGTGACATTATTTCTCTTCTTTTGTGTAGTTCTGATGTGCATTTAGGTTTCTTTCCAAAAATAATTATTTTTGAATAATTACATCATGGTAATTGTTAACCATGATCTGAATATAAAGAAACCTTTGGCAATGAAGTACATTTTATTATAGTATCAATCACAATTTAAATGAGGGTGACACTTTTTATTACAATTAATATATAATGTAGTCTTTTCGGGAAATTTGAAATTACTTTGTAGCTGTTATTTGTGGGATTTGTGGGGAGAAGGAGTGAGTATTTACTTTTCTCTTTGTTTTTTTTCATTCATTTTTTATTTATTCTCTGCAAGTCTAAAAACAGGTAATTTATTATGCCTTAGATTTGTTAGTACAGTTCTTTCACATAGCAAACACAGGTGAGAACACAAGTTATTTCTTAGAAAATCTGAATGCTTGCACCTAACTAGAAGTATCATTCAGAAAATACTCTAATGCCATTTTTTCTTCCTGGACCAATAAGCCGTATTGGTGGGAGCGTTGCTAAATCGAAACAACGTCATGCCTTTGACAGGTGCACTTAGCACCTCATAACCACAGAGTCCCAGTTAAATAAGTGGAATTGTCAAAGAAGGATGGCAACATTTAATGCAGCCCATCACTGCTTTAGAAACAGTGGTTAGCTAGGACAAGACTCAAGAACAAGGACACACTGGCCCAAGGAAACCTTCTGAGTCCTCACATGGCGTCTTCCCTGTGCACTGGGACAGAGCTCCCTGGTGTCCCTTCCTCTTACAAGAATATTAGCTCTATGGGATCAGGGCCCTGCCATTGTGATCTCATTTGACCTTAATTACCTCTTTCAGAGAATATATATTAAAATTCACTGTCAGAACAGACTATTAATTAAAGTGGTATTTAATCATCCTTTTAGCATTGGAGTCCTATTTTAACTGGAAAGGAATTTTGTACATTGTATGAGAGAGAGAGAGATTAGACCACTAAAAGTGAAGAAGTGAAGTTTTGGGGCTGGATAGAAGTGAACACATTCTAAGTTTTGTTGTCTGCCAAATCACTGTAAGCCTTCATTTCCCTTATCTGCAAAGGAAAGAAAAACATTCATTAAGTGTTTTGGCCGGGCGCGGTGGCTCAAGCCTGTAATCCCAGCACTTTGGGAGGCCGAGACGGGTGGATCACGAGGTCAGGAGATCGAGACCATCCTGGCTAACACGGTGAAACCCCGTCTCTACTAAAAAACAATACAAAAAACTAGCCGGGCGAGGTGGCGGGCGCCTGTAGTCCCAGCTCCTCTGGAGGCTGAGGCAGGAGAATGGCGTAAACCCGGGAGGCGGAGCTTGCAGTGAGCCGAGATATAGCGCCACTGCACTCCTGCCTGGGCGACAGAGCCAGACTCCGTCTCAAAAAAAAAAAAAAAAAAAAAAAAAGTGTTTAATGACAGACAATGTCTTGGTAGGTAAAGAGTAAAAGCAAGATAATACTATGCGTCATTTCTTTCTAGAAATTTACTCTTTAACAGACGCGCTTAACCAGAAAGAGAAAACAGTAAGGAAAAGCATTAAATAAACGAGTTGGTTGGTTTGGATGTTGCTTTCTACCTGTTAAGTTTTGTGATTCTGTGACTGGGCAGTGCTTTTATAATATTTAGGGAATCTGAAGGCCTGGCATTTTGAAATTTAAAAGTTTATGTAGCAAGTGAGTTTTATAGTGTGTTGGAGAATTGTTGCTTATATGCTTCAACTGGCTTTTAAAAGGCATTTGGCTCTTTAAGGTAATGAACACTTGGCATGCATGAAGTAATATGTTTCTTACCGGACAACTGAAGAGCAGTTGTTTGCAGTCTTGTGACATGGCAGAGGCAGGAGGCTGGGGACATGGGGATGATGATGCCATTCAAGTTGCAAAGTGTTACTGATTCTAGTTCTGTTGAACACTGCTGGAATATTGAATATCTGGGCTATAAGCATTTTTTACTAGTAATTATCATCCACACCTCATTAAGATCAGACATCAATTTATGTCTTTCTAGGTAGAGCAAAAAGTGAAATATTTATTGGTCAATGAGGAAAGTCCTGGCATCTAGGTCAGTTAAGAAGATGAACCTCTCTTGGCAACTTGGGCTTTTGGTGATGGACGGTTTGGTTTGCTGTGTTCCATCCTTAAGACTAGTAACAGGACAAGTAGTTGTAGTCATAGCTAATGCATAGAGAAGAATTTCTAAAAATTACTCTGAGATGTAGATGTTACACATAGAAATCGCTATATTGCAGCAGTATAGGGTACTGTTTTGTGGCCTGTTTGTGAAATAGCTTTGAAATGCCTGTGATTAGGAGATGCTTAAAGTTAGGACAGGAAGTAACTGAAACCAAATCTGGAGCAGTGAAAGGCTCCAAAGGTGATTATGCTATTAACCAGTAATTTCTGTTTCCAAAAATGACATTTCAAAGTAAAAGAGAATTGTGATTAGCATCTTTATTTTATACTTTTTGTTTTAATAATTATAGTACTTATAATATCACATATTGCCAATATTTTCAGATCAAAGGCATATATAATTTACTGTTACAACTAAGCACATTTTTCCTAATATTTTTATCTTTGAAAAATGCAGTGACATTGTTCTACCCATGTCAATTTGATGTGTACATTGATATTTATTTAGCAGAATATTATTCTCTGTGTTCACAGGTATTTGATATTTTTATACAGATGCATGTTTGTTCTTAATGAGCTAAAGCTTATGTAGACATTTTGAAAGATGTTAGTGATTAGACAGCCTAGCAAATAATGTTGTAGATCATACATTATTCATGCATGGGCGGAAATGTGGACACCTTGTTGCATTTTTATGAAACACAGCCATTTTTTCCCCTCTGCTCAGAATTATGAAAAAATATTGCTAGTTTTAGGTCTGCCTGACCTGTAAGGCCTGTGAAGTGCTGAGTGGTTGATATACATAGATTTCAAGCCCATATTTGAGTAACTTCTTTTGATTTAATATTATAAATGTTAAATGCTATAAACCTTCAGACCACCTAACTTTTGGAGATTAAAAAATTTCATTCTAAACTTTTTTTACTTTTATATTTTCAAAATGTATGACATATGACTAAACACTGATTGCAACTAAATGGGCAGTTTTGTACTACTGAGTAAAATGGAGAGCCAGTCAAGGTTTCAACCCATGTATCTATGCACATTTCAGCAATTTCTAAAAAGGTGAGGCATCCCAATCTAGTTAGCACAAAAGAATAGGCCATTTCTCATGAGAAACAGTAGGAAAAACTGGAAATGTTAGTGAAAAACAGGGGGGAAACAGAATTTTTTTTATCTGTTTACATATATAAAGAGATCACTTTATATTGTAATCACTTAAAGAGATAAAGTTATTTTGTTATTTGTTGCTTCGTACATATGGATTATAACTAGTTGGTTGTATGTTTCAAGAGATTCTGCTCTACACAATGAAAATTTTCAAATGAATAAGGCAGCAGAAATAGGAAAGCTTTTCTTGGGAGATAATATTTTTCATGGAGATGATTAACCAGAAGCTGAATTTATGATGCAGTTAACTGGCTGTTGAATTTCCAGGTCTACATTCTTTAAATCTCTGATTGTAAGCCTTTCTAACATACTGTGCAACTTCAGAGCTCTGGGGAGATACGTTTCTTCCAATCTTGCTCATTTGAGTTACTTTTTTATGCTTCAGCTTAATGCTGATGATTATCATTGGCAGGGTCAAGGGAGTATAGTTGACTTCTGTGTCACTTCAGCATTGACTTTCTTCTTTCGAACACAAGGAGACTCATGGAAGGGTTGTTAGACAAATGCCACCCCTTCCTACCATATAGTTCCTTCTATCCTCTTTTTTTCTTCTCTGCTTTTATTTTTGTATTTTTCTTTTTCTTTTTCATGTCCACTAACTGGTACATACAAGTATAACTTAACTCTTCCAGTGACTGTTAAAGGAAAAAGAAAACTAGCTTTCTTTTGTTGTAAAAGCTAATTTGGGACCAACGCTGTATTTCCAAATAACCCTAAAATCAGCATTACTTTGCTGCTGTGATTTTGACGTAGATTTAAGCTGATATTTTAGATGCAAGTTTTCATCTCTTTATCAATTACATTTTGTTATTAATTAACCTTATTAGCAGCTTACATATAAAAGACAGTAGAAAAGACTATTCCGAACAAAATGCTTGCATAATTTGTATGCTGCTTTTTATGTATTCTGAACATGTATTCGCCTTTTGGACTGCAATACACAAAATATGCTTATTCAGCATTCAATGAAATATGTTTATGTCCAGCCACAGGGCCATTTATATCTGATTTTGAAATCTGAATTGATAATGTAATTTGATGTTAAAAATAACATAGGCATACCTAGGGGGAAAATACAGTCTCTCCCTTTAATAACATGTATTCCTTTGTGTGTTGGCTATGCATTGTTTCTTTGTATGATTGGGAAAATTATTTTATCATTCCTCTTGCTCCTCAGAAAACAGAAAGACACACACACAACCTCTTTCCTGTTTACTTTTTTCTGTTTCTGTTTTGCATTCTTTGTTACTAGGGCTTCTATATAATACCAAAGACTCTTCTTTGGTCATAATTGTCATTTGAACATTTGATCATTAATATTGCCTACCATGTTTTAAAAAAATGTGTCATACTGCAAGTGAAGTATTTTTCTTTTCATGGTCATGAGATCTTTTTTATTTTCCTTTTGTAGTTAAACAAAAATAAACCCCAAAATAAGCAATGATATTTTCTTAGGATTTTATTATTTAATAACTGAGAAAGGAAACTTCTTTGATTCAGCAAGATAAGTGAGAACAGCCAGCTAGAAAGGAGAAGAAAGGTGGAAGCATCATAAAGGAAGTTTTAGTTTTGAATTACCTTAATTTCATTTTTTGGTAAGAGTAGTGGTTATGAACCTGGGAAGTGCTGGGTCTGACTTTCATGTTGCACTTGAAATAGTTGCTGGAATGTTTGAAGTTTTTATGTTGTTTTTACTAGTTGGGAAAGAATAGTAATTTTGACAATCATACTGTTTTTAAACTCGGTGAGCATTCTTCAAAGCCTATTTCTGTAAAATACCACATTGTAAATAGGTGAAAAAATATTCAATAATGTCGAGAAGAAAAAAACACTGTAATGCTAACAAGTTTCTACAATATCACTCTTTAGTGAAAGAATATGGAAGTATGTTACTTAATTGGACTCTGTAAATTCAGAATCTATACATTTTAAAAAATCTTCTAAAATTTTTATTGAGATACACATATATACATTCAAATGTATAAATCTGTACACATATTTTTTATATATTTGTATATTTGTATGAATTTTTACATATGTATACACAAGTATAACCATGACACAAATCAAGATATAAGACATTGACATCGATCATTTTCAGTACCCTAGAAGACTTGCTTATGTTGACAGTCAATCTCCTTCCCTGAGAGATAACTATTATTGTGAATTCTGTCCCTACAGATAGATTGGTTTTGCCTATGGTTTAACTTGATATAAATGGAATCATATAGTATGTACTCTTTGGTGCCTGACTTCTTTTGTGTGACATGATGTCTATGTTAGTCATCCATAGACTAACATTGATTTCTTTATGTTAATCATTGTGTCGGTATACTACTGAAAATAGCAATTATAAAATATAATATTCAATCATTATTTTGGAATAAAAGAACTTTTAGAATCCTACGGTCCTAAAAACTGTTCACAAAGTAAACTTCTTCTAAACAACTTTCCAAGAAATCTTTGGATTTCCTATCTTGTGGGTCCAAGGAGGTTCTCAGGGCAGTAAGAGATCTTGCAGTGGGGCAGTGTCCAGCAGGGCAGTGAGCCAGTGTAGCTGGAAGCCACATTCTCTCCATGATGGACGTAGACTGTTTCCTACAGCTTTGGTAGTAAAAGCTAGGGAAGCAAAAATTAGTTGACATGTTTCCTAGACTTTGGGTTTTCTGATCAGTCAGTGAAGAGATAATTGGCAATTAACATGAGTTGCTACTTTTATTAAATAAAAGGGATTTTTCTTAGAATTAAGATCCATCCTTTTTAAGGAAAGATAATTGGCAATTTAAAATCGACATTCTCTTTTTTTTTTCTTAAGAGATAGGATGTTGCTGTGTTGCCCAGGCTGGAGTGCAGTGGCTGTTCAGAGGTGCAATAATAGCACACTGCAGAATGCCTGGGCTCAAGCGATCCTCCCACCATAGCCTCCATACCCAGCTTAAGTCAGTGTTCTTAAACCCACATTAATATGTAGGCTAGTTTTTGGGGCCAGTAAATTCAGTCAAAGAGGGAGAAGTGAAGCTTGACATGAGGGATTAGCCAAGAGCCAGATGCAGAATTATCACAGGAAACCATGATCAGGTGTGGACCCAGTTGAGAGACCCTAACATAGTTGTAGTGAGTTGGGAATTTACTTTTATTGATCGTAAATCACATGGTTCTTGTCCCTAGCAGGCAGTCACTAAAAATGTTTTGAGTAAATGAGCAAATTAATTGAAGGTAAAAGTGGTGGGGGCAGTTTTAAATGTATAAGGCAAACTGGATGGATATTGAATATTCTTTTAGTATGTCTGTAGAACCTTTCATTGTAATTCTTGAATATTAAAAGATACTTTTTTAACCTCTTTATACTGTCCTGAGCACATATATACATACATACATATACACACATACATATACATACATATAAACACACACACTCATTGCCTTCACTTTAGCTAGTTGATTATTAGAATATATTTTATACAGTCACATTTGTTCCAGCCACTTTTTTTTTTCAAGTTTTTGTACATCTGCAACCTCTCCTGGTGGCTGCTAGTATCAGTGTCACCTGCAGTGCTTTGCCAACCACCTGAAGCTCTCTTACTCTGTCCAGTGTGCTGAGGGTGCTGGCATCCATCAATATCTTTTTTTGCGTATTCTATTTAGTTTTGCTTTTTGCATCTGTGAAAAATGGTAGAACATCTTCTCAATGTAAGAGTGGAAATAAGAATAGTAAAGAAAACTGTACAAAAATAGGCCACTAAATTCATTCTTTAGCATGAAATTATAAATGCTGAACAGGGTTGATAGAGGTGCATCAATGCTCAGAAATGCATCTAAGTGAATCTACAGTTCTTTCTTTCTTTGAAGCTTTTAAGAAAATTGATATGAGGATTTCATGAAGATTAAAAATAAACCAACATCCTTCTCTGAATGTTGGAAGTCTGTCTGCTTTATAAGCCTCAACTCATTACATTTTCTTTTTTACATATTTTTGATTGACATGTTGATTTTAAAAATGCAACTTCAACATTCAGTGGGAGTTGACAGTATTTAAACTGAATTTTGGGGCAAAATTCTTCAATATAGTCATATTTTTCTGTTATTTTTAATTCATTCTTTTTTTTCCCAGCAAATACTCACTGAGTGCTTACTATGTGCCAGACACCGTCCTTGGCTTTGTGGAGACTGTGTTCCTAACGAGGGTATTGTGGTAATTTGAGAATAACAGAAAATCTATGACAAAGGAGCCTTTCATTCCACTAGTGCTAAATTTCTTCCGGTTTCCTTTTTTAAGCTTAGAAGATTATCTGTTGCAGAGGCACATCTCTTTTCATGCTATTTCTTTTTCAGAGATAGTTTCACCTCTGGTCTTCATCCCACTTCTCTCCATCCCCTTTGGGATCCAGACCAAAAAATCTTGAAGTTCCACTTAGAAGACCCTTGTCCCTCTTACCCCACACATCTAATGTTGCTAATTTCTACCAGTCCTACTTTATAAATATGTCTCACATTTATCCAATCCCCCCTTCGATACTTGTTGCCATCGCTTCAGTCGCTCAGTTTCCTAATTGGTTTCTGCTACTCCAAACCTCAATTTCTTTAATCCATCTTCTACACTTCTTCTAGAGTGATCCATGTCATTCCCCTCCTTCTTTGTGTTTTCCTGTCCCCAGCACTTGACGTGGAACTCCTTGTTGTAGAATAGAAGGCCTGACTTTCTGACGTTATGCATACTGCTCTCAGGCCCCCCTTGTACACTTCAAAGGCACAAACCCTTTCTTTTTCCGGGTCTGTCACGCTATTTTCAAAATTTTTTTCTTTCTACCAAAAAGGCATCTACCAACACTGACCTTTGACCTCCTTCATTATCTGAAAGACATTTTATTCTTCAAGAATCAGTTCATGTATCCCCTTTTCTTCCAACTTTTTTCTGGGCCTACTCCTACCCACCCTTGCATAATGTAAGTGGATCATTGTCTGCTTTTTAAAAATTATTGTGATTTTGCTATATTTTTATTATAGCACTGAGCACGTTGTCTGGAGATGACTTAAGATAGAACACAGGTGTTATTTGGTGTATTAGTCAGGGTTCTCTAGAACCTCACATGATTGCAAGGTCCCACAATAGACCGTCTGCAGGCTGAGGAGCATGAAAAGTCAGTTCAAGTTTCAAAACTGAAGAACTTAGAGTCCAATGTTTGAGGGCAGGAAGTATCTAGCATGGGAGAAAGATGTAGGCTGGAAGGCTAGGTCAGTCTCTTTTCACGTTTTTCTGCCTGCTTTATTCTAGCCATGCTGGCAGCTGATTAGAATGTGCCCACCCAAATTAAGAATGGATCTGCCTTTCCCAGCCCACTGACCCAGATGTTAATCTTTGGTAACACCCTCACAGACACACGCAGAATCAATACTTCGTATCTTTCAATCCAGTCACATTGACACTCACTATTAACCATCCCAAGTCCACCCCTTGTCAACTTGAACCCATATACATCTCCTGAGATCATGTATAATGTTAAAGACAATAATAAGGTCATTAAGCCTAACATAATACAACTGTCCTTTGTACAACCAGAAACACACCAATCCTCAACCCAAAGGCTATTACATGAAGTTAACAATACTTAAATGCTGATATGAAGTCGATAAATCTTATGTCACATAATGAAGGAAAAAGGAAATGAAATGAAGCAATTTTCTTAATGCAAGTGTATACATACAAAAACATGTTTTTAACAAAAGAAGGAGGAAATGCTCATTATAATTACCGTCCTTATTTCTGCAACTGGTCACGTGATCATAGCTGCTGTTGATCATAGGTATTGATGACTACTTCCTCTACTGATCATTTTCCTTTCCCCAGTGTACAGTTGCCATGGTAGAAGGCCAGAGGTCTCCTTGGGGAAGGATGGGAGAAAGATTCACTGCATAAATTGTCAGTAAGGCAGTGGGCTCCTTCCTCAAGGGGACCTGGCTTCGCCTTCATTCAAGGAGTTCTGGGTGTGTAAACTGGCTCAAGTCTGAAAATTGATTGAGCGGCTGTGATTCCTGTTTTTATAATTCAAATTAGTTTTTTGTCTGTTTGACCTAGAAGTTTTCTGTTTATATAAATAAAGTAGGAATACAGTAGGTTTCCTGTCAATTTCACTTCTAGGAACACTGTGATTAATTAGCCAATGCCAGAGCTCTACAGAAGTCAAACTATTCTGATTGCTGCTTTGCCCCTGCTGTCCATTATTGTAGCTATGCCTTCTTTGCCTTTGATGGTTGAGTGCCGTCACTTGGCCCCTGCCATCTTGGGATGCAATTATTCCCATTGTATTTAAATTTTATAGTTGAGTGACTGTGGTTCCCATGGTTAGATCTATTATAACTTTATTACTATGATTAAGATGTTTACTTAAATATGTAAAGTATATAATAGCATTAATAGCTAACATTTAAATACAGTTTGCAAAATACTTGAAAATACATTGTCTTTTTTGGTCCTCATACCAACCCTAAGAAGTAGTTTGAAGTAGACATATTATTTCTGTTTTATAGTTGAGGCTTGGACAGTTTCTTGTTTAAAGTAACATGGTATTAGAGGCAAAACTTAAAAATCTGAATCTGATTATAAATCCTGTGTTTTCTGCACTTTGTTGGATCTGGATCCTGGGCCTGAAGAGAGCCATTCCCAGGTACTCCATGGGAAGTACCACAAGGTGATTCAGGAATCCAGGCCACCTTCATTTGGTGGCCCCCCTCATGCCTAGGCCCTCAGAGTCTTCTCTTTTAGTAAGTGCATGAGAAAGACTGGACTGTAGAACTCTCTTTTAAGCATCATTTCCCTCATTTTTCTGTATTCTTCCTGTAGTGCAAACTAGTTAAAGTTTTGTGAGCCACAGTGCTCGGCCGTAGCTATATCCCTTTGTATCTTTGTATGTGTTTTCTTTCTCTCCACTTGATGCCCTTTTCCTCCTCCTTCACCTGATGAATTTCTACTCATCCCTCAGCAACGTCTTTTCTGGGGAGCCTTCTGCCACCTTTTTTTCTTTTTTCTTGAGACGGAGTCTAGCTCTGTCTCCCAGGCTGGAGTACAGTGGCGTGATCTCGGCTCACTGCAAGCTCTGCCTCCCAGGTTCAAGTGATTCTCCTGCCTCAGCCTCCCAAGTAGCTGGGACTACAAGCACGTGCCACTGTGACCGGCTAATTTTTTGTATTTTTAGTAGAGTCAGGGTTTCACTGTGTTAGCTAGGATTGTCTCTATCTCCTGACCTCGTGATTAACCTGCCTTGACCTCCCAAAGTGCTAGGATTACAGGCATGAGCCTCTGCCCCCAGCCCTCTACCACCTCTCTTACTGCTCCTCATCTCTCAGTGGTCCCTTTCCTTTTCCTCTGTGCCCTTGTGGGACCTAGCACATTACTTCCTGAATGTTTCTTCTCCCTCATAAAGAAGATGCTAGGGACCATTATTTGATTAGCTTTGCATAACTAGAACTTGAATGATTTTTAGCACACACTAGATTCTCAGTAAATATTTGGTGAGTGAATCAGCAATGTGACTTTTTCATGGAAATTAAAGTCATATAGTTCTCACTGTCAGAACCAGGATATCAAGAACAGACAACCGGTTGTTAGGAAACCACACACAGTTCATGGTTCAGGTTTTGTGCTCCTGTGTGCCTTTGGACCATTGCCCCCTAAAATAGATTTGCATCCAGTGTTTCTTCTTGGAGTTGCTTTTGATATCCAAATAGACAAATTACAAATATGCACTTCCAAATGTATTTTGTGGTAAAGTTATTTAAAGAGGACTAGTTTTTACTTAGGTCATTGTAAAGAGGAGGATGAAGCAGAGAAAGAAGGTCTTTTGTTTTGCAATCTTTATTGCTTTATGTTAGCTGACAGACTGCCTGTGTTTGATTAAAAATGATAGTCTGTAAACTCCTTAAGTTAGGCCATTAATTTCCCATGACAGCACATGAAGCTTCTCCTCTCCTCCCCTCCCCAAACCCAAGCACACATATCAGAGGAGCCTTCTATGTGAGACATTTGTTTAACGTTGCCTGTCAGAAAAGGTGCTACAACAAGTCAGTCAGGTTTGGAGTTTGCAAACATACTTCCACCTTACTGAACATCACAAAGGCTGTCAAAAATTTCATGTCCTTATATTTTTTCTTCTCTCCAGAAGAAAAACCATTACAGATGTAAATGTTAGAGAAATTTTGTCATACGCTTTGGAGCTTCTGCAGGAAGTATTTTTCATAGTTTGGAAAAGAGGAAGGAGGCCTCTGCTGACACATTTGTAATCTTTCCAATATTTTGTGCGAACTTTATAGTTTACTATGCTACAAGAGGCTAGATATTTTTTCTTCTAAATATTACTTATATCTCATGTTGGTTTTTTTTCCTGCTTTCTCTGAAAATGAAAGTGTAAGCTTTTTCAAATGACCTTGATATTTCCACAATTTCTGTTTATTTTTCCTTTTAGTTTCTTCCCAGTCTTCTAGATGCTTTCCACCAAACCCACTTCTGGGAATTATCCACATGTGTACTTACTTGGGAGTTGGATGAAATATATGTATGTGTGGTATGCATATTTCAGATATTATTTTATTTGATGGATGTTGAATAACTACTAAGGAAGAAACCAGTTGCTCTTCAAAATGTAATTAACAACACCAGCCCTGGAGAAGTTTACCTTTGGTTGTGACAAAGCTAGTAGCATGCCCTCTGCAAAGCAGAGAAGGGGAAGATGGGTGCATTTCTAATGCAATCAGGAAACCCCTCTATAATTTAAATGTATTAGCATATTCTAAGAAACCCAGGTATTTAAATGTTCCTAAGACAGCTCAAAGCCTTTCCCAAACAAGCATGATTAAATTACTTGGAACACATTGAAACAGCACACATGGCCCTTAATGGATCAGCATTATCAATATGCATTTTCATGGCCAACTCCAGGAAACCCATCTCTGAAGCCATAAGGAGTCAGCTTACTGATGCAATCCTAATGATTTTACTTGCATTGCTCACATCCAGTTTGCCATGAAGTGTTTGACGGCATGCAAACACTGAATTTCACAAACATCAATGCCATTTCCTACTTGTCCCTAGAAATGGTAATTAGCATACATCTTGAATCCTTTTATTTTGGATTATATACAAGAAAGCAAAAGTTTTCAAATATTCTGAAGTCTGGGCATGTTAGGATAATATGGCATGGAACTAATTATCTAAGGGTGCATTCTGGGTCATTTGAAATTTGCATATGTATTGCAAAGGTCACAATCAACTCAAATAAATAATAAGAGGAGCTACAATGATTGAGCCTTAGTGATGAACTCAGCTATGTTAAAAACAGTTTGCATGTATTATCTAATTTAGTATTCCTAGCAACTCTATGAAGTAGGAAGTAGTATCACCCCCATTTTATAGCTAAGGAACCTGAGGCATGCATGGAGAGATGAAGTAGCTTGACCAAGATCAAGCGATTGTAAACAGGGGGCTAGGATCAAGCCTAGACAGAAGGACCCTAGAGCCCCAGCTCGTACCTTTTACTCTATGCCTCAGGTGTGTGCCTCCATTTAAAACCCTTATCAGAGGAGGCTCTCAGGCTCGAGGACTCTTCCATAGTGGCTCTAATTAGGCTGTTTGACGCTGATAATCCAGTCAAAGAATTTATCCACAGTCAAACAGAGTAGATAATCCACTCTAATAATCCACAGTCAAACAGATAATCCAGTTCGACTCTGGATTATCAAACAGCCTAAGTAGAGCCATCATGGAAGATGTCTGGTTCATAAACAGTTCTCCTGTTAGGTTGAAATACATGATTTTTCTGTTAAAAAAAAAAAAGAAACTAAGATGAAAAGATAAAATATGACCAGCCCTGTGTCCCAGAGACTTCCAGGCCAGGTCAAGATGAGCTCAGAACACTTCGTTATGTTGGTCCAGCCCAGTTACTGTGCCCTTCTATTAGTTTTGCTTCTAAAAGATAAGAATCTAGAAAGAGTTGGGCCAATTTAGAAGAAAAGATTATGTATTTGATGGGCTAATATAGGTCTAATTATTTGCATAACTTAAGGGCTTTTATTAAATACATTAACCCAAGGTAAATTTTCAAGCCCATTTAAAATATAATTTAATTTATTTTAAAAAAATTGATCTGCACAGATTAGGGATGCCTCTATTGCCGAAGAGGAGCACTTAAATACTTTTAGAAGTGAACATTGTGATTTCCCTGTTAGCTTTAGGTCTTGGTCTGAAGTGAAAGGAAAACTTTCAGCAACCTCATGTGCTGCCTATGGGACTGTCTCCTTTATAAACATTCTCTGTTGGCACTGTCTTCCGGAGAGCATATACTTCCCTACATTTTGTGGCGTTACGTTGTTTCTCAAATGACTTCTGCCTTTGTAGAATCAATCTTCTTTTTTCCATGAGATATGTGCAATATAATATTGTTCTCAAATATTTTAGTCTTCATGACACTATTGTGAATCGTCTTTAAACACGTATATCCCCCAATGTATGACATATTCCTTAGTCCTTATTTTATAGTAGGATGATACAGTGGGTGTCATTAAAGGGGAGAAAGACAATTGTGACTTAAACAGACTGTTCGTTAGTGCTGCCTTTGAACCTTAGTCTTACATGAGGAGGAATAGATACATTTACATATTTATTTGGAAAGGTTGAATAAAGGGATTTGCAATTTGATTCAGAAACGTCATTAATTTTTAAAATGTATTTACTTGCTTATCCCTTTCTGAAAAGACTGTGAAACAGTTGCCTGAATATTTCATTTGAGGGGCGGTTAAAAACAGAAGTTGTGGGAAAACAATGTCGTCAACAATTTATGAAAGGAAAGCATTGGACGTATTTAGTTTTTCTTACCCATTTCTCTTGAAATACCTGTGCTTTTCCATGTAGTGCCTTTAATGTCACAAAGAGATGAAAGGGATGAATTTTGTCTGTGGTGGATTGCACAGAAGCTTGAGTAGACTTTTTTGGTAGTTTCATAAGTCTCAGCATACCACTCACAAAGGGAAAAGTCACCTTGGCTTTTAAATTTATTTGGGCATTTTCTTGAGCATTATTATTTTAAAATAATAATGCCTCCTCCTCTTTTTAAAAATTACTGGTGTTGCAATCCCTTTTTAATAATTTCTTCCTAATGTTTGCAAAAATCCCCCTGAGGATACTTACGGTTCTATGGAATTCCTCTTCTCCAGATATTGACAGAATCATTAAACATGCTGAGCTTCATGGTTACTTTTCCAGCACCACTTTCTTTGCTCTTTATCATTGCATTTGGTTATGTTTCATCTAGTTTTCAGTACACATGATAGGGTTCATAGCCCAGCCAACTGGAATGAATTTGATAGCTAAGCGTTTCATGGGCTGGCTCTGTAACATATTCTGCCAGACCCTACCATGTGTGAAGCGTTACTACTTTTTTTTACCAGTAAAGATTATTTATAACTTTGATTTCTTTCATGCTCATTTGTGTTCCTGAAGAAGGGAGGGAAGGGTGTGCCCTATCAGAGTGTTTCTCTTGGCTTTCTTCTATGTAAACCTCACTAATACTTTCAGTCACCACCTTCTGTGTCGTTCCTTTTGAGCGAAAGGAAAAGAAGTAGAGTTCGGTTCAAGGCCATGCTTTGCTTTTCACAGGAGAGTGCTCTCAGAAGCTCTGGTGTAGTTCCAACACCTTATTTCTGTGGCTGCCTGATAGTGGCTTGAAGTGGTTAGAGGGAGAGGGAGGCTTGGTAGGAATATACTTCATTCATTGTTTTTGTTGTTGCTGTTACTGGAATGAGCTTCAGTAAATGATTTTAAGAGCATAGTTCTTAGAAGTTATGATGATAAATGACTGAATAAGAACCTATTTAATGTTGCATCACTACTTTGGGGAAAAATAATTTTAGCTAAGTATTTCAAGAGTAAGAGAAAGTTTATATTCTTAAGATTTAGTTATTTTCTAGGTTTTTAATCCTTTTATAAATATACAAAACTATTCAAAACAGACTTGGTTAATGCTCTGAACCAGCTTGGAATACACTCTTTTATTTGATCATTTTTCCTTTATTTTTCAGTTTGATAATTTTACAGTCATATGTATGTTCCCTAGTCTAGAGAGTTCTGTCACATGGCACGATTAGCAATTGTGTGTGAAATGATTATGTGGCAACATTACTAGTGAATTACAGCTAATCTAAATACCGTATGTTTTCACTTGAGAACATTGGCTTGGGAATGTATATCTGGCACCGAGAAGGGGGAAAAAAAGAAAAAAAAAGACTTGATGATAAAATGCAGCCAGAATTTAAATTGTGAAATGGAGCTCTAAACTCAATTGTTCCTCCCACTGGTAGCAACTTGAGATTGTGCATTTCCTTTCCAGAATGAAAATTATGCCCTTTTTAAGAATACTTTGTCAATTTTTAATCTTCAAATTGGTGTTTTTTTAAAATAAAAAAAGCTAGAAGTTTACATGGTGTGTGTTTATGTCTGTATATTATTATACAAAGGATCTAAATTATAAGCCCTAATTCATGCCACTTCAAACTAATGGAGTACTTGTTTCAAGGTCCCTAACTATAGTAGTTATTCCTTGGAATGAGGAAGTGAATCTTATGTTAAGACTTTACACCAATAATCCTGGCTGACTTCATATTGAAGCCCAAATCTGGAGGAGTGGTCTCATCATAAGATGTAATCAGCAACCTACCCTGCTGGATATTCACTGTTTGGATACTAACTGTACAATAACTGCAGTGGAAGAAATACAAAGCAGAAGTAAAGCCAGGAGATGTATTCCTAACTGTTAGGTTATTTTATCCCATAATAGAGAGAAACTGTTCATTTAGGATTATAAATAAAGCTTTCTTAGTACATACTGAGATTGGTCAGGTTTTGTTTTTTGTTTTTTGTTTTTGAATGGGCATTTATTGTGTGTTGTCAGAGAAAGCAGGAGGGAGTTTCCTTAATTATTTAATTATTATGATTGTGCAAGTTTCTTTGAATATGTTCAAAGCACTCCCCATATGAGAAGGAAGAAAATGCGAAAGTCATACACCACATATCCCCCAGTTTTTGTCGAAATAAGACCTCAGTGTTCTGTAATAAAAAGTCCCATTCTACTTACTCCCAGCATTTGACATAAGTGATTGACAGCATGTGTAGTGCCTTCTGTTCATTAGGGTCTAGGTCAAGGAAGACATCATAGCTAAGGAAATCAAAACTCAGAACTGAAGCAGGAACTTTTCATTCAAACTTGAATAAATCTAAAGGAAAAGGACGTTGTACCTTCAAAAAATTAAAAACCAAAACAAAATGTGAAAAAAACCCCAACACCTATAGTATTCTCAGCACTACAGATTCTGTGTTTGTTTTGAATTGAACATTTTCAGAAAAACATCATGATTCATTAGTCTGAAAAGTTAGCACATTATCATAAGAAAAGGATTGTTGACTATAATGGAAATAGGCTTTGGATCACTTATGATATGAATAAGTGCTTTGCCTCATAGCATTAAACCAGGATTCCAAGATATAGATTGTTTGTTCATTGCATAGAAAGATTTTAAAAATTATTTTGAGGACTTTTATCTGATATTAGAGTTTCCCAAAAGGATCACACCTTGTAACTCAAACTGTATTTTTTTTATATATACATGTTTTTGAGACAGAGTCTCGCTCTGTTGCCCAGGCTAGAGTGCAGTGGCACAATCTCAACTCACAACCTCTGCCTCCCAGGTTCAAGGGATTCTCGCCCCTCAGCCTCCCAAATAACTGGGATTACAGGTGTGCACCACCACACCTGACTAATTTTTGTATTTTTAGCTGAGACGGGGTTTTACCATGTTGGCCAGGCTGGTCTTGCTGACCTTGGGTGATCTGCCCACCTCAGCCTCCCAAAGCACTGGGATTACAGGCGTGAGCCACCGCACCCTGCCATAACTCAAACTCTAGAAGGCAGGTGCGACTTGGTAGATTGATTGTCATTTTTGGCTTAGAAATAAACCTGAAACCTGGTTGGTTTTCTTTTCCAAGTAATTTGGCTGTGATGTGGATGGTTTATAACTGCCTTTCTCCCCGTGACACTAACAGTAAATATTTTCCATGTAGATGAAAAGCTACCAATATACGTATTAATACTTATAATAGAAGGATACACATTTTAAAAGATTTACATGTGAAAAAATATGAACTGTTATTACTTTCACATGCAGCCTAGACATATAGTATCTTTGAATGAATGTAAGTGGGAGTTGGAGGAGAGATTTTAATTTGAAAGCGAAATACTGGTAAAATACAGTTTGTTGTTGTTATTCTTCAAGAAATAGAAGTGATTTAATTTTCTTTAGCATAATGTAGAGATTATAGTGCTTTATTTACTAAACACAGCGATTGTTTTGTTTTTTTTTTAAAAAAAAAAAACAACCAAACTTCAGTTCCATAAAAGCCACTTAGCAGAGGGAAGGAGTGAAGACTGGAGTTTCCCCCTTGCCCAGTGGCAAAGGGAAGCCATAGAAAGAAGAAAGACAAAGACAGACCAGGGTCCAAAGAGGAGTGATGGGGGAGGGGCAAGACGGAGTCCTGGTTCGAGAAGGAGACTTGGAGAGAAATGGAGATTGCCTGGTGGCTGGGAAGGGAGAAGCAGCCACAGGTCAAAGGGCCTTAGGTGGCCCCCTTGACGTTTCTGCCTTTGAGCGAGCAGTCCGTTTTGCTGTTTTGATGAATTTCAACTGTTTCTCCATTCCAAACCCGCCTCATCATCATCAGTTTTACTTACAGATAGGAAAATGAAAATAGCTTTAATGCTTTTGTGGCAATATCCTAAAAGCTTGCAGACTGCATACTATATTAAAGTAGACCCGTTTTGGACTTAAAATAATCAGCCTGCTTTTTCTTGTTTGAAAGAGTAAAAGTCTTTAGGACATAGGAATTATAGGAATTTAAAACTATCAGTGACCTATTTTGGCAATGCTTACAATTTTTTAATTGGGTTAACTCCTAGGAAGAGAGCAACATCAGTAAATAAGTGAGATTGGGCCTTGAAGAATTTTGAAACCTGAGGTTATATGTTTGCATCTGTAATAGAACAGTTGTATGTAATGTTTTTCTACATACTACATGGTGGGCCTGGGGGTATCTTCTAATGAAACTTCAGAGAGGAAGAAGATCATTATTAATATTAATATGCTATATTAGTAAGTAGACACTATATTTTCAGATTCTCTATTACTTTGAATTGGTTTGGAATCTAAAACCAAAACTTTGTTTTCACTAGCTTTTTTGCCCTAAAGGCCAATTGCCATGATAAAATGTTCTCAACATATCTACCTAGAACTGTTGAGAATACTCACTGTACTAACATACCCCTTTATTTGTAAAACTGTGTTTCAAGAGTAATTTGTTAACATGTACAGGACCTCTCTGTACTATTTTTGCACTATTTTTTGTTTGCACACAAATGCAGCAGTACATTTATCTTTCAGAAATTTCGCTTCTCTCTGGCAAGTTGATAGGGTAAAAACCCTCTCTAATCTTTTTCTCTGGGTCTTCAGCTCTGCAAATATCCCCTCATTCCTTGTAAACTGTCCAAAGCTCATGAAATACCTTTCCCTATATAGCTGAATATTCTTTCCCTTGTAGCTCCAATTTCCTCCCTTTTGACAGATAAGAAAAAGTAAGCCTGATTTTGTGAACCTTTTTCCGAGTTGTCACTCTCCAAACAACTTTCCTGTTTCTGAACTGCACAGCAGAATTTGAAGTGAGCAAATTAGAGATATTGAGAATGGTGTACTCTCTGCCCATAGCTACCTTTTATGAGTGTGAGAACAGGAAAAGGGCAGGAGAGTGCACAGGGCAGCAGAGAATTCAGGGCTAGAGAAATTGCATTTCTGTTGGCCAAGGTGAATAGTACACAAGAAAGTCTAATTACAATTAAGAAACCTAGTCAGGAAAGGTAGGGATAGTCATGGAAGAAGTGTTTCCTCTAGAAATGTTTCCCCCTTTGGGACTAATAAAATAGGCTTTCTAATAGATGGAGTTTTGCCTTAATAAGAAATCGAGTAGTGCACTGGGTGGTCTCTGTCATTACAGCACCAGTTCTATGCATGTGTGAATTAGGGCTTATCCGAATCAATTCTGCATGAAAGAATATACCTTAGTAGGAATTTAAAGGAGGACCTTAAATTCATTAGTATTCTGAGAGCTGTGAGTGAAACTGTTTAGCCCTGAAAGCAGAAATACAGTTGAGGTTCAGGTTTTAGAGTCAAACTAATCTAAGTTCCGTTCTTGTTTTAGTCACTGAACTTCCCTAAGCCTCAGTTCCTTCATCTTTAAAATGGCAATAATATCATTAAGTTTTATGGGATTGTTAGGAGAAGATGAGCCATTATACCTAAATTAATTAGAATTGTACTTGAAACACAGGTCTTGTTAAATGATATTTGTACAGGTGGTTGTTATAGAAACTGAAAATGGTTGGTTAAATGGATTAACACTTTTAGAGGATCTGAGGGGCTTTAGCATTTGAGGGTGTTGGTTATGGATAGAGCAAACTGAAGGGTATGAGAGCATTATCTGCTCCTTCCCTCTTATCTCAGTACTGGGCTCCGCAGTTCTCTTTCTCTATTTTCCCTGTTGCTCAGGCATCATTCATATTAAAGTATAGTCACATATCACTTAACCATGGGGATGTGTTCTGAGAAATGCGCCATTAGGTGATTTCATCGTTCTGCAAACACTGGATGTTATAACCACAACACCCCTAGGCTCTATGGTATAGCCCATTGCTCCCAGGCTACAAACCTGAACAGCAGGTTGCCGTTCTGAACATTGTAGGCAGTTGCAACACAGTGGTAAGTACTTCTGTATTTAAACATATCTAAATAGAAAAGGCAGAGCAAAAATACATATAAAAGATAAAAAATAATGCAGCCGTATAGGTCCTTTACCCTTTGAATGTTGCTTGCAGGACTAAAGTTGCTCTGGGTGAGTCAGTGAGTGGTAGGTAAATGTGAAGGTCTAGGATATTACTGAACAGTATTGCAACTTTATAAACACTATACGCTTGAGTTATAGTAAATTTATTTAAAAATATTTTTCTTTCTTCAATAATACATTAACTTTAGCTTATTGTAATTTTTTCAACTTTATAAACTTTAGAAATTTTTGTTTATAATTGACATATTGTACACATTGGGGTACAGTGTGATGTTTCAATACATGTATATATTTTATAATGGTTAAATTAGGGTAGTTAGCATATCCATCACCCCAAACCTTTATCATTTCTATGTGGTGGTTACTGTTGTCTTTTCTAAGCTATCTTGAAATATACAATACATTGTTATTAGCTATAGTCTCCCTGCTGTGTAATAGAACACCTGAACATATTCCTTTTAACTTTTTGATTCTTTCCTAATAACATTTGTCTTAAAACACACATTGTACAGTGGTACAAAAATATTTTCTTTTTTACATCCTTATTCTATAGACGTCTTTCTGTTTTGGAAATTTTTTATTTTTTTACTTTTAAAAATTTTTGTTAAAAACTAAGATACAAACCCACACGTTAGCGTAGGCCTACACAGGGTCAGCATCATCAATATCACTGTCTTCCACCTCCACATCTTGTCCCACTGGAAGGTCTTCAGGGGCAGTAACACACATGGAGGTGCCTCCTCCTAGGATAACAATACTTTCTTCTGGAATACCTGTTGAAGGACCTGTCGGAGGCTGTTTTACTGTTAACTTTTTTGTTTGTTTATTTTAATAAGGAGGAATACACTCTCAAATAATGATAAAAGCTGACTATAGTAAATACGTAAACCAGTGACATTGTTATTTTTATCTAGTATTATGAACTTTACATAATTGTATATGCTGTACTTCTATAAGACAGTACAATAGGTTTGTTTACAACAGCATCAGCACAGTACATGAGTAATGCATTGTGCTGTGACCTTATCATGGCTGTGACATCACTAGGAGATACGACTTTCTCGGTTCCACTAGAATCTTACTGGACCACCATGGTATATATAAGCAGTCCATTCTTGAGCAAAACGTCATCAGGTGGTGCATGACTGTAATAGGATATATTGCCTCACCACAGTATTTGTAGTATAGAAGCACTTGGAGAAAGATCACTTGCACTTAAATTATTAAGGGCTAAATTTGAAACTTTAGTGGCAAACATACCAGTTGGCAAGGGGGAATTCATAAAACACATAGAATGTACTACTTTCTTTTCTGCCTGTGAAAATGAATTAACAAGTTTGAATACTGGAAGAAATAGAAAATGATTTTCATCTTGTAAAGCATCCAGAGTGTGTGTGTGTGTGTGTGTGTGTGTGTGTGTGTGTGTGTGTGTGTGTGTATATAGCTGGAACAGTGAGAATCACTATTTTTGAATTCTGAAAATATTAAGGAGGTAATAATCCCCTCAAATATAGAAAAAGTGCTAGTAAAATGGTGAGTGATCCTATTAAGTAATAGTGCAAATGAGATGACAGCCAACTACTGACGAAATGACCCATCACAGACACGTATGTGTTAAATTAATCGTGAGGACTTTAGTGAATCTTTACCGAATAAAAACACAAGTGCCTACCTATTTTAAATTGTTTCCATCTTAAGCAGAAAATATTGCCAGAAATAGTAGAGTTGCAGTTGTTTGTACTAAACGGATCATGTCTGACTTACCATGTAGGATTTGTGCCAGAACACTAACATAAATTTGAATATTGTGAAATGATATAGTATAGCTTTGAAGGGATTTGTGTAAAGTTGTATATACTTGCCTGAATTTTACTTTTGATGGTTTAGGAATTAAGTTATGATTTTGGCACTTGAAATGAGAATAATTCAGAACAGCATTTCAAATAACAAATGACACTTGGGGGAACAAAAGCTCATTTATCTAATTTAGCATATGCTATGAAGATGTGGAGACAGCCAAGGAGAATATCAGAAGTGGCAGATATTATCTCTTGTCTTTTTGTTCTTATTCTGGAAAGGTAAAATGGTATTTCCTCTAGGAATTGAGGCATGGCTAAGAGAAACAAGCTTTGCTAAATGCATGGTGACAGTTGCTGGTCCCCTCCGGTTTCATATTAAATTAATGATGTGAATGAAGTTCAGCAAATGAGAAGCATGGACATCAGTTTCTTTCCATTCCTAGTTAATATTCAGCCCAAGAAGGGATGGCCACTCACAGCTACTATTAAGAAAGCTTTAGAGTTTTGTTACTGAGTATAGAGAAATAACATTTTAAATACCAAAATTTTACTTCCGAGCATTTTTTTGTTTTAGCATGGATGTTAAACACCATCAACAGTTCTGTATTAGTTCTATCCCAACTCCCTTGATAGATACAATTAAATTTTACTAATGTTGGTATTTTACTAAAGAGGGTCATTCTACTTTTAGTATAAACTGTAATTCTAAGCAGAAATGATCTTCAGTTTCCCAAGGACAGCATTTGTAAGTGTGGTGTGTGCTTTTTGAGTTTCTTCTCATCTCACCAGAGTTGCAGTGTTGTGTTAGAAATCAGTGTGGATCCTGCCTTGGCTGAGGGTGGACTCAGCATTGGGGGATAATTGAGTTGGTTACAGAGACTGTGTGGAGAAGCTTGGAACTGGGAGATATAGTTTCTCTGTGCTTCTTGTAATGATACGCATGGGTTTTGCTCTTTGGTACTTTATACTGCTGCAAGGAACCCAGCACTTGAAATAAATCTTATAGAATTAGCTCTGCCATGAACCTACTGTGGGTCCTCGGACTTTGTCAAGGCTTAGTTTGCTTGCTTATTTGTTCATTGGTTTATTCATTGATTCATTCAGCAATCATTTACTGAACACCCATTGTGTGGTTGGCTCTGTGCTAGCCAATAGGAATAAATAGACATGAGTCATTCCAACCCTCATGGTGCTCACAGGTTAGCGGGGAATATAGGCAATCTTAAAGAAAGCAGTTAGTTACCAAAAGGATGGGAGAGTATAGTAGAGTAATCTAACTCTACCTTTGAGGGACAGGGAAATCCTCCTGAAATAGGAGATGTCTAAACTGAGACCTAGAGGATGACTAATATTTAGTTAGGGGAAGACCTTTTCTATCAGAAAGTACATGTGCCAAGGCGGTCAGAAAAGAGAGAGTCAGAGAGATCCCTAAACATCTGTGAGGACTGTTTGAGTCTAAGATCTACCAGATTGTGCCAATATGAACTTGTTTGTCCATTAGCTCTTGCACTTTCTCGCCTATGGTTTGAAAATGCAACCAGTTGATTGTAGGCCACATGACCCTTCTGCCAGTATGTTTTAGGGCCTTTAAGGATCCCAGCAGGTTAAAATCTACTTATATCCACCCTGTGCCCAAATAAGGAGGTCCACATCTCCTGTTAGTGTGACTGCCCCTGCCGATTATCCTCTATATGGCCAGGCTGCTATGGGGCTCATGCTGCTGTGCCCCAAAAGTACATGATTGCCCCTAGTCTGTGGGGTGCTGTCTGTTCCCAGCCTGTGCTAACTGAAATCATGAGATTGACTATGTCTTTGGGCTAACTCTGCAGTTTACAGTCACTTCTTCTACAGACTTACTATGACATTGAAGTGAGTTATAAGCACAACAGAAAATTCCAGCAGGAAAGGATATGAGGGATGGACGTGTGATCAACTGGAGAGGTTTCCTAGGAAGGTAGGAATCAAGTGAGATCTCGAGTAAAGGTATGGGAAAGGAATATTGTTGCAATAAGGAGTAAAGATGCGGTGTTGAATAATCCTGTTTAATCTCAATGCATAGTTGATGGAGAGAGTAGTGTACTTGGAACAGTGACTGCATGTTGATGTTGTTGCAAATGATATTGCATAGGAAAGAAATGACCTTTTGGTTTAGTTTCAGATAAAACAAAAACAAAAAACTCAGTCAATTATTGATTTGGTGAGACTTCAGAGAAGCTTTTTTTTTCTTTCTTTCTTTTCTTTTCTTTTCTTTTTTTTTTTTTGTGGTTCATATAAATGGGAAAAGGGGCTGGTTTTAGGGCTGGTTTCCCCAAGACAGAAGTAGTTGTGGTGTCCCCTCTCAGGTAAAATGCCCTCAAAGCATTAGTCATTGACTATCCATAGAGAATAGAGACATAGACTGTGATGTAAGGGCAGTTTAGCTCCATGATATCTTGGCAGTGTGATATTTGGTCAGTTGTTTAATCTATCTTCATCTTTCTAATGTGGATAGTAGTAGTAGCAACACCACCAGCAGCTATTTCATAGTGTTGCTGAAGATTATGTTAAGTATCCCATAACTGATAACTATGGTGACAGTTGTCTGCCTGTGTTTGCTAATGATGAACGTGTTCATTCCCTCACTCATTGATTCACTAAGCAAATATATACTAAGGATGCTCTAAGGGCCTTGTCACCTACCTCGGTTCTGGGGAAAAATGACTGGTTTTATATTGTTATTTGCATTTCCTCCCTTTTTTTGGCAAAAGCAAATGTTTGCTTATTTTGGTTTCATTTATACTTTTGCAGTGTTTGTCAAAGTGTGTTCTAAAAACTGCCTGCATCAAAATCAGCGGGAGTTCTTGTTGTAAGTATGGATTTCTGGTCCTTACGTCAGACCTGCTGAATCAGAACCTCTGGGCAGAGCATGGAGAATCAGATTTTGAACAGGCTCTTAGGTGATTTCTATACGTATTAAAGTTTACAACCTGTTAGGGTCACATTGTCTCCTTGAGCACAAACCTCCCGTTTGGTGCTCCACTAAGGAAAGGCTTACAGTCACTTCCTCTTCTTTCTATTACTTATTCAGATTTTCTACAACTGTGAATCCTGACAAACCTTCTTTGCGTTACTTTGGGTGGAGAAACTGAGCAATTTACTTCTTAAGTAGGCTTCATTTGTGTGGATAAGTCCCAGAGATAAGTAAGATATGACTGAACTCACTTCCTTTCTAGGTAAGTCTTCTCTTACTAGCATCCGTTTCTCTGAAACCAGAAGCAGAGGCTGGCACCATCAGCCACCAACCTGCAGTGTCATGGAGCTACCAATAACAAACCCCAACTACCATCCTGGGGTTTGTTATTGCCCTGGAGCAGTACGTTTAGGATTCACAACCTGAATGTTAATAACAAGCTAAAAACAGACTGGAACTTCTGTGTGTTTTCATTATTATTTTTTTTTTCAGCCTTGAATTGATTGCTTCCCTTTCCCCAAGCATACCTACTGAGACTCTGATTTAGTGTGGCTTGATCAATAGACTGCAGAATGATTAATTTGTTTCTACTCATTTCTTTACTGAGTATTTTCCAAGCAAAGGTGAGTTAGGAAACTGTGAGCTAGAGTAAGGGGAAATGTTGAGGCATAAATAGCTCTCTGCCTGCGTTTGCTGTGGGAGTTTTTAAAAGAATAAGCAGGAGAAAAGAGTGGTGGTGAAGATGCCTACCCCAGCTAAGGTATTACTTCGGCCACACTGTGTGGAAGACTTCTTGATTACGGGAGTATAGCACAGCATGTCTTGTTTTTGTTTTGGGCTGATCTCTATAAGTCATGGAAAAGAATTTATTCCTGCTGAATGGTCTTAGTGGAACTCTGCGAAGTTTAAAAGCATCCAGTCAGAAGAATATTAAACCTTTGAGTGAAATTTAGGGCTTTCCTTATCTTTTTAAAAAAATTATTCTTCACTTTTTTTTGCCTCCGATTACTTGTTAGGGAGACCCAATGGTAGTTTTATTCCTTGGGGATACATAATAAATGCTTCGTTAAAGTTGAGTACAGAATTTGATGAAAAGTGTGGATGTGTGGGATGTACTGCCACCTTCAGAAGTCCACACATTGCCTGGAGGGAGAGAACTGCTGTTTATTCATTGACTAAGCACTTGCTGTGTACCAACTACTTTTTATGTCTTATGTTAATTCTCGTAACAGTTATGGGATATTTAAAAAAAACCCAGAAACTGGAGAAAGAGATAAAGTGATTTGCCCAGGGTTATAGAACATACTACCATGTGTTGTGTATCACATTTTAATTCACATTTGTCTGATTTTAAGTTTCATTTGCTTGCCAGGGTACTCCATGAAAATGCCAGGCAGGGCATTTTCATAATGCACTTGAGATACCCGAAATGACAGGGTAGCATCACGCCTGAGAGGGGTCAAGGATGGGAACCCACCTTCCATGCCCGCTGCTCGGCAGTCTCTTGCTGCATGCTGGCAAAGCCACCGTATATTTGCTGAGGCTCTGGGAATTAACTTCTTAAAGAGCTGTCTTCTGGAGAGAGAAGAACACAAGGTCACAATTAACCATATACACATCTTATTGTGCGAGGTCATTGAGCAATACAGGAGGGATTTTTTTACATTTTAGCAATTGCCTTCAAAACCTGAGCTATAGTTGTATTCTGCCCCCTTCCTCTGGGCAAAAGTGAAAAGTTTGCTGCTATAAAGAATACATAAAACTCACAAAGAAATACTAAAATACACATTTAACTGGCCCTGTGGATATATCGTATTAACTGCTCATCATTAGGGGCTGTATATTTGTAAAATAAAAGAATTTTGGGGGTTCCCTCTCTCGGCTTTGGAGCCCCCTCCCTTTGTCTCTATATAGAGGAACTTCTTCCTTCTGCTTTCTTCTTTGCCTATTAAATTCTCCACTGCTTAAAACTAAAAAAAAATTTAAAAAAAAAAAAAAGAATTTTGATCACAGTCAGACTCTATATTTTAAAGTAGATTATAACCAGTGAGCTGGGTGTCCAGCAAGAATTTGATGTGGTACCGTGCTTTACAGAACTGTATTGGTAGTCCTATAAAGCATATATTGTCCTGTAAAGTATGGTGTCACATCAAACTCCTTAGTACTTACAGAGTAGTTAAAAAATAAACTTGAAATTAAGAAAGGCTGGAGCTAGGAATTTGTATTTGGGAGCCACAATAATAGCCAGCATTTTTAACATGCTTAATATGTGCCAGTCTCTGTGTTGAGCCTTTTACGTGGATGAGCTCATTAAATCTTCACAAAAAACTCCACGAAGGTAGTATTAAAATCCATATTTTACAGATGAGGAACGTAGCACAGGAAAGGTTTTTGTAATTTATCTCAGGTCACACAACTGCAATTGTTAGAGTGAGATTCAAAGGCAAACCTTTGTGATGTTTAAATCTAAACTCTTCATTCCTGTGGTAGTCTGCATAGAGGTGATTTTGGAACCTCGAATATAGTTGAAAGCATGGTTCAATTTAATCTTAGAACATACCCTTATTAAGGGTGAGAGAAGTGTTGAGATAGCACGTGAAGAGATAGCAAACGACACTGAAAGAAAGCCAGTTTCGGGAAACCACGCAAGAGTATTTAGAGAAGAAGAGAGTTATTAAAAACTACAAAGAACTCAAGGAGAATGGGAGGGAAATTATTGGATATAGAGATTATGTGTCTTTAGGGACTTTGACAAGAACAGTTTTGAGTATAACATTTAGTCATATCTCAATATGCCATTCATCTTGAAGCTTTGAATTAGTTTATTCAGTGATTATCCTCACCTCTCACATATGGCTAGTTTAAGAGCATTATTTAATCTAGGGTAGCAGTTCTGAATATTTTTTAACAACAACAAAAAAAGTAGCGCATGTGACACTTCCTTTACTTCTTTGTCCCATTCCTTCTCTTTTCTAAAATAAATAAATATGTGTATAAAACAAGAAAAAAAAGTGTGGGATAGTGTCTGCTTTACTGAGAAAGCAGAATTAGCTATTTTTCTCTATTTTGCCTAGGAAGTATTTTGCTAAGAAGAAGTCGATGGAAGATGGCAGTAGGTAATAGGGTAAATGTGTTAGTGGACTCAATTGAAAGTGGGATTTCCTATACTTTTTACTAAGGTACTCAAAACATCTCACAGACTTGCTTCGTTTTATAAATATGTATTGTGCAAAGGATATGGCTGTTGAATTTCTTTGTTTTCCCTTTTGCAGTGGAGAAATTGAAACAGAAAGGAGTAGTGTGGGACAATTGCAACCCCCAGTTTTCCTTTTCTGTGCAGTGTCTCCCAGTCTGCATTTTTCCTGCTCATCAGAACAAAGTGTCACCACAGTTGTGACCAGCTAGTCTGACATGTTACTAAATCCATCTATAGTATTTGATGTGGCTCACTGGTATCTTCTCCTTGAAAGACTCCCTTCAGTTCGCTCCCAGTAATGCGCTTTTCTGATTTTTCTCCTGCCTCACTGTCTTCTCCCGGCTCTGTCCCCTTTATCTACCTGAGCTCTTATTAGCCTGTAGTACCCAGGGGTTAGTCGTTGGCCACCTTTTCTTCTTTCATGTACACTCACTTCCCTGGTAATCTGATCCAGTCCTAAGGCTTTTAATACCATCTCAAGCTGATCACGTCCAAATTTGTATCTCCAGCCTGGACCACTTCACTGAACCCCAGCCTTAAATGCCTTTTGGCTTACTTAACATGTCCACTTCCTTGTTATATTGGAACCTCAGATTTAAAATATCCAAAACTGAGATCCCAATATTTCACACTCTGTGCTCAACACCTGCTTTCCCGTAGTCTTTGCATTTCAATGAGTGGCATGCCATCCTTCCAGTTGCCCAGACCAGAATCCCAGGAGTATCCCTTTTCTCGCACACCTCAGAAGCAATCCATCAGCATGTCCTATTGACTTTTCAAAACATACCCAGAATCTAACCATTGCTCACCACTTTCATAACTCCTACCCTGGTCTAATCTGTCAATATCTCTTGCCTGGATTAAGCTCCCAAATGGTCTTATACTTTATCTCTTGCTCCTCTCCCTTTTAACCATAATGACGCTATTAAAATGTAAGTCACATTACAAGAACTTTTTGGCACAGAACTTTTTAACTGCAATTCATGCAGAGTAAAAGCCAGAATTCTTTTCAGTGATTTACAGGGCCCTAAATAATCTGCCCCTACTGGTTGACACTGAATGCATTTTCTACAATCTTCTCTGTGGATCACACTCCTCCAGCCACACTGGCCTCTCAGCTATTCCTTGAACCTTAATCATTTGCACTACTTTTCTTCCACCAAACATCCAAGTAACTTGCTCCCTTAATACCTTTACGGCTTTTCTCAAACGTTACCTTCCTAGTGAAGCCTACCTAGGCCATCCTGTTGAAAACTGTGATATCTTCTTCCAGCATGCCCTACTTTGTAATGTTTTTCTGTTGCCCTTATTACCATGTACATACTTTACCTGTTACCTGGCTTAATGTCTGTATTCTCCCACTAGAATATAAGTTCCAAATGGGCAGGAATTTTTGTCTGTTTTGTTCACTGTAGTTTTCCTACCACTTAGAATGGTTCCCGACATACAGTAGACCTTCAATTAATGTTTGTTGAATGAATGAATGAAGTTTCAGAGTCTAAAATAGAGTGGTTGAGTCAGGGTTATGTCAGTGTATATTGGTCCGTGAGTACGATTTTTCTACTGATCTCGGAACTGCAGTCTCAAGACAACAGTTTTCCACCTCTGAACAGAGGTGCCTCTGAGTACCCAGATCTTTATGTCTCTGAACAAGAACTGCCTATTAGAGCCAAATAAGAGAAACACATATTACCATCTCCAATTCTTTAGTCCTTTTGGCCCAGAATGACTTCAAAATGCTATCCCATCAAGGCAAACAAATCCAGAGACCTTTGTAGTTTCCCTTAGCCTCTGCTGCATTAGCTGAAGATAAATCTATCCAGAGTTCACTAAAGGGAACAGACAACTGCATTAAGCTGCGTAATGATGAACACTAATGGCCTGTGACAAAATGGGTCTCTGTAGGCCGAGCAGCCATGCAAGGTGGGAATTTTTTCCTGTTTTTGGTAAGGTAATGAAAAAAGAAAAAAAAAAACTCATCCAAAGTTGCAATGAAACAATCTGCCGGGCCAGGTGATTTTCATGGTATCTTTTTGTTTTTCCTTTGTTTTTGTAAGTACATACATCTTGGCTGAAAAAGATACATGCACCCTTTTACAGTGGTGGGGGAATCTCTACTGTATCAGGTAAACATACAATGTTCTTTATTTCCAAGCTGGTATAGTTCATTCATTCCTTTTCCTGTGGTATTCACATGTCTTGGAAATTGTTATGTTGAATTGTTTAGTTCCTTGTTATTTTCACTTGTAGACACTTACACCAGGATCACAGGAATCTATACTGATTTCTTTCACTTTCCATGCATTTGTTTCCATTATTAATTTAAGTGAGAAGCATGTGTGTCATTCCCCTTCCTATTTGACCTTTACATGCTTAACTGGTGGTCTCAAGTTGATCAGTTAACTTTTCCTATTGGGCATGGTTGTTGTGGGGATGAAATGTGTACAAATATGCTTCATAAATTGCTGTAAACATTTAAGTTAATGGTGCTTATGTGGATATTAGACCAGTTGATTTGTAGACTTGAATCGTTCTAAGACTTCTGAAAGTAATCCTTCTAGTAAATTCTATAAAATTAAGGTAATTGGGATGTATATACATACATACATAAAATTTGGGGTTTCTGTGAGTTGACCATGAACTATTGAATGATCTGAAGTGGCCTAGGATGTTTTTATAATCTATTCTGAATGTCACTGTGACACACATACTATATTTTCAGTATTTGCTTCTCAGACATTCAGAACAGTTTTTACCCTACAGCAGAATTATTTGACAACACATTTCCTTCCTGCCCTCTGAATCTCCCTGGAGGATTTACAAAAATATAGCATCTCCATTTGTGACAATATAAAGCTCTAGTTTGACTCTCCTCTATAAATCCAGTTTTATTGCCTTCTTCCAATGTAATTTCTGTTAATCCAGCCAGAACCTTCATTTTTGTTTTGTCATTTTCAAGCTAGATTGTGAAGTAACAGAACTTACTACAATTTTAGCCTAAGAGCAAAAGAGTTTCAAGGCCTATTTCAGGACCCTGGTTTTGCTACCTCATCTACTAAATTTATAAATTCTAGAAATCCATTTACTTTTTAAAACATTTCTGTTCTTATTTTCAATACCAATTTGTTTCCTTCCACTTTCCCACATGCGTGACTTTTATAGCATGGCATAAAGTAGAGTGCTCTGCCATATTGATTTAATGGTATGTTTCAATAAATTTCCCCTGTTACAGTTCTTGCTCCATACCAGGCATCCAAGAGGGAAACAGACGGATGTGCTGGTTAACTAATTTTAAAAACGAAAAAATTCCATTTTCTTCATCCTTTAATGTCATAGCTGTCCTGCCAATGACCTGATACTGAGATATATTAGGTTCCCCTGACATATGTTGTAGGAAGTAGTGACCTGACCTTTTAAAATTTTTATTAACATTTATAAATTTGTTTTAGTGTATTATGT
This sequence comes from Colobus angolensis palliatus, assembly GCF_000951035.1. NCBI lineage: Eukaryota > Metazoa > Chordata > Mammalia > Primates > Cercopithecidae > Colobus > Colobus angolensis. The sequence continues at coordinate 1,648,949 of NW_012115154.1, forward strand.
TGGAAGCAGTGATTTTTCTCCAGAATGGATTGGGGTGACTGGTGTACAGATTGATAGCCATGTCATATATTAAGGTGGTGGACATTTTATCGAGGGTAAAGATGCTGTCTTTTTCCCCCCTCCCTCTTCTCTCCTGCCTTTAAGGGTTATGCTAATGGGGATGGAAACATTCAAAATCTTACTTTGAAGCAGTTCATGAGCAACTAGAACCATTACTGTCAGCTTTTTGGTAGCTGGTTAGGCTTTGACTATTGCTTAATAAGACATTGAGACATAGATATTCATCCATTTATTCATTCACCCTTTCCTCAGTGCTTAATGTATTCCAGACACTATGCCAGTCAATGTAAGAGTGATTGCCACAATACCTGCTTCGACGTAATTTATAGACTGATGGATTAGGAACCAGTAGTATACAATGAAGGTCCTAATCAAAGATTTTTTTCCTTCTTCAACTCTGTTCAAAGCCCAGATAAGTATCATCTCTCTCTTCTTTAAAAAATTTTTGTATATTTAGGGGATACAAGTACAGATTCTTACATGCTCATATTGCATACTGGTGAAGTCTGGACTTTTCCAGATGAGTGTCTTCTTTTTTCCTCCTTCCTTCTTTCTCTTTCCTTCTCTTCCATTCTCTCTCAGCATTTCCTAGGAAATAATTTATATATATTTTGTAGGCACGAATACTTGTCATACATTAAGGGAAATCTTCATTGATGTAAACCATTGGAACTTGGCTATATCCAGTTTTATTGCCTTAGCAATTCTCATCTTTCCTTCATACCCTAACCAATCGAGAAGAGTGTGGCTTTAGAAAAAGGACACCTCTCCCATGACAGGAAACACAGGAGCCAGAGAGTTGGCGTGCTGGCTTTCTAACCTGCTTGCCGCAAGAGCAGTTATGAGCAGTGATGATGACTGACACTCACATCCATCATTTGCCTTCTTCCAAATGCTTCTGAAACTGAAATGAAGCCTCCCAACCCCTCAGTGAGTATAGATGGCTGTTTTATTTTATAGTAAGTATTTGTTTATTTTCTAGACAGGGAAATTGAGGCATTGAGAACATAAGTGGATAGATAAATAAGTTATGGACACTGCTGGGAAGCATTAGCTAATGTTTATTGAGCCCTTGTGGAGTGTAATACTTTCCTAAGCCCTGTGTAGTGTATTTGGTTTCTAGTTTTCCACCTTGTACTTGACGGAAGTATTCCATGGATCTTCTTGGTTTGAATTTACTCTTTTGTCTTCATAGAAGGTTATTGTTTTGTTATTGCACATTTCACAATTACATTTGCATTTTCTTCAAACATTTTGTTTTTTTATCTTTGCTATACAAGACTTAATAACAGGAATTTTCGCTGTATTTCCAGGCTCACTTAGTTTCAGAACTTCAGATTGTTCCAACAGTTACTCAGTTGTTGGAACTCCAACAACTAGTGCGTTTGGTAAGAACTCTTACGTAAATAGCCTTTACAATCAAATACACAAAAAATAGACTGTACGGCCAAAAACTTTTTGCTATTTTCCCACAAAGTTACCTGAATTTGTCTGCTGTTCTTTTTTTCTTTCTAATTGTCTCATCTGCTGCCTATCCTAAGATTTAGGATGTTTTTACCTTAATAGCCATATCATGTTTTTATCATGTCTCTCCTTCATGCTCTACAAACAAATATAAAGTGACTCAGTGTTAAAACCTGATGTGCTACAGAAGCACTGTATGGTTTATATTCTGAATGGTTTTTTATGTCAAGGGAAGTGCAATGAATATAGTCAAGGAAGTAAAACCATTAAATGTATGAATGGAAAATATTTTATAACAAGGCCTTATTTTTCTCATAAATGTATTCCAGAAACGTGTAAGTTCGATAAAAATGTATACGTAGAGAATATTCAGTGGTCATCTTTAGGTCGTGTTCACGGTCATTTGCCTAATCGCCTGTTTTCTGAAGCTTTTCTATAAGCAGGGCACCCCATTATAACCATAACAATATAGTTTTTTATTTGTAAATAGATTTTAGTTCATACATCTGGTTCACTTGTAAGTCAGTTGTTTGAAATTCAAAATGCATTTTCTCATAGACATAATCTTATATTATCTTGATTGGTGCAAGCCTCTGCAACACAGGTTTATCCATAATGTATTTCTAGTATCTTATTGTGACTTTCTGAAATTTAACTAAAGTGTTAAGCATGTGTCCTGGGAATGGATTTAGAGTTTGACTTGAGATTCTAGCAGCACATTTCTTCCTACTGAATGCTGTGCATGAGATCACAAGCTTATGCAATGTTAGGACGTGGTCAACAGAGGGGACGTTAAAGCTTATTAGTCCACCTTCCTTTGTTTTGAGAATGAGAACATCACCTCCAACATTCCCAACTTATGGTTCTGAGGGCCTGGGCTAGAGGTGCCTTTCTGGAGAGAGTTAGGTGGTGAGGGCAGCCTCCAGGGGTCACTGGTATAAGAGGCAGGATGTGGCCTGGGTCAGGTAACAGCTTTGGAGTGAGGCATGGAAAGGGAAGGAGGTGATGGAGGTCTGAGGATAGGAGTGAATATGTGGGCCCCTTTTGTTATGCACAACAGATTGTTCTCCCTATTTTATTTATTTTTTTGCCTGTCACTTCATACTCCATTCTATTCACTTCCCTTCCTAGTTAGTAAGGCCTGTTGGGTGAACTCCCCCTTTTTGGCAAAAAGACATTTACCTTTCTCTTCCCCATTGCCACTACCAGCACACCAACACAGATTTTCCTCCTCACTCAGGGAGGCCATGATTGGAGGGAGGGATAAGAAGCTAAATCAAGCTGTCTTTGGCAGATGCAGTGTCTGCAGTGGTGAGAGGAGGAGCAGCGGGATGTTTCTGTCAGTTGTAAGGAAAAGGAGCTCCTATGGCCTGGCTGGCATGTGCAGCGGATGAGGCTGCCTCAATGCAGGGTGAGATCCACACGTCACACGGTGGGGGAAGCCATTGCTGAGGTGGGGAGGGTAAACAATGCTAGTTCTGTGGCCAGGCCAGGGCACCTGTGTGCGTGTGGGGAGGACAGTTGAAGAGAGTGCTCAGTACTTTTCTTTGGAATCAGAATTTCTGATTTAGTGGCAAATCATGGAACGTTTAGAATGGAAACTTTTAATTTTAGAAACCAATTAAGTAATGTTCAAACACAGCAGTGAATAAAGAACTATGTTCGCTAAATGCCTGACTGTGTTTAACACATGAGAAAATATGTCCCTTGACCCTGAATCTTCTAAATATGCACTGTTTCCAAAGACAGGAAGTTGCAGTAAAATGCCTTTGTGTGTATTTGGGGTAAGAGAGGGTGTTTGGAGAGGGAGGGAAGCTAGATGGGCTGAAACATGAGATGAATTCCTTCAGAATCCCCTCCCCTCCCATAAAGCTTCTAGAATGGCGTCGGAGATAACATTCTCATTTCTGAGGAACACTTACTAGGATGCTAAGGAGTGTTGTTTCCCTTATTATATTTTTATATCAAAACATTGCCACAGTTATTTTCTTTACCTAATCTGGCACTGTAGCTGTGATTTGGCGGGGGGTGGGGTGTTAGGAAGTTCATTTTCTTTTTAAAATTGAAGTTTTTAATGAACTTTTGGTAGATTTCCTGAAGGTTAGTCATTTCAACTTTTGGTATTACAAAGTCATGATTAGTTTTCATGTTGAACATTAAGATTGCAAATAACTGCTGTGGGGAGGGTGTTTCTTTGTGAATTTAAAGTGTCTCGTTTAAAGATTGGTGCGTACATTGCTAATGTACCCTCAGTAGCTATTTTAACTTATCTCAGGTTGCAGTCTTTGGGGTGGTACCTGCGTTAAAATTCTAGCCATACAGCTTTGTGACTTAGGGCGAGTTCTTTAATCATCTGAACTTGTTTCCTCACCTGTACGATGGAGCAAATACCACCTAGCTCACCGTTCTGTTCAAGTGTCAACTCAAATGATATATGTGAAAGATTCTGGCATTTCCTAGCTGCCCAGCCAGTGCGTGGTTTGTTTCAGTTTGATTCCATGTGTGACTGCATGCTCTTTGACTATTGCTAATGAGCAGGCAGAGAAACAGCAGCAGTACAGTCTGGCTACAGGGCGTCTGTTGAGCCGCCAAACATTGAGGGGCAGCCTGGAAGACTACTTTGCCTCTTTGTCAGGGGCATAAGCCTCCAGAGACTCTTTCCTAGATGCCCTCCTTGTGTTTCTTCTTCTTCACTGTGTAACATGTTATCCTGGCAATCTCTCCTGAATGTTTGTTTGTGTCTGTATCTCTATATTTTCTGTGATAGTATTTGCCTGACTGAGGTAATCCCAACTGGAGGACTGAGGTGACAGATTTGGAGAACATTTTTATAACATGCTGTTCGAGCATTTACCACCATGATGTAATAAGTGTTTGTATTTAACAATATTTATTTAGCTCCTGTTATGTATCAAGTAATGAAAAAAAAACCTGCTTCCGTGGAGTGTACATTCTAACGGGAAAGGCAGACAATAAGCAAATGTCAAATGCCTCAGGTGTGTTAAGTACTGTGAAGAAAAATGAAGCAGGCTTAGGAGGAGTCAGATAGGAAGCTGCTTGCCATAGGGTGCTCAGGGTACGTGGTCAAGCAAAGACTTCAGTGAATTCAGGGAACAAACCCTGAGATACCTGGGAGAGATGCATTCCTAGTGGAGGACAAAAGCCCTGAGACCTGTACACCTGAAGACAAGCGAGCAAGGAAGGGAGTGTGTCAAAGATGACATCAGAGAGATGCTAGTGCAAGATTATGAAAGGTCATTTAGGTGGTAATAAGGACTTTGAATTTTATCCAGAGTGAGATGGGGAGCTATTGGAGAGTTTTGACTAGAGGGCTGTCCTAATCTGCTTTCACCTTTTTAAAGGACAGATTTGGGCCAGACGTGGTGGCTCATGTCTGTAATCACAGCACTTTGGGAGGCCAAGGCAGGCGGATCACTTGAGGTCAGGAGTTCAAGACCAGCCTGGCCAACATGGCGAAACCCCATCTCTACTAAAAAATACAAAAATTAGCTGGGTGTGGTGGGGGCGCCTGTAATCCCAGTTACTTGGGAGACTGAGGCAGGAGAATCACTTGAACCGGGGAGTCAGAGGTTGCAGTGAGCCAAGGTCACGCCACAGCACTCCAGCCTAGGCAGTAGAGCAAGACTCCATCTTAAATAAATAAATGAATAAATAGGATGGATTTGGCTGCCATATGAAGAATATGCTATAGGGGAATAATAGTAGTAACAGAGAGCAGAAAACCATTGTAATAATTAATGGTAAGAGATGGTAATGGTGGAGGGGAGAAGAATTCTGGATGAAGTGTGAAGATTTGCCAATTGGTTTAATGTGCACGTAAGAAAAAGAGGAGTCAAGCATATTGCAAAGGTTTTTCACTTAAGTAACAGCACGATGGAAATGTAATTTCAGAAGACCGTAGGAAGACTTCAGGAAGAAGCTAGCTGGATAGTAAGATTGTGAGTTTGGTTTGGGACATGCTAAATTTGACATATCTATTAGATAGTCAAGTGTATATGTTGAGTAGCTAGTTGAAATACATGACACTAAAGTTCGGAAATGAGAACTAGACTAGCACTGTCCAAAAGAACTTTCTACCGTGATAGAAATGTTTTATATCTTCACTGTTCAATATAATAGCCACTAGCCATGTGTGGATATTGAGCACTTAAAATGTACCTAGTACAACTCAGAAATCGATTGTTTATCTTATTTAATCTTAATTAGAATTTAAATAGTCATATGTGTGTAGTGGTTACTTATTGCTTGGCATGGAAGACTATGGATATAAACTTGAAAGCCATCAACATTCCAGTGTTTTGTAAGGTCGTGAGACTGGGTAAGTCCACCTGGGGGAAGCATAGGTAAAGAAGAAAAGACATCTGAGGACTGAGATCTCCAGTGTAGAGGTTAGGAAAATGCAAAGCTACCAGCAAAAGGTATTTAGAAAGCAATAGATGGTGAGGAAGGGGAAGACCAAAAGAAATCAGTTTCCAAGAAGCCAAGTGAAGACAGTGTTTTAATGAGAATAATCAAATGTATAAATGCTGTTGATCTGTTCATCACCTTCATTATAGAGCAAGTCATGTAAGGATTTATCTCTTTGAAACCCATTCTTATCCCAGGCCCTAGCAAATAGTTACTGCTTTATAATCACTTCTAAAATGAACAATGCTGAACAAATTAATGGCTTACTCGATTAGCCTTTAAAACTTTTTTTTCAGGAAATATGCTCTCTTCTTTGAGGTCCAAGCACTGCCATCTTATAACTGCTACCTGTTGGAAATCCCAGATTCTGTTTATGACCTCTTACTCATCAGCCACCCACCATCACCCCTCCCCAGTTCTTCCAGGGCTTATTTTAGAGGAGCTGGATTGGAGATAGCCTCAGTATTTCTTATTTCAGCAGTTGAGTTTAAAGAGCCAAACATCTGCCTAGCCCTGGACTTTTCCTTTCTCCCTTACTTTGCTCTTCTGTGGTTCCTTAAAGGAGTCCTTAAAGGGAGTTAGTTCCTAGATGGGGAAGCTAGAATCTGTATGTATACTTGGCCTGTGGCAACTTGTAGGAAGTTATTGTATATGGTTGAAAAGTAGATTTTACCCCAAATCTCTGATAGCTAGATCTGATTATCTTTCCATTATTTTTATTATCTTCTCTTTTAATTCTTCTTCTGGACTTCAAGTGTAGAGAGTTAACCTTGAATGTCCTGTCTTTCTCTTTTCCCCTTGAATGAAGTTCCATTCATTGTTCCTGTGTATGCCCTGATTCAGAGTCTTCCTTGGTCTCACCACACACATCCCTGCTTTGTCTTGAAGTACTCTTAACAAGCCTGCATTTGGAATTTCTCCAGCATGTCCCAATCTCTGGTTGTATTCTCTGCACCTGGCTCTGCCTTAGCTTCCATTCTGTATTTGATATACTGTTTCCTGTGCTCTCTGAGCTATTACATTGGCATGGAGATAAATCTGAAAAACAAGAAGACAACACACATGCTTTTTTTTCCTTGCCACTTTTTAATATGTTGATTATAGGTCTTGTGGGAATTCTGTTAAGTATGTTTTTCAATAATTACTATGGCACTCTGTTACTTATTTTTCTTGTTCCTTATATCTGTGTTGTACCAGCTCATAATGCTAAATAAATACTGTGATTGACACAGAACATGCATCCTCATTCCTGTTGTTAAAGCCACTCACAGTCCTGTAGGAAGTGTTGGTACAGCACTGTATGAGGAAGAGCAGATGCTAGGGCTGTATGGTGCCCTATTCTTAAGACCCACTGTGACTTTCTATAGTGGAGTTCAAGTAAGGCAAGGAATTTGCGTCACTCTCACACCCTGCAGATTTTAAACTTGCCAAGGAAAAAATGCAGAGCTGGAGCTTGCCTTGAATGATTAAAAGTCACATGAGGAATGCGGAAAGAAAATCCCAAAGGAGTGATGACTAGAAAGTATTTTATAGTCAAAAGCTATACCAAAAGCAATTGCTCGAAACCCTAGAAACCACAAATGGAAATGAGAGTGGATTATATATAGTACAAAAGACAGATACAGACACATTCCCCACCCAATGGGCTTTACTATAAAACAAGCCAATTAAGACAAAATGCACAGTAATTAGGAACATCTTAGAAGAGGTCAGGGTTGCTGGATTTTTAAATACATTCATATACTTAATTTATTTGAAATTCTATCAGGATAATTACATTATTTTAAGGTTTGAATTTTTGCAATTCAGGTATATAAACATGATAGATTACTAAATGAGTTTTGTTGTGTTTAACCTCATGATTCACTTATATGCCGATAATGTGCCTTGCCTATAATGTTTGCTTTGTAATGTTTCTGTGTGTTACTCCAGCTGCCTCCCTTTATTGCTGCCATATTACAATGAATGTTTTCTGCATATTTATGAAGAGCCTATTAGCAGCATAGGCTTGATTTAAAGAACTTCTCCAGTTTATGAATACAGTTCATCTCTTGTGAATGAATTTAGCACTTTAACGCTATTTATTTACTCCACAGCATAAAATGTACTATAATAAATAATAGGTCCCTTGGGCCTATGGTGAAATTCACTGATCATCCTCTCAGCAGGAAGATGAACACAACCTGAGTGGAGAAGTAACGATCAAAATTCACCATGCTCACTGGGATGTCATTTATATACCTGAATCTAATAAAGGCAGAATTACAGTGCTTGACATCGTGCTCACTACTAGCATCTGAATTCAGTGAGACTCAGGGAGGGAGGAGACTGAGTCACATGAGCAACATCTGAGAAGGTGATACCAACTCTAAATCGTCAATTCAAATAAGAAAGTGTTCTTCAAAAGTATATAATGCTTAATTTCTTATGCTAAATACGCAGTAAGTTAGTGTTTTCCACTTTCTTCACCTTTAGAAAACCCTTAGTTTTGGGGAGTTGTGTTTTTGATTGGGGGGGTGGGAGAGGGCAGGGGATTGCTTCAAAATCTCTTCTCTGTCAATTCCATTTGGAATTTTCAAGGCGACCCCAGCTGTCAGCTATCCATAAATGCAATATCTACAAGCCAGAACGTCTGTGTGGCGTTTGGTCCGAGGGCCATTCTGTTTTATAGTTGAAGTCTAGAAAGAGTCAATATATGAGTGTTCAAAAGTCTTTCTAGATCAATATATGCCTGATTATATTCTAAGATTATTTGGTTTATTTTTGTATTGTCTTTGTTTTTATTTGATATGATTTGCTTTTCTAGAGATTTGTTCCTTTAAATAAATGGTCACAAATTTGAATACCTAAAATTTGAAACCAGGTAGGGTGTTATAGAAACAGTATAGGCCATAGTTCTGTATCAGGGAAGAATTGACTTTATTCTAGAAGATTTTGAGGTCTGATTTACTAGTTGTCTACTTCTATGTGGACAAATCATTCCACTTTGTAGATTATTTGATTTAGAGCAGACTGCATTCCTGATGGCTCTGCCAAGATGAATTAGCCCCTCACTACATCTCCAGATAACGGTGTAGGAGTGAGGAACCATATACCGTATCCTTCTAAAGAGAGGCTTCAAAAAGCACAATCTTGATTTGGGTAGTTGGGAGTTGTTCCTTTGTTGGACAGCTTTAATTACTAAGTTGAGATGAAATATGCCTTCTTATAATTTTTAATACTAATTTATTCAACCTCAAAATTCCCAGTGTACTCTTTGGTTCTCTTCTCAGGCAAATGTTAGTTTCTGCCTTGTGTATTATTTATGCTTATACTATGAATAAAGGATGTCTCATCTCTATGTGGCAACGTCATCTGCTTCATGAGCTGACAGTTTTGAAGAAGAACATGAGACAGTCAGATCTGTTCATGCAACTCGGAGAGTCAAGCAGGTGGTCACAAAATTAATGGCATGAGAGTTGCAGTCATTCATTCATTCATTCAAAAAATATTTATGGAGTCCCCGTTATGTATCAGGCACTGTTCTAGATACTAGGTGGTACTCATCCTCTGTATCTTCCTTTTATTTCTAGACCATATAGTGTATGAGAACAGGGTTCTTGTCTGATCACCTTTTACCTTCTACTTCACCCGACAAAGTACATTACATTTAGAATGGACTCAAAATTTTATTTTAAACAAGTAAAATACCAAGTATGCCTGTTTTGTTTTAGCTTCAACTGCTGGAATGGGACCAACTATGCCTGTTTTGAAGAGCAACATAGAGTAGTTCTGATCACTTTATGACGGCCATTAAATATTTCAATCACATTAGCCTCCAGTCTAGACTGAGTAGCAGCAGTTCTTCTTCTGAATAGTTTGACTGCCCTTCTGTGAGTCTTTTCTAGTTGACTCTTATCTCTTTTCATGTGTAGGAACCAGGATTGAAGACAGTAATTGTGAGAGGACCTAGCATATACAAAGTGGAAGGGAGGATGTTATTCTTCTGTGGTTTAGTAATTTCCCATAAGATGTTTTATTAGCCAGCACCCTATTCTTTTTTCTCCAAGGCAGTCTTTTCTCTCTTTAATGAAGTAAATAAATTAATTAATAGAATATCCATGTGGTATCTAACTGTGTATACCCTTGAGCTATTTATTTTCCTATTTTTCTGGTCATTTTCACTAGTTAAAAGTCTGTTCCTAAATCTCTTATTTATAGTAGGAGGTTCTTATGTATATTATAGAAAACTATTCAAAAAGTTATATTCATTTATTCAAAAAATAAATTATTGGGGGGTATGTAGTAAACTCTGTGTGTGTGTGTGTGTGTGTGTGTGTGTGTGTGTTGAGAACAAAGTGATGAATCACCGAGGCTTTGGAGTTCTTGCCTCCTTTATTCTGACAGTCATTCTTATTTATGCTGATAACATCTGTCTTATCCTTATAAGATACTATTCTGTTTTATTTGAGCTCCCTGTTGCATATACATGAGAAAAAAACTTTGTGGTTTAGTAATTCTTAGTGTCTCCCTTGTCTCTCATTTTTTGAGTTTTAGAAAAAAGAACGGAAGATTCTTGTTAACATCTTTGTTACTGTTAAGATGTATTGTTGTTTCTGGGAACAAATGACAAATCCCATGTCTTTGTCATTCCGTAAGGCTTCTACCAAATCCATGGGTCAAAGTGCCGTATGCAGGTGATTTACTGTGCTTGATTTGTTCCATGATTTCATCTTTAGACACTTCCATCTTTGTCAAGGCCATGCTAATCTCACCACAGGGAATGTATACTAGAATTTCTCAAATGTCAAATATGTTGTGTACACTTAAAAAAAAAAGATTGTCATCTGAGTTATCAATCATAAAAGTAAAATTCTATAGCTTCAGTTTGCAATTACAAGCTTGTGTCTTAAAGTTTCTTTGGCTCCGACTTTTAATTTGGCTTTTTCTTTCTTTATACATTTCAGCTTCCTTCTTTCTCTAGTTTAATTTCACAAATATTTCTTAAATGTTGGCTATGTGCAAAGAATTGTTTTAAGCACTTTAATAGTTACAAAGATAAGTAAAAGCTAATTTCTACTTTCTCCTACCCCAAAGCCACCCAGACCTGCTAATCAATCTTAAATCCTTCTCTTTCTGCTAAATAGCATTAGAAGACATCACTTTGATGGCTTTTTTTTTTTTGTATTAGTTGTAACTGAAGGATTTTTTTTTATGTTTTAAGTGGTTATTATTGGTAGATATATTTGAGAGACCGTACATCACATAGTGAATTAGGATGTTTATTGAATGTCCTATAATGTGTTCAACATTGTACTGTTGTTAAAAAGCATCATTATAATTGTACTGCAAAACTTGCAATTTTTAATGTCTTCATTGCCTCCTGTATTTGTTGAAATCGATAATAACCTTTTAAAAAGTATGAACTTTATGATATGTAAATTATATCTCAGTAAAGCTGCTATATAAAAAAGAATAACCTAAAATATCTAAATTTTATTGTTGTGTGTTAAAACACAAATAGCCTTCTCTCATTAGATTTAACCCCACATGTAACAAATTTGCTGGGGCATTTTGCAGCACCATAGATTGACTGCTTTATTCCACATACTGCAGTTCTAAAACATGGGGAAATCTTAGTTAACTAATTGAAACAGTCATTTGGATAAGAACTTGAGCATAGTTCAATAATTCTCAGTTTCCCACTTTGCTTGCAGAATACAATGTGAGTGTGGAATTACGCTCTTCACAGCATGTTGCACTACGTGTTCACTCACAGAGAGATAGTTTAAAGCACTTCCAACTGTTTCCCTCATGCCGACCCCTTTCTTACGGTCATGAATTTCTCAAGGTTATGTTTATTTTGAAATTATTTTCTTGGAGGTCATAAATTTAGCCACACACCTGGTTGGTTTCATTTTCCTTTTGATGTTTTCCCCTTTGAGATTTCCACATTGTGTCACCAAGCAAGCTCTTGATTGCTCCAACCCTCTTTTTTTTTTTCTTTTTTCGTTGTTGAGACAGGTTCTCGCTATATTTCCCAGGCTGGAGTGCAGTGGCATGAGCACAGCTCACTGCATCCTCAACTTCCTGGGCTTAAGTGATCCTCCTGCCTCAGCCTCCCAGGTTGCTGGGGCCACAGGCGCATGCCCCCACACTTGGGTAATGTTTTTTGTTTGTTTGTTTTTGTAGAGATGGGGTCTTGCCATGTTGCCTAGGCTGGTCTCAAACCCGGGGGCTTAAGCAATCCCCCCGCCTTGGTCTCCCAAAGTGCTGGGATTACAGGCATGAGCCACCATACCTGGCCAGCTTCTGCTGTCTTTATGGCTCTTCATCCTGCCTGGTTAATCTCATACTTTATTTTCTTTTTAATTTTTGTGTTTATTCTTTATGCATTCAAACCAATGTCATAACTTCTGTTTTGTTAAAATCTTCAAGGCCCATCATGTATTAATAATTTAGGTCCTTGCCTTGGTGTGTTTTCCTCGGTGCTCCCAACCATAGAAAAGTAGGACAAGTTTATAGTTGCTGTTCCTCTAAGTGTGATGCTTCTTTCTCATAAGTTGTTGTTTTGGGAATGAAGCATCTTGCTGAAAGTGCATGTGCCATTTTGAAAATCTTAGCTAATTATATTTTTAGAATTTTATAAGGCCTTTTTTTCCCTTTCGCTACTTTTGTTCCAAATCATGTTTTTGAAACAATCTCTCTCCCAAAGCATTTCTATTAACAATACTTTTCATTTCTCCCTCTTATAACTCATTGTGAAAAATTACTTCCTCTCCCCATGATGTTGATGCTCTGGAGGCCTCTGAGAGTTCTCCTCGTGGTGGAAGTCCACTACATAGCTGCTGAGAGCAGAGCCTTTGGCCTGATGGTCCAGGAGCTCCTACTACTGCCCCATCCATCCATCCATCCATCCATCCATCCACGAATGATAGCTATCATCTATCATGCGTCAGAGCTGGCCCTGGGGAGTGGTTTTAGCTTCACTTGAATTCCACCTTCTCCTCATGGAATGGTATGGACATCATATTCACTATAATACCATTATAATCAGTTGACTTTGCCAGTCATTATTTGCGATAGGCGTTTGTTCTTCTAGAATTTGCATATTCTCACGCAAAACATCCTGTAGAATGGTAAAGCTAAAAGATTGCTCTTGAGTGGCCATATGTGATAACATGCAGTACATTAATTTGCTCATTTGTTTGTGATTTAATTATGAGAGTAAGTGGAAAAGAAGGTTTACACTGGCTAACAAATGATACTATCTCAATATGAAATAGTGGGGGCTTTGTTGTTGTTTTTTTAAATTGGGTGAAAGTCCTTCATTACTTTTTTTTGTTTAAGTAATTTGTATGTTTTCTCCCTTCCAAGGAGTGACCTTTATTCTTCATCATAATCCCTGTGAATTAGAGGCTAAAAATATTTGTTTTACATCTGGAGAACAAATGGATGTTCCTGCCTCGTTCTCAGACAAGCAAGTGATTGATAGCTTTGATATCAGATTCTGAAATGAAATAAATTTTGTCTCCATTTAAGAGAAAATAGTGATAATACAGATCCTTTCGGCCAACCAACTCAGGCATATGGGCCTTTTATTTTTTTATCTTTTTTCATTCACTACAATTCTAAATTGAAAAAATCTCACATTTTCTTCTAAAGTAGATTTAACAATATAGGTAACATTTAAAAATATCTAAAATAAAGAATATAGCACATTCTACTGAAATAGGCAACTAGCAGTTTATACATGTTTGGTCTAATACATTCCTCACCTTACATAAATCTCCAGAAAAGCTATAGGAAGGAAACACATTCCCCTGACACGACAAGATGTAAAATGGATATAAACCAATTACTGTTTGCAGTTCCCAGAGTCTCAGGAATACTGACCCTTCTGACTTCATTTTCAAGCAAGAACTCTCCACCCCCATCTTGTAAGGAAAAATAATTGAGCTGAATTTCTAGCAAGAAGCGAATCAAGATTTTCAAAAAATAATTTCGCTAGGACCTATGGAGCAAATCACCTTTCAAACATGCCAAAGGTAGTTATTTGAATACATTTAAGCCCCTAATCAGAGAAGTCTTTTGATGAACTTTTCCCACTTTGAATACATCAAACAAAGCAAAGAGAGTAGAGAAAGCCATTAGAAAATCATTATAATAAATACCAATATTGATCTACTTCTTCTCTCTCCTTTGGAACCTCCTCTTTCCTTGTTTTAAGTCTTTTAGTTGGACTTTATATAGTAAAGTAATCAAACTCTCACAGGCCATTAAAAAAGAAATTTAAATGATTTTTACGAAAAACATTTTCCTTGTTTAAGATTTCAGGGAACCTGGTCAGTACTGTGAGGGCTCAGTTTTTGGCTGTGACTTTCAAGTTGAACCTTTTTGATGGTAAATAGCCTTCTGCTTATGCCTGTGTGTTTTGGCTTAAAAAATCAATCTCTGAGAAAATGGGCTTCCATCTTCCTTTCAGCCCCGTCTCCTTTGATGATTGATGTTAATTCAGTAAGCTGCTGACCCAAGAAAAAAAGAATTGTTTGTGCTGTTGTTTTGAATAAATAAACTTACAAAGAATCAATGGCTGTAACTTAGAGAAATTAGGTAGTAGAGAGCATAAAGTCTCTTTCTGTCATGTTTCTCATGTAAATAAAGCAAGGTAAAGGACATTTCAGCACCAGATATCTTTGTGAATGATGAAAATTTGCTTCAAGGGCAAATTTGCTTTTATTTAAAAATAAATGTTCTCTCTGTATCTATAGTGAGAAAGGTCTGTAGTTGTGACAAAATAGGACACCTACTTATTCGCATAATATTTCGAATAAGTAGCGAAGCAAAGCAAATTCCTCAGTCTCTGGGCCCAGTTTACATTCAATGTTGTTAGTATGTGGACTTCAGTCTTCCTACCATAGTTTAGAGAAAAGTTTTTGAAGGACTTTATAACACCATGATTCAATTACCTCCCCTTGGATCCCCCCCCACAACATGTGGGAATTTTGGGAGATACAATTCAAGTTGAGATTTGGGTGGACACACAGGCAAACCATATCATGGAGCAAAATTTAGCTTGCATATTGTATGAATTTAGCCTTTACTTCTCTGTGTCTGAGTTATCGCACTATGAGATAAGGAAGTGCCTGCTTCATCGGTTATACGTTTTAGTTGTAAAGATTAAATAAATTAATAAATGTGAAATGCTTAAAACAGCACCTGATTTATAATATTCCATAATTGCTAGCCATTGTTATTATTAGAGACAGTATCACACTCTGTAGCCCAGGATGGAGTGCAGTGGCATGATCAGTTCACTGCAGCCTCGAGCTCCCAGGTTCCATCAATCGTCTGGCCTTAGTCTCCCGAGCTGGGACCACAGGCACGTGTAACCATGCCCAGCTATTTTTTTTTTTTAAGAGATGGGATCTTGCCCTGTTGCCCAGGCTTGTCTCAAACTCGTGGACTCAACTGATCATGGTGCCTTGGCCTCCCAAAATGCTGGGATTACAGGAGTAATCCACCATGTCCAGGCAGCTATTATCTTTATTACCGAAATAGATTTACTGATTTTCTGACTTTTGTATTGTTTACCAAAGTTGTAAATTTTTGTATTTTAAAAGACTTTCCATTCTCACCCATTTTGATATAAAATTCTTCACCCATAGTAATTTGAAAAGTATATGTTATGTGCTATTCTCGTGATAGTGAATAAGTCTCATGAGATCTGATGGGTTTATCAGGGGTTTCTGCTTTTGCTTCTTCCTCCCTTTTTTCTTGGCTGCCGCCATTATCACCTCCCGCCCTGCTTCTGAGGCCTCCCCAGCCATGTGGAACTGTAAGTCCAGTTAAACCTATTTTTGTTTCCAGTTTCGGGTATGTCTTTATCAGCAGCATGAAAACAAACTAATACACCCCATATCTGGAATTCTCCTACCAGGTTTATACCATTAAGTTTATTGGGGTAACAATCAGATAACTGTGTATGGCATTATGGAGGAAGGGCAAACCCTGAGCACTTTCTTAAGCCACATTTCTCATGCACACATTATAATTTCACTGCCTGCTAGTCACCTACCACATGTAAAGTAGTTGTAAAGATCAGATGCTTTTACCACCACATAGAGTTTGAGGCTCTCAGTCAAAATGACTCAAATGCTGCACCTGCTGGGTCCCAGAGCCCATTGTGATTTTCTCAAGTACCAATACATGCTTTTGAAGGAAAGGAGGTGGTGCAGACATGGCAAAAAGATGTATGGATTTACCCTTTTGTGCTGAACACCATGAAATGCTTTTCTTTAAACAAGTTGATTTTCTGATCTTACAGAGATGTTATCATTCTGTGAAAGGGGGAAAACTGTGAAGGCTCATTTAAAAGACCACCCTTCTCACCTTGATTATCTGAGCACTATGACTCTTTTGAATGTCATCTCTCCTCCTCATCTTTTACCCCATCTTTCTTTGTGGGACCTGACTTCTCCTTCCCCTTGTGTTTATATTGCATAGCTCATTCTAGCTGACACATTTTGTTAGTGTTATCAGAGAGATTAGAAGGAGTAAAATCACTGAGAATGTTATTTCTCATTCTTCCAGGTCAACAGGCTTACTTGCAAAGATAGCACTCCTTGATTGCTCTGCTTGGGGCATAATTGATCCGTATCAAGTTTGCAGTTTATTCTACATCTGACTTGTTAATTTAACTCACAGTGTACTGATTTTATATGCAGCGTTGGTTCATATCTTGGGGCTCAGTATCTAACATATATATTAAACTGTCAAGACTCTGGCAATAGGAGAATGAATGCTTTATAATTTGATCATCTGAGCCATTTGAACTAACATCTGTATCTTTTGAATCAAATGAAAATATACTGTGAGAATTATTCTTTCACTGAATGTTAAGTGTTATTTTAAACTTAGAATTATGAAAATAATTTTTAGTGAAGCCCACGTTTAAAAGCCCTACCCCTAAAAATAAGACAAAACAAGAAAAGCAAGGAAAAATAAAAAATTCCTACCCTTCTTACAGTTGTATGGTCTCTACATAGCACATTGTCTCTTTTTTCCAATTTTAGGGTACTCATATGAGATTGTAGGCATTCTTCAACCAAGAAACAACTTTACCAACTCTGTTAAAATTGCCACTTTTGTAATATGTGGGGATAAACAAGATAATATTTATTAACATCAAAATATAACAAGCTGGTAAATATCTTTCCTATAGATCTAAATGCACAAAATATAAGGCTGCAAAATAAAAGTCCTAGAAAATATAATTTTTTTCAAAATTAAATATAGCCTATTGAGCAAATGATCACAATGTACATCCAAGTTAGTTTATACATGTTTAGCAATCTGTCCTATATGATTTAAAAAGCTGTGGAATCACATTTGCTATTTTAAATATTTATTGTTCTGCTATAGCATACACTGTTTATCCAAATTATTTAGATACCTCTACTGTAATAAACTATAACTTGTAGATCCTACTTAGCACAGATACAAGGAACTTGACTGACAACTGATCATATCACTCAGAAAAGATGTCTCAGGATGTCATATCATTCTTGCTTTACAAATCAAAGCGTTCATCCTTCATGATAAAAAGGTTATTTAGAATATCAGAATTCTTTATTCTTTGAGTTGTAATACACTCTTAACTTTGTAAAAGATTCAAAATTGATGGTTTATTATGTGTAAACTTGTTATGCTTCTAAAGACAGTTATAGTACAAATTACCATATTTTGGATTGGTAATTTAAAAATACTAAATTACTTTGACTTTTTAATAATTTGGTGTGATAAGGTAGACAGCTTCTCCATGATATCTGATAGATTTGTGGGTTCTATGTCTAAGAAAATGCAAAAGAGCCAAACATGGGGGCATGGACCTGTAGTCCCAGCTACTCAGGAAGCTGAGGTGGGAGGATGGCTTGAGCCCAGGAATTCAAGGTCAACCTGGGCAACATAGCAATACCTCATCTCACAGAGAAAGAAAGAAAAAATGGTGAAGAAAATATATTAAAAAGGACCCCATAAAAAGAAAATGAAAGGACTTTGATTCCTGGCAAGGTTGAGTGCTAAAATGTCTGGTAAATTTCCCAGTACAAAGCAGTTAGAAATGCTGGGTAAAATGCAATAAACTTCCTTTTAAAAGCATTGTTGACCTTGTTTAGAGAGTTAGAGGTCTCCTGGGGATGCAAATAAAGAGAAAACTAAAAACCAGAGCAGTAAACAGACACTGAAATTTCAGCTGCCATGGGGCATTTTTCAGCCTCTGTAACCTAGAGGTCCAAGTTTTAACAGCTGGATCACTATTGAAGACAGGACCTTTGGCCTATACAAAATGGGACGGAGAATTGAAACCTCCTTTTTATAAAGCATGTAATTTTTGAAGGGATACATCATCAGTTAAAGGGTAGAATAGAAAAAAATCTAATCAGCAAAGGGAGATGGCAAGGAAACTTGTCTTGGCAAAAGCAAGCACAGTTCTTCTCTTGAGGAATTTGCCTTCAGTTTAGGCCTTTGTTCTTCCCATGGATAAAATCTTCTAAAACATGAGTTCACAATCCCCATTCACAGAAATATACAAGAAATATGTAACCATAAACTGGAGTCGGCAGAAACAATAAGCAATTGGTATGGTCAGGCCTTGTGTCCCCACCCAAATCTCATTTTGAATTGTAATCCCCATAATTCCACGTGTTAAGGGAGAGACCAGGTGGAGGTCATTTAGTCATGGGGTGGTTCCCCCATGCTGTTCTTGTGGTAGTGAGTTCTCACGAGATCTGATGGTTTTCTAAAGGGCTCTTCCCCCTTTGCTCAGCACTTATCCTTCCTGATGCCTTGTGAAGAAGGTGGCTTGCTTCTCCTTCACCTTCTGCCATGATTGTAAGTTTCCCGAGACCTCACCAGCCATGGTGAACTGTGAGTCAGTTAAACCTCTTTCCTTTATAAATTACCCAGTCTTGGGCAGTTTTTTTATAGTAGTATGAAAATGTACTAATACAACAGTTCAGTTAGTTCCTAATAACTTTAGAAATGAGATTTCTGATTACAGAATATCAAATGGCTATGTTTTAAACATTTGAGAAATAGAAATCAAAACATAGTAAAAGTAGTAAAAGATTAAGATGCTACCAGAGAAGATTAGGCTGACTTGAGAAAGAACAAGTAGACCTCTAAAAATGAAAATGTTAAATATTTAAAAATTTCTATAAATTTAAGGTACACAAGTGCAGTTTTGTTACATAGACATACTGCGTAGTGGTGCGGTCTGGTCTTTTAGTGTAGTGATCACCTGGATAATGTTATTAGTTAATGCTATTAATTTCTGATCCCTCACCTACCTCCTACCTTTCTAAGTCTCCAGTTTCTATTATTGCTCACTCCATGTCCACGTGTACACATTATTTAGCTTCCACTTACAAGTGAAAACATGAGTGTTTGGCTTTCTTGTTTCATTTAAGATAATCACCTCTAATTCTCTCCATGTTGCTGCAATAGACATGATTTTATTCTTTTTCATGGATTAATGGGTTATCATGAGAGTGGGACTGATGGCTTTGTAAGAAGAGGAAGAGAAACTTGAGCTGGCACAGTCGGCCCCCTGTCCATGTGATGCTCATTACCACCTCATGACTCTGCAGAAAGTCCTCACCAGATTTGGCCCCTTGACCTTGGACTTCCCAGCCTCCATAACTGTAAGGATGTTCCTTTTCTTTGTAAATTACCCAGTTTTAGGTATTATAAGCAACAGAAAATGGATCAAAACATGTATTTTGAGTTCAGAATTTCTGTATTGGCATTTCCCTCCTCTCTATTGCCTCTTAGCATTTTTTCCCCACACCACAGGACTCCGCTGTTGATGAAAACCCAATAGTCCTATAGACAGTTGTTTTGGGATAAACACAGCAATTGATCCTCCTGGCCCTAAAGCTTGAAACTTAACATTTGTTTTGTCTGAGTACCTTCCTCAGGAATGGACTTTCAGGCCTCCCAAAAAAGTATCTAAAAATCAAAAAGTGGACTAAGGACATGAATAGACAGTTCTCAAAAGAATATATACAAATGGCCAAGAAACATATGAAAAAATGCTCAACATCACTAATGATCGGGGAAATGCAAATCAAAAGCACAGTGCGATACCACCTTACACCTGCAAGAATGGCCATAATAGAAAAATAATACATGTGGGTATGGATGTGGTGAAAAGGGAACTGTTACACTGCTGGTGGGAATGTAAACTAGTACAACCACTATGGAAAACACTGTGGAGATTCCTTAAAGAACTAAAACTAGAAGTACCTTTTGCTCCAGCAGTCCCACTACTGGGTATCTACCCAGATGGAAAAAAGTCATTATACAAAAAAGATACTTGTCCATGCATGTTTGTAGCAGCACAATTCGCAATTGCAAAAATATAGAACCAGCCCAAATGCCCATCAATCAATGAGTGGATAAAGAATTGTGGTGTGTGTGTGTGTGTGTGTGTGTGTGTGTATGTGTGATGGAATACTACTCAGCCATAAAAAGGAACGAATTAATGGCATTTGTAGCAACCTTCACGAAACTGAAGACTGTTATTCTAAGTGAAGTAACTCAGGAGTGGGAAACCAAACATTGTATGAAGTTCTTACTCAAACCTGAGAGCTAAGCTATGAGGATGCAGAGGCATAAGAATGATACAGTGGACTTTAGGCACTTGGGAAAGGGTGGGAGGCAAGTGAGGTATACAAGACTACAAATTGGATTTAGTGTACACGAGGGTGATGGGTGCACCAAAATCTTCCAAATCACCACCAAATAACTTACTCATGTAACCAAATACTACCTGTTCTCCAAAAACTTATGGAAATAAAAAATTAAAATATTATATTTAAAATTAAAGAAAAAAGAACTGAAACTCACCAGATCACTAAATCCAGACAATAAGATGCTGGACCCCTCATTCACCGTGATTGCTTCCTTGCCTATCCCTAGTTCTGGTTTTCTTGACACATTGTTTCGTTTCTTCTCTGCTGTATAAACCCTTTGTTTTGGTCAGTCAAGGAGATTGATTTGAGACTGAGCTCCTGCCTCCTTGGCTGCAGCACCTGACTAAAGTCTTCCTTGGCAGTAGTCACCATCTCAGTGATTGACTTTCTGCACAGTGAGCCGCAGGACCTATACTGAACTTCTGGTGTTTCTGTAACATTAATACAAGTGTTAGTTTTTCTCCTAACTAGTTACATTCTTCAATCTGTCCTTAAAAAATAATTCAAACAATTGGTCATTAATTTAGCTTAACTAGCTGTTAAATTAGTTGCCGTAAAAAAAAAAAAAACCTGTTAGATAAAAGATACTTAACATAAATATTTTCATTGCATCTTAAAATACTAGTATATAAATCTAACAAACTGTATATACAGGCATGTGTGAAATTTACTTTTTTTAGGATTAGAGAACATCTATATTTGCCTTCAAGCTCCCTTAAAATAGTTAGTTTAGAGAACCATTTAGCATCACTTTCCATGCCATTCAGCTCAGAGTTAAAATCATGATTGAGACACCCTATAATACAAATAGAAATGTCCTGAGGTCATTGCATAATTTTATAGTGGTCTTCACCAAAGCAAGGAGGAAGGCAGTAAGTTTTATAGCATGATAGGTGGCCTTTATGTGAAGTGGGTTGAAATGTGCCTCTCTGTGTAGGCACACAGTGTGTGGAATAGGCATTTCATTATGTTCATATCCACCTGTATTTTTCCTTTGATCAATGCATGTGTTTGATTAAACCGAATGAAAATCTACAGAAGTGAAAATATGTATTGAAAAAAGTAACAGCAGTAAAGCAATATCTTGCAGCTTTTTACTTTGAGTCCCAATGGATTAACGATTTTACTTTAGAAATGACAGTACAGTGATGATTATTGTTCCTTTGGGACTGATAAGAACAGAAATGGTGCCCAATTATATTAGTCATTAGTATTCTTTGTTATAAGTAGTATGGGAAGCTTGTGGAGCTAGAAGAATGTGGCCTGAATATATTTTTAAACAAGTAAATTATCTTTCAGTGTTGGCAAAAAATGTAGTTTGTCTGCCTTAGAAAAATAAAATGTTCATACACAATTTAGCTTGTCTGTCATTTTAAACATTTCAGAAGGCATAGCCCCATGGTCTGGGCCCTTTTTTTTTTTTTTTTTTTTTTTGTCAAGAAGTGCTTCATTGGTTCCTGTATGAAAGTGTTGACATTTATATCACACTCTGAATACTTAAGAAACCAAAGGATTCTAGTTCTTTTGGAATTAACCAATGGGATCTCATCTACTAGTCAGGCATTCACAACATTCTGTGCACATGCTGAATTTGTGCTGTCTTCTTTCCATAGATATATTTTGTTAATGTGACTATTTATCTATATAGTTTCTTTCATACATGGCCCAGTCTTCATTCCCTTGTAGCCACCCTCCTTCCCCAAATGTGTTGCTTTAGTCGAATAGTTTGGAAAAGAAACAGTCTGGAAACTATGCTTTGGTCTCTTAAGTAGAATAACCAACACATCCAGCAATTTCTCGGTGAATGGCTGTCATAGTAGAGGTGATTATTCAAGATCATGATGAAATACTTTCCCTGACCAGCTTACACTTCCTCCTTTAGTGTTTTCATAGTTCCTCTTACATTTATCTACTCTAACACATATAAAATACAGAGAAAGCTGAGCAGTCTCGTGGCCTAATTTAACAAACCAATCCAACAATGAGGGCTATGAAGGAATTGTTAAAGAAAAAAATATCAATTATTTCATGATTCTTGTTAAAGACAGAATTTATTCAAGGGGGAGCTATTACAATGGAGTTTTGTAGTGGGGTAGAAAGATCAGTTTCAACTGCGAATATATTAAAGAGAAGTAGAGATTTATAGCCAAGGATATGGATGTGGCTCACTGTGTGGAAAATTACTAAGAAGAAACATCAGGGGTAACAGTGTTCTGGCTAAACCAACTTGATATGATTATTGCTGAAGGCAGGCCAAGGTGGTAAAACATGGAAGGCAGGGGATAAAGAATTTGATCAGATATCAAAGGTAGTCAGATATCAAGGATGGGGAGGTGGAATATGATCAGATATTCAGGGGGAGGGACTTTTCCTCAACTGACCCAGTAGGATTGTCACTAAAACTAGACTGAAGGAGCCAAGGACAGAACCCAAGGTCAGGGACCTCATCAGAAGGAGGGCTCAGAGAAGCCTGACTCAAGTTTGATCAAGGGAAAGAATTGTCAAAAGACAAAATTACAACGAATTTAGCTTAAACATCTTAATTGACCTTTATTTGCAATTTTAGAATCAAGCAACGCCTCATTCTATAAAACAGAATGAGTGTTTTGATGAGCTGAGCAGATGAGTTTGGCTTTATAGACTAAAAATGACTGTGGAAAACAAAAACAGACTGCAGAAATTGGATTGGTCATTTCAAAGCTATTTTCTTTATGAAAGTTGAAGCACAGGGAACTTCTTTATCATGCCAGCTAAAACTGGCCTGTTTGGAGTTTCGGCTATCATCTCTCTCCTGGTTTCCCAGAAGGTCAGATAAATAACTTACTTTCAGCTTGGTGGCTTGATACTTCAGCATGAGTCACTCCATTTTGGTCTGGTCTCTTGGGCTTAGTGTAGGATCTGAGTCCAAACCCATAGCCTCCTATAAATTTTATTCAACAAAGTCATTGTCAGAATAAAGATACTTACTCTTAATTTTCTTGAAGATGAGAAAGTCACTTTTTAAGATTCACCTCACAGCAAAACTTTGGAAAAGCCCTCTTCAGATACCTCCTCCTCAGCCCAAAGTTTACAGTGATGGGAGCAACTAAAATTGTGCCCACAGGCCGCATGTCACCATGCTATCTCCCTGTTACCATTGCCTTCTTCTTTCTCCCCTTCCTGCTGATGCAGCAGTGCCTCCTTGGATACAGGATCATTCGTGCTGGAGGCTTTTTCCTGAGAGGGGCAGCTCTCCTGGGATTCTGGCGAATCAAATGCTTCATCTCAACAAACAGTTAGATTTGTTTATATTCTCCCCTTTCCATGTGGTGGGAGGAGAAACTTTTTCACTACATTCTTCCTTTCAGTGCCTGGGGACCACTGAATTAGAATAACAAAAGACAGATTAACAGGATAAAAGCTACACAGGTTTTATTAATATTTATGTACATGGGAGTTCACAGAAGAGAAAATCAAAAAAGTAGTTAGTCTCAGGGTCTTATGTCATTCAAACGCAGAACAGGGTGGGTTGGGCTTCAAGGAGCCATAAATTGTGGGGAAGTGACTAGGAATATGGGGGAAACTAATGGAAGATAGGATTATTTTAGTAAGGGTTGCTTATGCAGCCTCATCTCGGTGTCGACTCCTCATCTTGTGACAACTTGTAATAAGAGTTGCTCTCCTTTCTCTGGTCCAGAAGTAGGGAACACCCTCACAAGGGAAATTTCCGCCCTGCTTTTAAGCAGATAAGGGAGGGCAGAGAACTCTTCTGCATCTGTTCTTTCTCACTTGCCTTCAGCTCAAAATAATCCTTGTGTTTTGAGCAGCATATTTTAGGGTAGTATATCCTCATCTCCCTCATTCACGAAAGATTTAAGGTGGCTTTTACAGATGCAGTTAAGTAAGGTAAACTTAATGATATATGAGAAATATGAAACTAAGGAAATGATGGCTCAAAAAGTCAGAAGCAGCCATTGATGTTAGTGGTTGGAGATGGACTGTGACTGTCTTGAGCTTTCCAGCAGTCAGCACAGAGATGCACATAGATATATCTCATTTGATTCCTTGGGTCTATCATATAAAATAAATCATTTGCTCAGAAGAATTATCTGTTCCTGAAAATGGGATAGCTTCTAGAGATTCTCTTGAAGATAATACTTTGTAATGTAATGCATATATTTTTAACAATGAAGTAAATGCAGTACAACAGAGCAAATAAAATATTAATAATACGTATTTACTGAGTATATTCTGTATGCCAGAAACATATTATGTATGCTGGATATGTAATAGTGAACCAGATAGACATGACCTGTGTCTTCAAGGAGCTTATAAATATAATGGGGAGAGACAGATAATAAACAAGAAGTAAGCAAGCAAAAATATCAGATAATTACGAAATCCAATAAGTGGCTGGCAGGAAATCCCCAGGGAGTAGTACAGTAAGGAATAAAATCTGGTGGCAACTTTAAGAAGTTTCAGCCAAAATTGCCTCCTGGGGAGGTGTATTCAAGTTGAGAATGGATGTTTCTGAGGTGAGGAAGAGCTTGGCACATTTGAGAAATCAAAAAGCTTAGAGGAAGGCTGTGCTGAAAATCACAGGAAGCCTTCACATGGAAAAGATACTATCCTTTGACCACGTCCACTGTGTGCGTCATAATCTCATGGCTGATGTTTCAATCTGCTGTTGGAGAGACCACCTCATCTCTGATGGGAGGCAAAATAACATAGAGGAAATAATGATAGAGCTGGGTCAAGAGTGTCTTTGGAAGACATTCACTTCTCACCTATGCATAAATAATGAGGCTATGGAGTATGTCTGTGGTAGTTTTAACCTGCAAAATTTGTGAAGCAGTAGTTACAAAAAAACTAGCTTAGCGCCAATAAACCTATGTAGAAAAAACTATCAAGCCAAAAGTAATCCTCAAGAGAGTATTTCTAGAGTCTAGCTATGAGCAGTAGAATTTCCTGGCATACTCTCCAAATGTGATTACAAAATATACACATTATTAGTTGTAAAAAAAAAATAGTTTTTACTAAAGTCTTTTCTCTACCAATCTAGGAATTACTCATTCTGTGCTTTTCTTTTTATAGCGTCACAGTGTCTCCGCTAACTGAGCTCAGATTGATGGTGTACAACTCGTAACACTTACCTCCCACCCTGGGACACTCACAGGGTCTGTGGACCTTTTATGGGAAATCTAAGGAAATTATTGTTGTGTGACTGGGAAGATGGAAGAAATCCCAGATACTTGTTACACATTTCCATCTTACCCATATTTGAGAGATTCCACTTCCATAATCTCCTCTTCCAGCGAATCAGAATCCCTCTGGATTGCCAGTTGTGAGAAACTGGAAAAGAAAATATTTAAAAAATCAACAGAGTTCTTAGTCCTTTTTAAACTTAGTACTCAGTCTGTGTCCAGAAGCCATAAGTATCAGTCTATGTGTAAAAATCAGTGTATGTTCATGTACCTTTTTATTCAAGAGTTTTCCAACACCTTAACCTTCCTCCTCCTCCTTCGTATTTCTTAATAATATTGTCAACGAAATAGAAATTAATTATTTTCCACATGTTCGTTACTGTGCTAAGCACTTCACATGTGATTTTATTCCATTCGTAGCTTGGTCCTGTGAAGTGTGTCCTGTTGATATCCTCCTCCCTGTTTTGGATAGGGAAACTGAGGTCCAGAGAATTTAAGTACCATGCCCTTGTATTAGGGTTCTCTAGAGGGACAGAACTAATAGGATAGATGTATATATGAAGGGGAGTTTAGTAAGGAGTACTGAGTCACACGATCATAAAGTGAAGTCTCACAGTAAGCTGTCTGCAAGCTGAGGAGCAAGGAAGCCAGTCTGACTCCCAAAACCTCAAAAGTAGGGAAGCCAACAGTGCACCCCTCAGTCTGCGGCTGAAGGTCCAATAGCCCCTGGCAAACCACTGGTGTGAGTCCAAGAGTCCAAAAGCCAAAGAACTTGGAGTCTGATGTTAGATGGCAGGAAGCATCCAACGTGGGAGAGGGATATAGCCGAAAGACTCGGCAAGTCAAAATTCTTCCACTTTCCTCTGCCTGCTTTATTCTAGCCCTGCTGGCCGCTGATTAGATGGGGCCCACCCAGCTTGAGGGTGGGTCTGCCTCTGCCAGTTCACTGACTCAAATGTTAATTTCCTTTGGCAACACCTTCGCAGACACACCCAGGAACAATACTTTGCATCCTTCAGGCCAATCCAGTTGACAGCCAGTATTAACCATCACACTCCTAATTATGCAGTTAGAAAGTCATGTAGCCATGATTCAAACCCAGGCAATCTGATTCCAGGGCCCACTCTCTTGATAATCACATGCATTTAAATCAGTAAAAAAAAATAAAATGCTGTCTCTATTGTAGGCACAGGTGATAGAAAAAATAGCCATGTAGATAAACCTAGCCTCAGTGCAATCCCTGGCAGAGAAGGGCTGTAAGGAAAATGTCTTTTCTATAAGAGGAAGGGGAAGCAGGATAGGAAGACACCACTAAGGTCTCAGATGAGGCTTCAGAAAAGAGATTATTTATGACCCAAGCTTCAGTGGATATGGCTGGGTTGTTTAGTGGTGTTCAAGGCTGAAGAGATAATGCTTCCCAGGGAGTCTCACAGAGTAACCCTTGGATGAACATCTCTTAAGATTGTTAGAAATGCTGGCCGGGTGCAGTGGCTCACACCTGTAGTCCCAGCACTTTGGGAGGCCAAGGTGGGCGGATCACAAGGTCAAGACATTGAGACCATCCTGGCCAACACAGTGACACCCCATCTCTACTTAAAAATACAAAAATTAGCCAGGCGTGGTGGTGCATGCCTATAGTCCCTGCTACTTGGGAGGCTGAGGCAGGAGAATCGCTTGAACCCGGGAGGCAGAGATTACAGTGAGCCGAGATCAGGCTGATGCACTCCAGCCTGGCAACAGAACGAGACTCCTTCTCAAAAAAAAAAAAAATTGTTAGAAATGCTAAGTCTCAGACCTATGGAAGTAGAAACACTGTTGGGCCCTGAAATCTGCATTTTTAAAGCCTTTATAGGTTATCCTTAGGTATGCTCGAACTTGAGAACCACTATAAATGCTCAGAAGATGAGCGAACGTGACTTATTTCAAGAATTACAATATTATTTCCATTCCTCTCCCTTGCAACCTAAGAGAAACAGAGTTGTTTATCGTACTGAAGTTGTCTACTTTTGGTCTAGCAGTGTGTGTAAAGAAAAGCAATTAAAGATGTATTCTCATTTCATTTATTTTTTTTTTAATTGTTACATAATAGTTGTGCATATTTTGGGGGTTCTTCTGAAATTTTGATACTTACATTTGATGCTTACAATGTGTAATGATCAAATCAAGGTAATTGGGATATCTGTCACTGTAACATTTTTCTTTATGTTGGGAACATTCAAATTCTAGCTATTTTGAAATGTACAATAAATTATTAACTCTAGTCACCCTATTTGCACTATCATACTCTAGATCTTACTCCTTTTAACTGCATTTTTGTACCTATTAATCAACCTTCCATCATCTTCCCTTCCCACTACCTTTTCTTTGTGCAGTGGCGCAATCTCAGCTCACTGCAACCTCCACCTCCTGGGTTCAAGCGATTCTCCTGCCTCAGCCTCCCGAGTAGCTGCGATTACAGGCGTGCACCACCACGCCCGGCTAATTTTGTATTTTTATTAGAAATGGGGTTTCTCCATGTTGGTCAGGCTGGTCTCGAACTCCCAACCACAGGTGATCCACCCACCTCGGCCTCCCAAAGCGCTGGAGTTACAGGTGTGAGCCACCGTGCCCAGGCCCCACTACCCTTTCTAACTATGGTAATCAACAGTCTACTCCCTATCTCCATGAGATTCATTTTTTTTACCTTACCACATATGTGTGAGAACATGCAACATTTGTCTTTCTGTGCCTAGGTTTTTTCATTTGACGTAAGGACTTGCAGTTCTATCTATGTTGTTGCAAATGACTTCCCATTCTTTTTATGACTGAATAATATTCCAATGTGTATGTGTATTGTAGTTTCTTTATCCATTTATCTGTTGATGGACTCTTAGGTTGATTCCATATCATGGTTATTATGAATAGTATTGCGATAAATATGAACATATAGGTATCTTTGATATATTGATTTCCTTTTTTTGATTATATGTCTAGCATTTTTTTAATAAGAAGGTGACTTTGTAGATAGCAGGTTTCCACATTTCACCTTCACTTTTCACCTCTTTCTCAATAGTTGAATCCCTTCCCAACTAGCCTCTTACTTTTAAGAGACTTCATATCATTTAATAATGTTATAATTAACTAATGACTTACTATTTAAATATTGGGGTAAAACCAAACCATCATCAGCTTAAATAAGTCTGTATTGATAATTGTTGCAGTGACATAGAGATAGCACCTTTTCTAGTCCATTATCAGTGATGTTCATTGAGTTGTCTCAGCATTTTACAAATTTGAAATGGAATTCCAGAGGCATCTGAGTTATGCTTATCCTAACAATTACATTGTATGAATCAAATTCTATTACAGTAAAAGCCAAGGGACCATCCAAATTCATTTGTTATACTGAAACACAACTGTATGCAGGGATTGCTTGAAATAATGTTTTATTATATGAAGATTAACATGTAAATATGGTTCAAACATTTTCCATGTTTTAGAGGTTTATTTGTACTGCTTCTTAGGTCATTAAAAAATAAAACATTTTACTGATCAAGGGGCATTTAAAGCATGACATTGTTAAAGTATGCCGCCGGCTGGCAAAGTGGACTTCCTGTGGCTAACTGAGGTGCTTGTTAAACAGATCAGGTGGCCATGACTGCGTGAGGGGGTAGTCATGTACTCTGTGTTTTGCAGAGATACTGTTAAAGTGTCACAGGACCTCCCTTTCTACAATCATGCCAAACCAGTTTTTGTTGTCAATGCAGAGATTGGCTGTAGCTAGAAATCCCCCAGCTGACCACCAACAGACCACCTGACACCAACCAACTGACCACTGAACCAGCTGGTTAAGAGAGACTGGTGATTTAGGGCTTAAAGGTCATCCAATCAAGACTGTTCCTCACTCCCCTGACTCCCCTCTTCTGTCCTCCAGTTTTTGCCTTCATAATCTCTGACTCTCCAACCCATCCTCAGAGCCAACACGTTTTCAGTTTGCACTGTAGGCTTCCGGCCCCCAATCTGCCTATTGCTTATAGAAAATAAAGCTCCTCTTTTTTTCTCCCATGTACCTCGTGGTCTTATGTTAACAATATTTTAAATGCAAAACAAATGAATGTTTCCACTCAAATTCTGGTCTCTTTTTCTGTATAATCTTGGTTGTTGTTATTGATATTGACAACAGAATAACATAATTATTAATCTCTTATAGCTGCTTTAGAGCAGCACATTAATCCCACTTCCCTCTTTACCATGTTTCTGTTGTTGCATTTACCACAATTTTATTTAATTTCTTTGTTTATATATCAGCCTCTCCCGTACTAAGTCGTGAAGGCAAAATGTCTTATTTTTCACTACATCTCTTGTCCCTGGCAACATCATTAGTGTAGTTTTTCTTTTTAATGATTTTACAAGTGGGTCAATTAGTCAATCATGTAATAATTCACTTAATAAACATGTTTTGAGCACAAACTTTGTGTCAGGACTGTTACCTGTTGTAACAAATTTGTTCTAAGCATAGGGCTGGCTGCATCATGTTATTTAGGGAACTTTGAAAGTAGTTCTTACTCCTACACTCCATCCCTGGTGATTCTGATACTATAGGGTAAGGCTTGGGACTGGAGAAGTCTGTCTTTTTTTTTTTCTCCAAAGCTCTCATAGTGATACTAGTGTTCTGTCATGCTTCAAGATAAAGAGATTGTCCTTTCACTAGACTGGATATATCATCTTTTTCTTTTTCTTTGATTAATATTCTTGTCCCTGTTTTTTAAAAATTCTTATTTCTATTCACAGGAGAAAATAGGAATTGGGAGACAAAGTAGCTTATTTTCAAGTTTAAGGAAGGGGAAGGCACTTAAATATAGATTATCTTATTTCACTCAGAATAATTTTGTAAAGTGAATGTTATTATTTCCCTTTTTTTCATTGAGCACTGAAGGTTTTTAAAACTTACAGAAAGCCACAAAACTAGTTAATGGTAGACTATGGCTTGGAACCCAGAGGTGTGTAACTCCAGAGCTCATATTCTTTTCTCTTAATAAAAGCAGTGTTAAAGAAAAAAATTATTCTTGGCACTTGTTAAAGATGGTGAGGGAGGCTTTATTCAAGGGGTCGTGGCCATAGGTATGGGGACCACTGCGATGGGGCCTTTCAGTTGGGGAGAGAGATTGGGCTCTACCCTGACTCCAACAAGGACAAGTGGAGATTTATAACCGAAGAGCATGGTGCAGGATTGGGTGGAAAGTCCCTAAGTGGAAGCATCAGCTGCAGGGGTTTCTGGCTAACCCGACCTGATAGGACCCTTGTTGAAGGCAGGCCAGATGATAAGTTATCCACGGTGGTCAGATACCAAAGGTGGGCGATTTTCCCTAAACTGACTTAGCAAGATTCTTGCTCTAACTGGATTCTACAAGACCAGAGAGGGAAGCCCAATGTCTGCTTACTCAGAAAGGACTCAGAGGAAGCTAACTCAAGTTTTGGTCAATGAAGAGAGTCTATCACCAGCTCTATGGTAAAACCAAATTTAGCTGGTTTATAAATGTGTTGTACTAACTGCATATGTGTTCTGTTTTGAAAAACAGAAGAAAGTGAATAAGTTATTTCATTAAAAATTTTAAATAATTTATGAAAAAAATTATGTTGGTTTATATTTGTGACATTGGTTGTGTTGTGTTTTGTTTACCCCTGCTCTCTGTATCAGTGCCTTTCCATGGGGGGTGGGGAAGAGGGGGTGGAAATCCTAGGCTATCGTTTTTTTAAAAAACATTGTGTATAGTTTAAATAGTGCCTTCACTTCTGTGTTGAGACTGTTATTCTTAAAGAAGATGCAGGCCGGTTGCAGTGACTCATGCCTATAATTCCAGCACTTTGGGAGGCTAAGGCAGGATGATTGTTTGAACCCAGGAGTTTGAGACCAGCCTGTCTCTCTACAAAAGACACAAAAATTAACCGGGTGTGGTGGCGCCCACCCTTAGTCCCAGCTACTTGGGAGGCTGAGGTGGGAGACTCACCTGCGTGTGTGAGGTTGAGGTTGCAGTGAGCCAAAACCACGCCACTGCGCTCCAGCACGGACAACAGAGTGGTGTCAAAAAAAAAAAAAAAAAAAGAAGCAGATACGATACATGTAGATATAAAGCTATTTTTTCACACTACAGACTATATAACTATTTCTTAAACTTATGAAAACAGCAACCTATATTTAGTGTGCACATTAACACACTCTGTGCCTTGTTTTTTTCTTACGGCAAGTATGTTGGCTATTGTTTTTCTGTCTTGGTGGCTTTGAGGCCTTGTACTGTGATTTTGCATAGAATGTTAAGGTTTAGAAGTTGATGGTTAATTTATTTGTGTATGATGTGTGTCTGCAATATGGAAATTAAAAGCTGACTGTAACAATAAATTATGAAAATGAAAAAGTAGGGAATAAAATAGGCATGTGCTTTGAAGTTCTGTAGCATGTATATTATATTTCTTGTAAAACTGTGCACCAACTTGAGGTTGCTTTCTAGAAGTAATGTTATTGTTTAGTATCAGCATTCACTTTTTTTAGAATCACATTGATAAGATATAAATATTTGCACAGGTGAAATTAAAATACACAGTAAAGAGGCTAGTCTGAAATCTCGAGAGGGATGTATTTAACTTAGAGGGTTTAAAAATGCATGTTCTTACACTCTTCTCTCTCTTTGGAATCCTCTTTCCCTTTGCTGCTCCTGGAGCAAATTGGTATGCATCCCCTCAGGTCCATTCTTCAAAAGAGCCTTCTCTGCCTGACACTTTTCTAGACTGAGTCAGTGTTTTTCCCCCAGTCTGTACCTGCAATGGTTTTTTTAAGTGTATGTCTTATCAACCTAAAATAAGCAACAGAAAGATCAACTCTCCAAAGAGTTTCTTCAGGAATAGCAGGGGAGCGATCCAGGATATTCCTGCTATGATGGATCATAGACGCTTCCAGAGAGGCAAGGGAAGGCAAGAGTCTGTAAAGGCAAAATGAGGGAGGTTACGGTAGCTGTTTGGCATCAGTTCATTAGTGGAAGAGGCAGTTGCTGGGCAGGTCTCCTCGTAGAACTAATCTGTATGTAGGGTTGCAGTAGGCTTTATGTAACATTGTGGTTTTGGCAGTCTCTTATGATAATTCCTTTTGTCAAGCAAATGTGCATGAGGGCCTGTCTTTCATTGCATCCTGGCTCCACTTTGTTGGAGTTTGACATAAGTGACTCTCTTTTGACGTGGACAACTTTCACAGTCCTCTCAAGTACATGTGAGCTCCTTCATTTAAGGACCATCTCTGGGAGCTCCCATAGAGTCTGAAACATTGAACATTCACTAAATGTTTGATTTTGATTTAATGAATAAAATTTATTGTTTGCAATAGAAAATGTAACAGAACAACTGATTTCACATTATATAATTGTGACATATGTTATGATTCTTATTTTTAGAAAAACCAAGGTCTGAGGTAGCTAAACAGCTTGCTGAAGTCACACAGATTGTCCCTTAGATTTAGTCTGACATTATGCTCATTTGTCAGTCAATCCTATATACTTTTCAAAAAACTAGTTTTTGCCCAGCTACAGTCCACGTGACACTGTTGCTTCCAAGAAACGTAACTGGAATCATGGCCAGTGGAGGGGAAGATGGATTTTGGAAAAAACTCAAGTAAAAGTTAATAGTATTTTTTACTTTTGACTCCAGGACTTTTCTCAACTATAATGGGCTAAAGTGCATAGTGCCAAAGAGATTGCTGTAACACGCAATATTTTACAGTTATATGTTAACACAATCCCTCTTCAAAATTACTCTTATTTTTTCTTGAGGAACTATTTTTTTTTTTTCAGGATGTAATTTGGAGGAGCTGCACTAATCTATTCTGTAAGATGTTGATTCAGGTTCTTTAGATCAAAGTCATCTCAACTTTGTATGTTAAGAAGAGATTGAAAATATATTGGTTGTGGGCTCTTTTCTTATATTCAACTCTGATATGCTCTATGAGTTTTGACAAATTCCAAAATTGCAGGAAATTGTTTCCATTTATTCATTAGCAAGGGGACTGTCTGAGGAGACACATGGGCAAATACTCAGCTTTTGGATTTGTGAATTTCAGCTTGTGCTCATTGTTTTGCTAATAGGTCTTAGTTAAGATGTATATGTCAGCTTATATTAGATTGTGTTATAACAAATAATAGACAATCTACATTCGTTTATTTTACTGGATTTATGTTCTTATTAGCTGAAGGAGGTTGGCTTGGTAATTGTTTTTTATATGGAGACTTAAGTATCAAATACAGTCTAAGGAACACTACAGGGACCCTTGTGTGTGGCCCTTATTTTTAGTTAGTAAAGGGAAAAAAGAGGGCTTCTCTGATAGTCAATATTAACTTAGTTTAGTAGTGTCTGTTGTAAGTTAATTTAACTTGATCAAATTCAAGTATTAGGCTTAGTATGAGCTCAGGAGTTCAAGGTCAGCCAGAGTAACATAGCCAGACCCTGTCTCTACCAAGAAAAAGAATTATAATGTATTCTTACCTGGTATAATAAATAGAAAAGACCAGGTAAGCAGTATGAGAATAAAAATACAGATATGTATGTTAATGAAAATAAACATTACTTTGAATTTACAAGTAGTATTCCACCAGAGTTAAGAACACATATGAAATCTTACTTTTCCAACTTGAATTTCACCATAGATAATTCAAAGTAAAATGTCGTAGACTTGAGAATTTTTTTATTATCCAAATAGCTCTTACATGCCCCAAAAAGATCTCCACAGAGTGCAAGAGACTTCATCATTCAGCATTAATCTGAATTGGAACTGAGTTGAAGCATAGTATTACCTTAAAGATTTTAATGAAGGAGAATATTAACTTGATTAAAAAAGATCAATAAGCTGAAAAGGGAAACATTTGCCTGCTTAAGCAACAGTGTTTTAGACACTATTAAGGATTTTGCCTACACTGGGGCCTTGTTTTGCTGGTTGTTGGTTAGAGTGATTCCCTCCTTATCCATGGGAAAGACATTCCAGGACCTCCAGTGGATACCTGAATCCATAGATAGTGCCAAGCCCTATATACACTGTGTTTTTTCCTATATGTACATACCTGTGATAAGATTTAATTTATAAATTAGGCACAGTCAGAGGTTAACAACAACTAATAATAAAATGCAGGTTGAATATCCCTTATTTTAAATTTCTCGAGACCAGAAATGTTTTGCATTTCTGATTTTTTTCAGATTTTGGAATATTTGCATATACATAAAATGAGATCTCTTAAGGATGGGACCCAGGTCTAAATAAAAACTTCATTTATTTTCATATACACCTTATGCACATATCCTGAAGATAACTTTATATAATATTTGTGATAATTTTGTGCATGTAACAAAGTTTGTGTACATTAAACCATCAGGAAACAAAGGTGTCAGTATCTCAGCCACCCATGGGGACAATCTGTGGTTGTTTGGAATCACTGTTATTTCCCTTCCCTTCCTTTCCCTTCCCTTCCCTTCCCTTCC
>NW_012115154.1:1684949-1824107 GCF_000951035.1 Colobus angolensis palliatus
CTTCCTTTCTTCCTCCCTCCCTCCCTCCCTCCCTGCCTTCCTTCCGTCTGTCTTGACAGGATCTCACGCTGTTGCCCAAGCTGGAGTGCAGTGGCATGATCACATCTCACTACAACCTTGAAACCATGGGCTCAAGCAATTCTCTCACCTTAGCCTCTTAAGTAGCCTAGATTGCAAGTGGGCATCATGACTTCCAGCCAATTTTTAAAAAAAATTTTGCTTCGTTGCCAAGGCCAGTCTCAAACACCTGGATTCAAATGATCCTCCTGCCTTGGCCTCCCAACTCGCTGGGATTACAGACATGAGCCACTGCACCCAGCATTTATTTTATTTATTTAGGTGAGAAGAAACATCAGAAGCAGTTGAGGGGCCAGGAAGTGGATCCCCTAGGGATAAGGAAGCATTCTGCTGGGTGGCTTTTAAAAATGCTTCCAGCAGAGTCATCTGCGGCTCCATAATGATTTTTGTCTTAGAAGTCTTTCTTTAATTTTATAAACTATCATGTTCTGTTATGAATGTGCACTGCTCTAGTCCTTCAATAAGCTCATCACATATTTGCACCATGTTGTCTGTAGATAGTAATTTTGCAGTGCTAACAATGCCATCTTTATCATCACTATTATCGCAATCACCTTGATTCAGAACCATTTTGGTTATTTTGTCATCAGTCAATGAATGAAATAACTGAAGCCTCATTATCAATGTTAAATTTCTTTAACATCCACTTCTTCCAGCATGCTGATGGATTCTGAAGATACATCTTTTGCATATGTAAGGAGATCAGACATTTTTTTTCTCACATGGCATGTGAAATCCTTCAAAGTCAGCATTTTGTTCATCATTATCACTGAACATAGTCACAGATTAGCAGCCGTGTCAGGCATGCACCACTGTGTCTTTAGTCACAGTGTTCTAGGTGTTGGCAACAGCATATGTAGCATTATTTATGCTAAACTCCTTTTGAATATCTTCCACAACCACACCAGTGTTCATTGCTGCTAGCATGTTGTTCAAGAATGCGTTTTTATATTCACTCTGCATTGATGTAAGGATACCTTCATCACATGGATGAATTAATAAATTCACATTTAGGGGGAGTATATGTGGCATGAACATGATTTTTGATGAGAATTTCTGCTGGAGGATGAGCAGAACCGTGGTCAAGGAATAATAAAGTTGTGCATTTGTCATCCCGGCCAGCTTCCTTTCAGTGAGCACAAGTCACTGGTACAAAATATTTGTGAAACCAATCAGAAACCAATCAGAGATGTCCCTGGTGATAAATGCCTTTCTGTTCATTTAATAATAGACTAGTAAGAAATTCACTCCTTGAAAACAGTGAGATCATAGCCTTTGCCTACAATAACAAATGTATCCTCATGCATGCCTACTGCATTGGAACATCCCAGCACAGTTATTCTGTCGTTGGCATCCTTAATTCCTGTAGGAGCTGTCTCATCAGCTGTAGCCAGTGTCTTTCTGGGACCATACACCAGAACAGTGATGTTTTAACAGCATTATGGACTTGTTCAGGCATCAGATTTCCGTCAGCAATGACCTTGGCAAATTCGTCAGTGAATTGCTCTGCTGCTTCATGGTCAGCAGATGCTTTCTCACTGTATAAATCTTTAAAACAAATTGAATTCCATGTCTTAAGTTTCCATAAGTAGCCTGTTGAATATTTACAGTTCCCTTCAATTTTCAGTTCATCTTGATAGGGCTTTGCTTGTTTCATCATCAGCATACCATTAAGTGGCATGTGTTCACTGTGACACTGATGAGTCCCCTCTTTCAACACCTAAGATTTTAAAATTAATAAATTGTTTTTTAAATAGTGGTGAGGACTTGCCATATTGCCCAGGCTGGTCTTGACCTCTTCCAGTTAGGTGATCCTCCTGTCTTGACCTCCCAAAGTGCTGGTATTACAGGTGTGAGCTGCCATGGCCGTCCCTAAGATCTGTATTTTTAGCTTTCTGCAGTGTTTTTCTGTGTTTCATTAACTTTGTTTATCACTTTCAGCATGGAACTTCAACTGTTTATCCTTGTTTTCTTCAGGTCGTATATGGAGGTCATTGTAACACCATAGTCTTCTGTGACATGTTTCATACTTACACTGCTATTCAGTTTCTCCAACAGCCTGACTTTCAGTGCTATAGAGAAACATAAATGCTTTCTCTTTTTCCGATCACTGTTATTCATAGCCTTCTTGACATTTTCAACAATATCTTTCACCGCAGAGCAGAGAATAAGCACACAAACACAGTGACTAATGCACATAGGTCTTAGCCTCATCCTGGGGAACCTGTCCTTGCTGCATCTGGCCTGTACATGTGGTATTGTATTATACTTTGTAAGCGTGCTTTTATGGGGAGAATCTGGATGTGTGTGGAAGATACACTGCAGCTGAAGGGAAGAAAGATATACTTCCTGGGAGGGTCATGTGTCCCTTGGGAGTGCTGAATAAACTGTGTTGTGCACCTGCAGTTGGACTGTGACTTGTCACGTGAGGTCACGTGTGAATTTTTCACTTATGGCATCATGTGATGCTCAGAATGTTTCAGATTTTGGAGCATTTCAGATTTCAGACTTTTGGATTAGGGTTGCTCAACATGGTGAACAATTATAAGAATGTGCTGTTCACAATTTCACAGCTGGAAAATTTGTTCTTACCTTAGATCTTAGTAACCTCAGCATATGATTTTATTTTCTTTCCCTAAGTTAAGAACTTTCACCTTTCACTTAGCAGAAAAGCCAGGTAGATACTGTATTTTTAAAAAATTGAGAGAGAAGCAGCCATGGTAGCTCACGCCTGTAGTCCCAGCACTTTGGGAGGCTGAGGCCGGTGGATCACTTGAGGTCAGGAGTTCTCAAGACCAGGCTGGCCAACATGGTGAAACTCCGTCTCTTACTAAAAATACAAAAATTAACCAGGTGTGGTGGTGCATGCCTGTAATCCCAGCAATCCAGGAGGCTAAGGCAAGAGAATCACTTGAACCTGGGAGACAGAGGTTGCAGTGAGCTGAGATCATGCCACTGCACTCCAGCCTCGGGGTCAGAGGTAGACTCCATCTCAAAAAAATAAGAAGAAGAATAATTAAGAGAGATTATTTCTAAAATTATAAATGTACTGGAACTGCTAGTTAAATTCTGTCTACTTCTAGTAGAAACTATAGTTACTAAACAAATAAAAATATAGTAGTTTCTCCTTATCCACAATTTTGCTATTTGTGACTTCAGTTACCCGTGGTCAGTTATGGTCCAAAAATGTTAAAAGGAGTACTTGAACAGAAGCACTGCAATACCCATCTGAGAGCTGACTTTGTAATCGAGATGGCTGCAAAGTGACTAACGGACAGGTAGCATAAAACTCATGGATACACTAGACAAAGGAATGATTCATATCCTGGGTGAGACAGAGTGAGACAGCATAACATATCATCACACTATTCAGAATGGTGTGCAATTTAAAATGCATGAGTTGTTTA
The DNA here is from genome assembly GCF_000951035.1 of Colobus angolensis palliatus. Taxonomy (NCBI): domain Eukaryota; kingdom Metazoa; phylum Chordata; class Mammalia; order Primates; family Cercopithecidae; genus Colobus; species Colobus angolensis. The sequence continues at coordinate 1,688,435 of NW_012115154.1, forward strand.
TTTCTGAAATTTTTCTTATATTTTTGGAACACAATTGATTGCAGGTAACTGAAGCCACAGAAAGCAAAACTATAGATAAGGAGGAACTACTGTATTCTTATTTGTTTTTTAAACTTAATTTCTACTAGAAGCAGACAGCGTTTAACTAGCAGTTCCAGTGCAATTATAACTTTAGAAATAATCTCTCTTAATTTTTAAAAAAGTATAGTATCCACCTGACTTTTCTGCCAGGTTGTGTATAAACTTCCCTCCCAACAAGTTTGAATTAATGTCATTTTGATGACCACCGTATGTATGTGTATGTGCAAGTCTATATCTGTGTGTGTGAAAAATTGTGTATGAATTTTTTTATTAGTTCCATTAGCCTCAATATAATTAAATTATTGCACCAAAAATATCCAGAGAAGTAATTTCCAGCATGCTACTATGATTTTACTTTATAAGAATTTACAGAATAGGTTTATCAGTTACAAAAGAATACAACAAAGGAGAGGTGCACAAACATATTAGTATTTGTACTTACATTTACATTTATACACACATACGTAGAAACCCCCAAGTCATCATTAGACATGGCTTTTGGTTGACTAAGCAGAAATATAATGCAAGTCACAAATGTAATTTTATTTCCAATAGAAATAATATGAGCCACATTAAAAAAGTGTAAAGAAATAAATGAAATACATTTTAATAATACATTTTATTGTACCCAGTACATCCCAAATATTATCTTTTCAATCTGTAATCATTATAAACATTTTAAGGAGATATTTTACATTCTTTTTTTCATGTTAGGTTTTAGAAACTCAGCATGTATTTTACACTTAGAGCACATCTCCGTTTGGACTAGCCACATTTGAAGTGCTTAATATCCCTGCATGGCTTATGGTTGGAGCAAGGGGAAAAGCGGGGAGGGAAGAGCGCCTGTCTCTCTTCTTGTTTGCGTAAGGGCACTAATGCCGTCATGCCACCCTTATGACCCCATCTAAATCTAAGTACTTCCCAAAGGCCCTACCTCCTAATACTGTCACACTGGGGATTAGGGCTTCAGCCTCTGAATCTGGGGAAACACAGACATTTATAACCTCAAGCTTTCACTGTCTCTATGCCAGTGAACCAGAGCTCTTATAAGACATGCATGTGTACACATTAAGTGGCCTTTTTTTTTTTTGCCTGTGCTTTCAAAAAACCAATACAGAATTGAAGCTAAGAGACTAATTTAGTACATAATTCATTGTAAGGTTCTTTGAAGGATCTGTATTGAAGCATTTACAGGTAAAAGTATAGAATTTAACATAGATCCATGATTAGTCAAGAAAATGACAGAAAATGTGGTGGTGTATGTCTATAATCCCAGCTACTCTGGAGGCTGAGGTACGAGAATCACTGGAACCCAGGAGGTGGAGGTTGCAGTGAGCCAAGATCATGCCGCTGCACTCCAACCTGGGTGACGGAGCGAGACTCTGTATCGACGTATACAAAGAAAATAAAAAATGACAGAAAAGCCGTTGTTGTTGTTTTTTTTCCTCCACAAGAGTCAACTCAAAAAAAAGCCATTGTTAAAGAGAAGCAAAGACAAAGTTGAAAATGAAATACCAATTAATTAAGTTTTCTATTTTAGTGCAGATTTTAGGAATCTGCCCAGTTTTTGCTCACCTCCCAGGTGCTTATTTCTGAACAATATTTGCTATCTCTTTTTTTTTTTGGAGACAGAGCCTCACTCCATCACCCAGACTGGAGTGCAGTGGCATGATCTCAGCTCACTGCAACCTCCACCTCCTGGGTTCAAGCGATTCTCCTGCCTCAGCCTTCTGAGTAGCTGGGACTACAGACACACACCACCACGCCCAGCTAATTTTTGTATTTTTAGTAGAGACGGGGTTTTGTCATGTTGGGCAGGCTGGTCTCGAACTCCTGACCTCAAGTGATCCACCCGCCTTGGTCTCCCAAAATGCTGGGATTATGGGCATGAGTCACTGTGCCTGGCCTCACTTTTGGTTTTGATGGAATGGAATTCCTGGATTTTGAAATTCTGAAGTTCTGGTTATCATGAGTGGCAGTGAACAATTACTTGGACAATGGAATGATAAAAATACCAGAAACTTTTAGGGTGCTCTTTGGTTCATATTATTTATAATGCGCTGTTTTGAAGTCTTCAAGATAGAATCTAATAAAAACTTTCAGACTCAGAAGTTGGAAGTAGGAGTACTGACTTCTTAGTATAAGGTGAGGCAGAAGTATATGACTCCTTATTGCAAGGAGAAAAAGACACAAAAAGGAAGAATATGTGGCCAATACAGAAAAATAGGAATTCTTCATATGTGATGTGATAAACTAAAATAAATGAAGAATTTGAGGCATTTTTTATAGTCTATTGTTGAGTTTGTGATACTGAGTTTGGGAAAGAACAAACAGTTTAGTTGGCTAGATGGCGAACATTGATACGAAAGAATTCAGTAAGTTACCTCGTCCTAATAAAAGAATTCTGTTCCACAGCATGGAAAAACAGAGATCAACATTAATTGGTATTGAATGGATTGGAAGAAGTCAGTCAACACATTTATTCATTTATTTATTCAATAAATATTTGTTGGACATTTATTATGTGCTGCAGAACAGACAAGATTCCCTGCCATTGTAGAGATTAAATTCTGATGAGAGAGAAGTTTCCATTTTGTTGTCGGCCCTGTGCTGAGTTCTTCATGTTCATTCTCTCATTTAAGTTCTGCAGCAACTTATGGCATTATCATTATTTCCCATTTAAAGATGACCAAACTGAGTCTCAGAAAGTTGCTCAAGATTACACAGCTTGTAAGTAACTGGAAAGGTAATTGGTGTATACTTATTTACAAATTCATCAAGTTACATGCATTAAATATGTACAGCATCTTGTTTGTCAGTCATAGCCTAATGAAGTGGTTTCAAAAAACAAAAATCTCAGTTGATCTGACCCCATGGATCCATAGCTCCACTACTGTACTGTCTCCTTCCATGGTCACACTCTTTATAAGAATTCCTTACCAAATGTCCACATTTAATAATTTTAGAGTATATGAGTTTGTTCATCATTCAGTTGCATTTTTTCAGAGCAGTTATTTTGGAGTATTAGGCTTGGTAATGTCTTCAAAGAAATGACATCTGATGTGCCTGTTCTGATCTGGTCACACAAATGGCTACTTCTCGTCAATAACAGCAGGAAGATTCGTAATGGACACTGTGTTCAGAAAGGTTCTGATAAGCAGCTTCCTCTTTACTAGTGTAGTCTGTGTAATTGCAAAGGACAACAAGTTATCACTAGGCAGTGTCTGCCAAGGTGGACATTGATGGAGGTGCAGTAGACACGTATAGATTTTGTGGAGGAACAGGACGTAGGAGATGACATTAAGGAGGAAGAAAAGATAAAAAGGAGGCAAGACAGTTCCATGCACAGACCAGTCAGCTACGGTGAAGCGTCCTGCAGACTGATTATCAGCAGTGGCTGTCACCAGGCTCTGCCCCAGCAGGTGAGAGTTGCTACCTGGCAATTTGTTTAGACACCTTGTTTGTTATTAGATTAAGGTTTTGATTACATCTGATCCAAGAGAAGGGGACGTAATCATATTTAATGTGGTTTTGGCCAGACCTCAGACTACATAGCTGGAAGATTATGGGTATTCATTGCCTATAGTGAGTTTAGCAGTTTAGCATTGTTTTAAAATATCCTCTGATAAACTCATCACTATCATAATCTGTTTTCTTTTTTTTTCTTTCCAAAACAGTGTGTGGTTTCAGTGTCATGGTGAAGACTGTGGCTTTTTAGCCAAATCGCCTTAATGCCAATCCCTTAACCCCTTGTGAAACCTTGGACAAATGACTTAATCTCTTGTCTCAGTTTCCTCCTCTGTAATATGGGGGTAGCAGTAGAACCTACTTGATTGCATTTTTGTGAGTAAAGCACTTCGTAGAGTGCTTGGCACATGGTAAATGTTGTAGGAATTAGCTAGACTGCTATTACTGTGATTGTTGTTATTGCTGTAATTATTATTACACGTGTTATCACACCATGCTTAAATCGGTCACCATTATCCTCTTAGCATCAAATGGCAGATGAATAACAGCATTTACTTTTAGATTCCTGGCACTTTGCCTATGAGTGTTGTCAAATTTTTATCAGCCATAAAATAACTTACAAGTTTAATGAAATATCGTATGTCATAGTAGCCAGGCATTTAGAACAGAATACTTGGGAGGAAGTGCAGCAGAAGCAGCACTGGTGATGGTCTGGGCTTCCATCACAGGGTGGGACTGACCTCGGAGATATGCTGTCTCCTCTGTACTTCATCTTTCAACTGCCATCCATAGTCTTCCCTCTTGCTCAAAGGCCTGGGTCAGTGCGTCTTTAATGGCTCAGTTTGTATGGGGATTTCACTCAGTGGTGAGATAATTTGGACACAGAAACTAGTTGTGATATAAATTGGTAGTTGCAGATACAAAATGCTACTGCATAAGATCTGTCCAGTAGCTTCAACTATTTTTAGTATGCAGTCAGAGAGATAGAAATGTATTTCAGGGCAGCTGCTACTAATTTTTTTGTTGTTGTTGTTTTGTTTTGACATGATACTTTTTGCCAGATACTGTTCTTTTCTATAGAGTAATCCTAAATCAGAAAACCATGTCATGGCATCAGGCTTAATTTTAACAGCCAAAAAAAAAAAAAAAGAAAGAAAAATTGCCACCAAGATATAAAACATTTTACAAAATGAATGAAGGAAGAGATTTTGAGCACAGTATTGGTAAAGTATAGTTCAAGGGGTGAGAGGTATGATACACCACACTGTCCCCATGGAAAAACAGCAATAGAAAATGAACTATATCATTTTTTACTGACTTGTTCTGTTGGTGATTGAGGCATTTCAGTGCACAACCAGGAAAATAATAGGTTACTTTCACAATGGTAGAAGTTTAACAAATGCTCAATCATTCACCCTACATCATCGCTGTCATTGGTGAGAGCTTTACTGTATGATATTGATGCCTGGCTTCTTTCTTATTGCTGTATTCTTTTCAGATTCAATCTGTCTGCAATGGGGCCACTAAACATTTCAATTTGCTACCTGTAGAGCTAGATTGCAATGCTCAGACTGAAATGAGAAAGAAATGGATTTAGTGAAACTCAAAATAGAGAGAGTTTCATGGATTTTTGTGGAAGGATGCACAAACTGAAACCCACTGATAAAAATACACACGATCGCTTTTGAGTGTCTCATAAAAGTACATGGTATTAAGCAATTCATGGATGTTTTTAGGGAAAATAGTCTTAGTGAGATGGAGACTGATAAGACCCCCGGCACTTAGAGGAACTCAGACTCTGTCAATCTGGGATGTAGTTGTGTATAGTCAATGCCATTATCATAGCCCTTGAATACAGTATTTGTAAAGCCATGCTTATTTAGGTGCACTTAAGAGAGCTGAGCGAGCAAAGAACAGGATAAAGTCCAAATTATTTTCTGGCCAACCCCAGCATTTAGTCTTTTCCTAGCAGAAATCATTTAGGAGATTTCCTGGTTGGGGGAGAGAGTTCATTTCTTATGGGTGCCTCTTATTATTGTCATTTCCTGACTGTTGCCCATAGTTCTTGACTGACTGTAGTACTCACTATCTTACCATGCCTTCCTGTTTATTTATTCATTTATGCCCATTTTGGATTTATTGTTCTCTTTGACTATCAAGATGCTCTAAAAGTTTCCATACCTTGCCTAAATTTGAGCTCCGTGAAATAAAGTGGATTTGACAAACATCAAGAACATTCAGAAGTAGTCAATAGAAAATGCAAGTATTAACAATTAGAGCCTTAAAAAAGACTGAAGTACCACAATAAGGTGTTACTTCTCACCCACTAGGATGACTGTAACATAAGAATGCAAAATAACAAGGCTTGCCAGGACATTAAAAAAATGGAGCCCTCTGGCCGGGCGCAGTGGCTGGCGCCTGTAATCCCAGCACTTTGGGAGGCCGAGGTGGGCAGATCACCTGATGTCGGGAGTTTGAGAGCAGCCTGACCAACATGGAGAAACTCCATCTCTGCTAAAAATACAAAATTAGCCAGGCATGGTGGTGCATGCCAGTAATTCCAGCTACTCAGGAGGCTGAGGCAGGAGAATCACTTGAACCCAGGAGGCGGAGTTTGTGGTGAGCCAAGATCATGCCATTGCATTCCCGCCTAGGCAACAAGAATGAAACTCTGTCTCAAAAAAAAAAAAAAAAGGAGCCCTCCTACACTGCTGGTAGGAATACAAAAGGGTTCCACCATGATGGCAGGTTTGGCTGTGCCTCAAAAAGTTAAACATAGAATTAGCATATAACTTCACTATTCACTCCTAGATACATATACCAAAAAAATAAACAAAAATTTAAACAGGGGACTCAAACAAGTACATATACACACATTAATAAAGCTCTATTCACAATAACTGAAAGATAGATATACCCCAAATAGCCATCAGCAAATATATGGATAAACAAATTAATGGTATATCCATACAGTGGAGTATTACTCAGTGATAAAAAGGAATGAACTGTCAATACATGCTACAACATGGATACACCTCCAAAACATTATACCAAGTGAAAGAGGCCAGGCCCCAAAGGCCATGTATTATATGGTTCAATCTATATGAATATCCAGAATAGATAAATTTATAGAAACAGAATGCAGATTGGTGGTTACCAGGGGTTAGGGAAAGGGGACAATTGGGAGGAAGTGCTTACCAGGTAAGGGCTCTTACTCTGGGGTGATGGAAATGTTTTGGAAATACAGAGAGGTGGTGATAGCAAAATATTTATTGTACTAGGTGCTCCTGAACTGGTCATTTTAATATGGCTAATTTCATGTTATATGAAATTCACCTTAATAAGTTATTCCTGAGGGAAAAAAATGAAACACGTAAGAATTCTTATCTGGGAAGAGAAAGTAAAGGGCTAATAAAGACAAGTCCTTATATGCAGTAGGTTTTATAAGAATAACCAACTCATCTCCTCTTCTACACAGTTGCCTAAGTAAGAAAAGATAATTTAATTTATAGTGGAAGGAATATGAACTATGTTCATTCCTACCAACTAGATTGTGACCTCCCTCAGAATGGGGATTATTCTTTGACTTACCAATTATTTTTTTCACAAAGGTACATAACAGTCATTGATCTCATCATTCTGAAATATTCAGAATGCTTGCTGTGCTGTAGGCATTATGTTAGTCTTAGGGATATAAATGTGAGTAAGATATCATCTAGAATTAAGGTTCTGTTTGAGTAGAAAGACCAAAAAATAAGTAAACAAACACAAGAAAGGTATTTGATATGGTTAGGCTGTGTGTCCCCACCCACATCTCCTCTTGAGTTATAATCCTCATAATCACCATGTGTCAAGGGAGAGACCAGGTGGAGGTAACTGAACCATGGGGGTGGTTTCCCTTATGCTGTTCTTGTGACAGTGAATGAGTTCTCACAAGATCTGATGGTTTTATAAGGGGCTCTTTCCCCTTCGCTTGGCACTTCTCCTTCCTGCCTCTTTGTGAAGAAGATGCCTTGCTTCCCCTCCCCCTTCTGCCATGATTGTAAGTTTTCTGAGCCTCCCCCCGCCCCCAAACATGCTGAACTCTGAGTCAATTAAACCTCTTTCCTTTATAAGTTACCCAGTTTCGGGCAGTTCTCTACAGCAGTATGAAAATGGACTAATACAGTATCATAGAACATAAGAGCTATAATGGAAACCAATAGGCAACTGAGACATAGAAATATGGTGGATCCAGGACTTGGTCTATCCTGCTTGATAGGATACACAGATCCTTGGATGCAGGCACAACCACTGTCAGGCCCACCCTCACACCAACAATAAGTGCCAGTACTAGGTAGAAGCTTTCTAGAGTTGGGAGAGAGAGGTCTTCCCTCTTTTGCAGTTTAAAGGGAAGATAACCTGAGGGCAGGCTGACCATAGACTAGGCAAAAGCCAAGGGAGTGACAAGACAGCTGGAGCCACAGTTCACCGTCCTGGAACCCTTCCCACCTTCTGACTAACTGTTGCATCCTCTTGCTGCTGAAAGCGTGCTGACGGAGAGGTCACATTGGATGTTTCTTCCATAGTCTGTATTGTATGTTTAGGAATTTTAGGAACCAATTAGTTAGTTAGCAAGTCATCCCCATTTTACCAGAGTGGGAACAAAGCCTCTAGTGGTGTAGTGACTTGCCTAAGACTCAGCCAGGATTCAAGTCCTGATCTTTAGAACTCAAATCTAGCTGTCTTTTCCATTCATATTATAATCATTGTCATAATACAATAAAAGTAATACAGTTGGCCCCCCATATTCCTGGGTTCTGCATCCAGTTCAACTGAGTGTAAATCAAAATATTGTTGCATCTGTATTGAGCATGTACAGACTTTTTTTGCACAACTATTTACTTAGTATTTACCTTGTATTAGGTATTATAAGTAACCTAGAGATGATATCAAGTATGTGGGAGGATGTGCATAGATTACATGCCAGTACTACGTCATTTTATATCAGGTACTTGAGTATCCGCGGGCAGCGGACTGGGGTTGTTCCTGGAACCAGTCCCCATACGGATACTGGGAATGACTGCACTAGACTACAAAAGAGCAAGCAGATTTGGACTTTAGCCTCTACTCTGCTACTGTGTGACCTTGAGAAAGACATCACATCTCTGGGCTTCGTTTTTATCTGTGGTATGGGATAGGTTATATATGTTGATCTCCAGCTTTTCTTATGGTTCTGATACCTGATTCCATTAATATTTCTTTTTGTCTTCTGTTTTTTCTTTACTCCTCAGAATCGTTATGATCATTACAAAAGAGCAGCAGTTTTTTTTCCTGTGTTGTATAAATAAAGGAGGCTAGACAGCAGAGAATGGAAACTGTGGGCAACCTTGTACTGAGTGTTCCAGTATCTCTAATTCCAAACTAGTGTATGTTTTTTAAAAATTTCTTTTGGAGACAGAGTCTTGCTGTGTTGCCCAGGCTGGCCTCAAACTTTTGGGCTAAAGTAATTCCCCTGCCTTAGCCTCCTAAGTAGCTGGGACTACAGTTCTGCCCAAATCAGTTATTTTTGATACTTCAGTGTTCTCATTATCCTTTCATTTCTTGTGACTACCACTGAACACGTTAGCTAGAAAAGGTAAAACCTGACTGCAGACTACAAAAACAGATCTGGTCTCTAGCTCCGTTCTCTGCCACTCTCAAAGTAGCCATTAAATCTTTCACATTTTCTAATGATTTTTTTTTTTTTTTTTTTGGAAGGGAGAGAAATTGGGAATGCAACCAGTGGGTTAAAAGTTAATGCAAGTTAAAAGTTATAGTAATTCAGTCATACAGTATAAAAATCTTTATATTTTGAGTGAATATGGGATATTTTCTTTTCTTTCTTTTTTTTTTTCTTTTTTTGAGAGACTTATCTCTGCTCTTGTCTGCTGAATTCAAAGCTGACCACTTTCTACCTCTTCTGCATTTTGTGTATTGTTTCAGCAGACATTGTTGTTTTCTTTTCACTGGTAGAGGCATTCAGAGAGAGAAAGGAAGGGAAGAGAAGGGAGGATGCTAGGGTACCAATGTCCTTTGATTCTTTAATTCTCATGAGTCTGTACTATAGACACATGAGGCTAAGCAGTTTACTTCCCATGTTAACTCTAAGTCTAGAAAGCATATTTTTTCATTGGAAAGTTACTGTCAGATTGCTATATTATCCTATTCAAAAGTGGGAGAACCATTTACAGGTGATGCAGAATCATTAAAGCACTTAACTCTGCCAGAGAATATGGAAGACACATGGTATCTCAATCGAGACATTCTTTTCCTGCTTCTTTAAATTATTAAAGTCAAATTCTTAAAGACTACATGCTACAACACTGCTTTCAAAAAGGTTTACTCTGGCATGATACTTAAGTATTCTTGTTCTAGATGCATTTCATTCATTTAGGCATCCGTTCAGCAAATGTTTATTGAATACTTATAATCTGTAGGGCACTGCAGAGTGCTGGTCATGTAGCAATGAAAAGTTGACATGGGACTCTGTCTTTAAGTGGCTTTCACTGTGTGGGAGAAAACAAATTGAAAAATGTAAGGGCTTGTTACAGAGCTGAATACTTGTATATGGGTGCGAGTCTTGGGTGAATGAAACCTACGTATATAGATAAGGATTTAGAAAAATGTAAGAGCAAAAATACTACTTTAGAAGGATCTATAAGAGACGTTCTGCCTATTCACAGAATAGTGTGTACTTTCTACATCTAATCTTGCCTGTTAGACTTGAAAACATAAAATGGTTTTTAATATAGATTATAGTCTCCTGTCATGACATATAGAAGTGAAAATGCCCAAATAAAAGAACTTACTTCTAGAATATTTTTGTAATGATAGGATTTATTTGTTTTACATTAGTTAGAAAATATTCTTTGGCCGGGCGCGGTGGCTCATGCCTGTAATCCCAGCACTTTGGGAGGCCGAAGCAGGCAGATCACAAGGTCAGGAGATCAAGACCATCCTGGCCAACATGGTGAAACCCCGTCTTTAGTAAAATACAAAAAATTAGCTGGGCGTGGTGGTGCGCACCTGTAGTTCCAGCTACTCAGGAGTCTGAGGCAGGGGAATCACTTGAACCTGGGAGGCAGAGATTGCAGTGAGCTGAGATCATGGCCCTGCACTCCAGCCTGGCGACAGAGCAAGACTCCATCTCAACCCAAAAAAAAAAAAAATTCTTTAAAAGTACATTTCTTCAATTGGTCATAATTCATACCAGTTCTGTGTTCCTTGGGCTCAACTGTAAGAAGCAACAAATTTAGTTTTTCTTTCATTGTTACATTTTTTAAAAATTGGTATCCTGAATAGATTCCAATAAAAAAAATTCCAAAGATGAACTGTGGAAACTTCTGAAAGGTTCACTATTTTCTTATCCTTTAAGGTGGCTACTGCTGAAGAATGAAATCAATGCAATTACTTTTGGTGTGTAATTCAAGGTTAATAACTTGTGGGAGAACTTTTGATCATTAAGTGAGCTTTATAATTTTATCAATGATAGGAATAATCTTCTATTAGGTTAGTATTATTCATTTAATAACTAAAGAGTTGATGTATTTTTCATTCAGTTGTAGATATTTTCTCCCTTTTAGTCTAATCCATCAGAGCACTACTAGAATGTAACTGTTCTGGCTGTGCACATGCTTGCCTCCCCCAACCCGTGAGGTCCTCCATGATGTGCCCTCCACACTACCTCACGGTTCTGCATAAATTTTTTGAATATGTTGTTTGTATATTCATCTTACTGCCAGCTTGGGAGCTTCTTGCGCCAAGACAGTATCTTTGTGAACCCAGTGCCCAACACAGTACTTGGTGTATTAGATATGTAAATAATGAGTAGATGAAGTGTGTGGTCTTGTGAAGGACAGAATATACTTATACACACAAAACCAGCAAATATACATTAAATGCCTATTTTTTACATGTTTATGTCTGGTCCTGTTGAAGTTGCTAAATATAAGGCTCTTGTCTTACCCTTGGGGAGTGTACAGTTTCATTGGAACCAAAATTAACATTTGTGAAAACGTTGCCTTAACTAAAGATGGTATATATCTCAAAGCCTTGCTTTATTCACAGGCTAAAGGATCACCTCTCTTATAAACAGAGGCTAAATAACTCCCTTTAATAAGGAGAATCAGGGACTTCTTCACAGAGGGAATGGGACTTTAGCTCAGCCTTAAAAGAGTGAGTGAGACACACGCCAAAAAGCACTGTCGTGGTGGTGGTGGTTTCATTCACTAGATTCCATCTAAGTCTCCATCACGCACCAGAGTTCAACACTGATTGCCCACCTCACCCAGTGTGGGTTAAGGAATAGATTTTACTGGTGAAAGGGAAAACTTAGAAGGCTCAGTCAGCAAGAGAAAAGAGGGCGTACTAGGTATACTATGTTTGGATTCTGCTGAACCTACTCTGTGGATTTGAGTGGTATTCCGCCTTACCACAGGGCAAGAATGAGGAAGCATTCTTATTGGTGGAGAATACAGAGGCTACTTAGGACCCAGCAGTTCAATTTAGGACCCCAGCTGCCTACAGAAGTTGTCTGAGAATGTCAGCTGCTTGCCTAGTGCTTAGATGCCTTTAGACGGATGTGAATTGGCAGTTTTCTCTTTTCAGGGAAGCCACCAGTGCTGAGGATAACTGATTTGGGAGGAAGGTGTTCACCTACCCAAGCCAGCCCATTGTCCAGGCATGAAGTGAGGATTAAATAAAATAGTCATGTAACACATGGTGAATGTTTAGTAAGCATTAGCTGAAAAGGAAGGATCCTCTGAAAAAGTGAGTGGTGAGAACATTTTTATGGGCATAGGCATGCTCAGGGATAGTGGGTGGACCCACTTTCCCAGTCTCGTTAGGGAAAGGGCTCATTCTAGGGAGAATAGACTGGATTTGTGGAGGGCCCTTAATGTAAGACCAAAGAGTCATCTTCCAGTCCATTTGGAGCCATTCATGATTTTCATGTCGAACCATGTGAAATGGTTTGGCTGTGTCCTCGCCCAAATCTCATCTTGAATTATAACTCCCACAATTCCTATGTTTCGTGGGAGGGGCCCAGTAGGAGGTAATTGAATCATGGGGGCGGGTCTTTCTTGTGCTGTTCTCTCAATAGCGAATAAGTGTAACAAGATCTGATGGTTTTAAAAAGAGCAGTTTCCCTGCACAAACTCTCTCTCTTTGCCTTCCGCCATCTACGTAAGATGTGACTTGCTCGTCCTTGCCTTCCACCATGATTGTGAGGCCTCCCCAGCCATGTGAAACTGTAAGTCGATTAAACCTCTTTTGTAAATTGCCCAGTCTTGGTTATGTCTTTATCAGCAGCATGAAAACGAACTAATACACCATGACACATAGAAGAATTTTTAGGAAAAGTAATGTGGTGGTAGGCATTCCACGTAGATTAAAAAGTAAGCAAATTAAAAGCAGGAAGACCTTTTAGGCTAGAAGTAATTTATTTTCTAGGAAGTCGTGGATTTGAGTTTTTTAAATTTCGACTTCCATCTCATCTTCCATCAGCCTTCATTCCTTTAGTTATGCCCTTATTTGCTGTATGCCTCAGACCTTTGTCTGTCTACTGCTTTTCTTCATTGTGTGCATGATTTGAGGCTTAGCATTGCAAAAAAGAGTTAAGAAGTAATCAAAATTATTTTTAATAAGGCATAGTGACAAAAACAACACAAATGGCATTTCTCTGAAGTGAGTTTTGGTGATTTCTCATTAAATTGAATTGGCAGAAACTCAGAAACAATACTTTCTCATTGCAAGAAATAGTAATTGTTTTTAATGTAGCGAGCCAGAGTTCTATAAAAGTTTGCAGTGTCTTGTTCAGCATTGTGTCTTCTAACCCTGTCTAGCATAATGCTTGTAAGAAACTAACTTCTTCTCAGGAAAGGATGGATGGATGGATGGATGGATGGATGGATGGATGGATGGATGGATGGATGAATTGAAGGTATGCAAAGAAGTTCAGAATCATTGGACCTTATCCCACTGATTGTGATTGATTGTATATTATTGTCTAATAAGTCTTCACAATCACCACATTTGGCTGTGGACCTCTTGGGGCAAGGTCTGTGTCTCTGTTTTTCTTACTGTATTACCAGTTCCTAGCTCGTTAACTAGAATACTCTTTCGTTAAGTGAGTAAGTGAATTTACCCCCGAAATAATGCTAAGCATGGAGTTCTGGGAGAGTATATCACCAATAAAGGATTATGTTCCAGCCTTGGGCCTTAAGCCATTCACTTAAGATCTCTGAACCTTGGTTTCCTTATCTAAAAAAATATGTGTAGTACCTATTTTGCCAATACATAATAGCTTAAAATATAGTAATACCTTAGAGTTATAATAATTAAATCTGCTATATATGCAACTAATCAAGGGACTTATTTAATGAGTGTTGCGCATAAACCTTCATAATAGGAGGCTGCAAGGCATAACCACCGGTAAGGAAATAACCTGTTTACCCAAGAGAACCATAGTGCACGGAACAGTCGACCATAGGCTCTTATTTTGGGGGTATTTTATTTTTTATTCATGTTAAAGAAAATAAAATAGCCCCTTTTGGAATATATCAAGTTATACAACTAGAAATTTCTGATAGTGTGGTGGATTTTGCATGCCTGCCTCAGTTGTTTTCTGTTAAAATACCAAAGAAAAATAAATTTCAAGAGAGTCAGGACAATATTTTGCTTAACTTGTTGACTATACTTAACGGCAACCTGCTATTGTATTTAGCAAGCAATAATATTTCCATGGTAGATAAACAGAACATAGACTATTTGGAGATGTAGAAAATGAACATTCCAGCAAGAGGATAGATAACTTCAAACTGACCTGACTGCTATCCTAAGCATGCCACCACAAAAACAGTGAACAGTTATTTAGGACTTAAATTTATCTGATAATTTTGAGAAGAAAATCTTTTGAGCTAGAATATAACTTTATAGCTTAAATAGGAGCCTTCAATTTTCCTACAGTAAATATGTAGCTTTGTGGTATTTGATGTTGAAATGGTAGTTCTGCTCTATTCCTTTTGCTTCTGGCAGACTTGCTCTTGAATTTACTATCTGTATCTAATTAAGGGAAAGTAAAGAACTTGAAATTCAGAGAACTCTTTCTTCCTATCACTAAATTAATGGACTGGCCTTGGTTTTGGGTGAAGATGAGAAAATACGGAGCTTCATTTTGATTTTTTTCATTAAGATTATGAAAAAAATCTGTATTTTGCACATTTATCAGCAATGGCATTACCTTGCAATTTACTATTTCCCATACTCATAGAAACTTATTATAAAGAAAAATACCTCAAAACATTATCAGACATACCTTTTGAGTGTTACCTGTTTAAGGTTCATATAGTATCCTTAGGGAAAGAGCTACGAATCAAAACTGGTAATTGGAACCATTAATAAGAGAGAGACTCTCTTATAATTTGAAGCCAGGGTGGTGTGTCAGAAAAACGATGTTTGGAAGCCAAGGAGTCTCATTCCTATTCCTAATGTTGTCAGAGGCCAGATTTTATCACATTAGACATAGTTTTAAGATTTAGAAAAAGAAAAATCCAGATAAAATATGATGCTTGGTGTATGATGCAGTAAGTTTTTGAATCTTTGTGGTCAACCAAAAGCACCAGGTCTTTTGCATGACTTCGTAATACAGCAGGTGTCTCTTTTCATGTAACCATGGGGCAGGTTTACACGGTAAGAAGGAATTTGTTGGAGACAGTGCTCCATGGATTGCTTGTGTACGTGTCTCATGAACAGAGGTACAGTGACACCCTTTTGGTTGTGAACTGAAGGATGGTTGGTTAGTGAACAGCCTTGTAAGAAAGAGACAGTGCCTCCCACTAAATGATGATACTCTGGCTACTGTTTTTGTGGGGAGTAATAAAATATCCTTGTCCTTGACCCAGAAAGTTTTTGTTTGTTTGTTTGTTTGTTTTTAACTTCTACCAGCATTCGTGAAATGATGGCAGGCCAACTTGTTAGCTTGCAAGTAGGGTAAAACCTGAGATTCTTCACAGTTTCTGGCAGAATTGAGTTTGAACATACTGAATTTAAAGTAAGGGACAGAGATGAAGTTATATATCTGATGCAATTTGCAGCTGCATATAAATTCTGGCACGCAAACAGGAGGTCAGAACTAAAGACATAAAAATGTGGCTTTATGATTTCTTGATAAATAGGCTTTGCCTCTTATCCCATTTGGGACTTGGATGCCTGAAAACTATTCTTTCGTTGCAATGAAATGTTGGAAGTCTACTGATAATGCACTTTGATTTTGAGAGTGTTAAGACATAATACCAGAGAAAACTGGTATCTCTGGCCACACGTATTCAGCTGCTTTACCTGAGTTCATTACATTCTTGTTGCCTTTGCATTTATCTAGAGTACAGTCTCTTTAAATGGAGAAAATAGTTAATTTCTTTCTCCTTTAGAAATCAAGATTCTACAGAATGAGGAGTGCTAAGGAAGCAATTTTTTTTTTTTTTTCCGCAGGGAAAGGGAAACCGGCTATTGTTCAACCCTGTCTTTGGCAATTGCATGTCTCTCTCAGTAGCCAATTTGGAAATATTGAAACCCTGTCTTTGGTGTAATACAACTGGTGTAGTAAGCAGAGGTGGTAACTGTTAGGTACTTCACCTTGAATTTTAGGCATTTCAGAGGTCATTGGGGAAGGTAAAATAATCCATTAATTTTTACTAGAGTGTTCATTTAAGTGTCTTCTGCTGTGAAAATCAATGTAAAATTTCACTGCCATTCAAAATGCAAAGTGGTGTATAATATCACTACTCCAAACTGCCCTAAATTGTTGCATTTTTAAACAAGCAGGTTTTGAGTTATGCCCTTACCTCATAAATTCAGCTTCACAGATTGGATTGTTGCCATATGGATGTAGTAACAGGAAAAATAAATTTGTGTCAGTCTGAATTCTACTTGTGCATTTATTAAACTACTCTTAACCTTTTCTTAGGTCAGTGATCATCATACAGATTTGCTTTTATATGCCTCAAAGAAGAAAAATTCTTCTATGAGTATTATTTATGAGTTAAGTGTTACTTATCCATTTACATTAGTGATCTTAAATTATTTACCTGCTTTGGAATTCATATGTTACAAATTTGCCAGATGAAAGCTGCCAGATGAGTGAATATATTTATGCTACTTGTCTGTTGCTCATTAAAGTAGCTGGCTTGGTTCACAGCAAAAATAAAAAGTGTTATAAGGGGCAGAAAAGAGGGAAGAAGAGGTCAGGCAGTTTATAACAAAGTCTGCTGTGCTGCAGCTGGCACTGACTGGTGCCTTTGGGCAATTTCTGCTAAACCTTGAACAATTGCTTTCACTCTTCCACCTGCCATGTTGTTTCATTCGTTCAGTCTTCGATGGGATTGGTTAGAGTGGAGAAATAGAACGCTATTTAAAACAAAAGAAATGGTCTATCTGTCTCTGGCAGAGAACACAGGTAAGACATTACCTTTTGTACTTGATGGGAGAATATCTACGTTTTTCTTTTTCTTTCTTGTTTGTTTGTTTGCTTGGGACAGAGTCTCACTCTGTTGCCCAGGCTGGAGTGCAGTGGTATAATCTTGGCTCACGGCAACCTCTGCCTTCTGGGTTCAGCGATTCTTGTGCCTCAGCCTCCCGAGTAGCTGGGATTACAGGCATGTGTCATCATGCTCAGCTAATTTTTTGTATTTTTAGTAGAAACGGGGTTTCACTATGTTGGTCAGGCTGTACTTAGACCCCTGGCCTCAGGTAATGTGCACGCCTCAGCCTCCCAAAGTGCTGAGACTACAGGCGTGAGTCATCATGCCCAACTTACTTATTTTTTTCATTTTAATGAGACAGGGCCTCGCTGTGTTGCCTAGTCCAGTCTTGAACTCCTGGGCTCCAACGGTCCTCCCACCTCAGACTCCTGAGTAGTTGGAATTATAGATGTGCCACCATGCCCAGCTGAGAATATTATCTCGATCTACTAAATAAATAGAATTTATTTCCATAGTGACTTATTTAAAATTAAAAATGAAGCCCTGAGTTATATAAACAACAACAAAAAACGTACATGCATTTGCTAGTCAGACCAGTTTAACTTATGTGAGAGTCAAAAATCTTACATAATTATTAACAGTTTAATGATGAGAGATTATTGATTATAATTAAACCTAGGCTGTCAGACTAATCAATGGTAAGTTTAGTCTGAGGTCTTGAGTTGCTAAATCAGATGTGGTTTTCCCAGGCTGATATTTCAAAAGTCTTACAGTCTTATTTTGTTGAGACTCCTTCACTTTTCCAGTTACTCCAAAGGAGACCTCAGTCAGATCAAAGTTTGATGGAGGTCAAGATAAGATTTCAACCATATTTGGAAGCTAGGTCAGTGCAGCAAAAGCACATTCTGAAGCATTACCTCATACACCTTAATTCTTCTGGAGACTCATTTGCTGGGTATTTTCATTCATAAGTTCATTTACTCAGCACTCATTCAACAAATATCTTTTATTTTTTTCAACAAATATTTACTGAGCATCTACTGTGTACATGATGTTGTTCTAGGCTCTGGAGTTGTATAGTGACAAAACAGAAAAAAATTCTGTTCTTTTGGAACTTGCAGGGAAATACAGATGTTAATAACATCATATCTATTATTTTATTAATGAATCAGAAGATACAGATAATAGATCATTTGGTGACGAGCACCATAAAGGTAAAGTGGACTGAAGGGCTAATTAAGAAAGGGGTCCCTGAAAGTGATATTTGAGCAGAGGCCAAAAGAAGTATGGGAATGGTTCATGCAGATATTTGGAGACAGATGTTCTAGCAAGAGGGAACAGCAAGTACAAAGTACCTGAAAGAAGCTTGTGCTTGGCATTTTGAGGAAATGTGAGGGGACTGGTAGGATTAGAAGATGATGAGTGAGAAATGAAGGGAAATGAGGTCGGAGAAGTGCTGTGGAACTGGGGATGGAGGATGATCACATCATAGGCCATAGCAAAGATGTTTACATTGAATTAAAGAGCTATTGGAGGATTTAGAGAAGTAGAGGAAAATGATGTGACTTTGGTTTTAAAGTGGTCCTGAACAATAGCACTTTCTGTGATGATGGAAATATTCTAAAATCTGCAGTGCCCTCTAACCCTTTGTCGTTATTGAACACTTGAAGTGATGCCAGTGCACCTGAGGAACGGAATTTTTAAATTTAATAGAATTTTAATTTAAGCAGCAACATATGGCTAGCATATTGGTCAGAAAAATTTTATACATTTTCACAGGTTGCTTTATGGAGAATAGTATGTGGAAGCAAAGAGACAAAAGCAGGGAGAAGCCTTAGGAATGCAGATCAAGGCTTAGCAAAAAAAAAAAAAATTTTTTTTTAATTAAAGGCTAGCTGGTAACTATATTAGGGTTTATGTTTCTTTTTTTCTTTCTTTTTTTTTTTTTTTTTTTTTGAGATGAACTTTCGCTCTTATCACCCAGGCTGGAGTGTAATGGCATGATCTCAGCTCACTGCAATCTCCGCCTCCTGGATTCAAGTTATTCTCCTGCCTCAGCCTCCCGAGTAGCTGGGACTACAAGCCCCCACCACCACAACCAGCTAATTTTTGTATTTTTGGTAGAGACAGAGTTTCACCATGTTGGCCAGACTGGTATCGAACTCCTGACCTCAGGCTATCCACCTGCCTCGGCCGTCCAAAGTGCTGGGATTATAGGTGTGAACCACCACATCTGGCCAGGGTTGACATTTCATATGGACTCTGACAACTGCTGAAGTATGCTATTGACAATATGTAAATGAACTAGCATGGTTGTGTTTCAATGAAAGCTTGTTCATTCATCAGTCAGATTTGGCCCATAGGTGGTTGTTTACCAACTCCTGGTGTGAATGAGAGGTGGCGATGACCAGGCTTGTTTCAAAGGCAGAGTTGATAAGATTTATTGGTGGATTGCATGTGTGGTGTAAAAGACAGAGGAAATTCAAACAAATAACTTAAAGGTGTTTGGCCTCCGCATTTGACAAAATGGAGTTGCTATTTACTGTGATGGGAAATACTTGGATAGAAGCAGATTTGAGAGAAACTTTTAAATTGGGTTTGAAGTTTAAGATGTCTGTCAGTTATCCAAGGGGAGTTTGGAGGTGAGGACTGAGATCTGGACTGCAGCTATATATACTTGATAGTTATAAAAAATGGTATTAAAACCATGGGTAGGAATAAGATCTCCTAGAGTGAGAATTTGACAAAGATAGGAAAAAGGTCTGAGGACTAATCCTTGGCATACTTCAGTATGTGATAAAAACACATAAGGAAAAGTGAGAAAAGAAGACTGCGGAAGGGTGAAAGAAACCAGAAAGTGATGTTTTAGTAGCCAAGTGCAAGTGTGTCAAGGAAGACTTCATCAGTACTTATCAAATGCTGCCTGGTACATAATAGGCACACGTATGTGTGCTGTGTCAACGAATGACTGGGCACGCACTATTCTATAGTGACTTCTGTTGAGTTCTAATATACAACACCCCCTTACCCCATTCAGTGGCCTTTAATAGCTCCCCATTGCCAACTCCTTGACCGGGAATTTGTATTTTAATATATGACTGAGTTGAACTGCAGCACCTCTTTATAGGCCTCCAATAGCTTCTGCAATTTTGCATTTATTTACTCATTCTATGCAAATTCCTTCATGTATGAAATGCCATTCTGTCCTTCTTTACCTATTGAAATCTTATCCCTCTACTAGGGGCCATTTCAAATGCTCTCTCCTTCATGAGTACTTCCCCTCCCCTCCACTTCTTTTCTAACCTGTCCTTAAACCCTTGTCATGGCTCTACTGACATGCATCCTACTTTCCATTTGGTTCCAGTTGTTCATTTTGTTTTGCACATGATATTTTGGGATCCCTGTGAGCAGGTGCATGACACCATAGTGGAATGATTATGAGCATGGAGAATGGTATAAACAGACCTGTTTTCAAATACTAGTTGTTTCATTTATGAGCCTGTGACTTTCCTAAGTAACCTAAACTCCTGAAGGCTCTATTTCTTCACTTGTAAATGAAGACAAATAAGGTATCATGGAATTAGTTGAGATAGTTACAGTAAGTTTATTCAAATATTGCACTTATTGCCTGTCAGATTCAAGCTAAGTGTTTTCAATTTAAATTATTTATTTTTAATAGATTGTCAATCTATTTTTGTTATTGATCTAAGCACCGTACACTGATTAGATACTTTAAGTAAGTGGATGGCAAGCTAGTGTTAACAGATAGCTATTCCCAGCATAAGAATATTCCATGCCTACCCAAAAATATCAGAAAGAAATAGAGAAGGTGCCAATGCAATGGCTAATTTTTATCAGAAAGAAGAAACTTTTTTTTTTTTTTTGAGACGGACTCTCGCTCTGTCGCCCAGGCTGGAGTGCAGTGGCCAGATCTCAGCTCACTGCAAGCTCCGCCTCCCGGGTTTACGCCATTCTCCTGCCTCAGCCTACTGAGTAACTGGGACTACAGGCGCCTGCCACCTCGCCCGGCTAGTTTTTTGTATTTTTTTTTTTTTTTAGTAGAGACGGGGTTTCACCATGTTAGCCAGGATGGTCTCGATCTCCTGACCTCGTGATCCACCTGTCTCGGCCTCCCAAAATGCTGGGATTACAGGCTTGAGCCAGCGCCCCCGGCCGAAAGAAGAAACTTTACAGCACATTTTGAGTAACTTAGTGCATGGACTTAGTGGGCCACCTGCTATGACACCACCTTGTAATGGGTTCTACAATTAAGGCATTGCTGGGTCTTGCCTTTGCGCTGCCAAAACCAGATGATGATGCTGTTGTCCTCTTCACAGACACAGCCCCCTATATGCTTGTTGGTGATGGACAGGACTAAATTAGGCTCCTCCTTGGTTCCTGCCTTGCAGGCTGTCTTTGGGGTCAGTATATTGTAGGGTCCAGTCCCTTCAGGGCAGCCATCATGACCTCTCTCTCCAACCCAGTCACCTGCTTGCCATCACTAGGAGCACCACCTCCAGATGCCATGGAGCGCACTGCGGTCGCCCCATCGGGACTGCGGGCCTGCACAGTCAATGCTCCAGCTCCGGAAAGTAACCTTGAAGCCATCACACCCACAACAAGCAGCAGCACATCAGGGTAGATAATTTAATAAACAAGTGTATGCAAGGAAAAGTTATAAAAAGATTACTCCCATTTTTATTCATGTTTTTATATTTTTTATAGTGTTTACCACTTTCCCTTGTGAACACGTGCTTATTCTTAAATTATTTACATTGAAAGGATTAAGCATTAACTTTTATGTTTTAAGTTAATTACAGTTGAATTTCTTTTTTATTTTTCATTCTACACTCCTTGTTAAAATCCTTTTAAATCATTGCCGACTTGGCAGTTTATTGCCTTGATAACAACAAATGAGTGTCTGATTCTTCCTTTACCCCAAATTGCCACTTTTCTTGTTGATCAACAGCATCACTGAGTGAGAACGAGCAACAGCCAAAGTCAATATTTATAACTTTATCATTAGACCTTAAAATCTTATGTTAACAGTTTATGGTAGTGCATCAGGTGGAGAGAGAGAAAGTTCCATGGGAAGCTAAACCTCTGCTTAACAGCTTTGTGAAACTTGGCTAGTAAGAAACATAGTTGCTGTTTCAAGAAAGTAACTATTTGCTAGGGAGCCGTCTTGAAAGGATTATTTCTGTGACAGTATGTACTGGGGAAATTTTTATTGAGACTTTCTATTGATGTTGTCACATAATGTTTACTGTAGACAGCTTTTTATTTCAGAACTGTAGATAACATTGAGAGTTATAGACTGTCTCAAGCTTTTCTGACCCTATCGAATGAATCAAAGAGTGTCTTTCGTGTCTTTCCTTGTTAGATTTAAGTTGGATTTTCTTTCCTTCCCTTGGAAAATGGTTGTATTTGCAGGTAATTTGTCTTGATATTTAGTGCAAACTTCCCTTACTTCATTGCCACCTAGCTATTTGTAATTTACAGTATATGCCACTATAACATGATGTGTAAAATTCATCTATTCTACAGACTTCTTTTGGGCTGTTACCCCATTTCATTATTTGCTGGCCAGTAGCATTAACAAGAAGGACTTCTACATACAAGTCATTATACTGAGACTTTGAAGGTTTTCTAGCCCAGCCACTCTCTAACACATGATCTTTTCTCTAGCGTCCCTTCCTTTTGAATTTTGTCCACCCTAACATTTAGGCTGTTAGTAGTACAGAACTCCCCACCTTTTGAGGAAACCCATTTCATCTCTCAATGAAATTACCTATTAGAAGGCCTTCCTTTAATGCAAAACACAGTCTCCTCCCAGCCTCACCTGTCTTTGAAAGGATTATTTGTTTGACAGTGTATACTGGGGAAATTTCCATTGCACTTCTAGCCTTTGGGTTTCTATGGAAATAGTCTAATCTCTCTTCCACAAAACAGTTCTTCATATATTTGAATGACAGATTCATAGTTCTATTCTGTAGACTCTGTTGGTTCTCAGATAATGTTGGTTATTGATGAATTTTCTTCCATTATTTTTCCTTAGAATTAGTTTCAAGAAAAGCTAAGAAGAACAGATACAAAAACTTAGTTGCAAACTAAAAACTTGAGGCAAGTTGTGAGAAGAAATGTGGGAATGATTGACAACTGGCTTGGTTACCTTCTATTGAGTAAATATATAATTATGCCATTTTTAAAAACTTTTTTTTTTTGAGAAGACAGTAATTGCACTAGTCTATTGTATAATGGTTAAAGCAATGCTATTTGCTTATTTGTCTTTAATCAATGGATTTGGACTCACATTGACCTAATATACAAATCTTGCAAACTGCTCTTTAAGGGGATTAGGGAAGGGAGAAATACATAAAAGATACTGCCAGGTAAATATATATTTAACCAGGAAGAGTCAGCACTGTCAGCTTAGTTCACTGCATATTAGGGAGCAATAAAAAGGCCTCATTGTGCCTCCTATGATTGAAATGATGTTATCTGGCATGATTGGAAGGGAGTGCTTACTTACAGAATAACTTCTTTTCAAAGATGGTAAGACTTCTCAAGCTTTCTTGTGATTTTATTTTTAATTATAGATTTTTCTTTTAGAGTATTTTTCAAACTTCATTATTTTGATGGTAACTTTTTAAAAAGGATTGAAATAGTCATTATCAGCTTTTATATTTCTCCTTTTCTAAATGCTTCCATGTATTCAAAAGATAGATTCTCTCCTCACTACAGAAGACTAAGAAAACTTCCTTTTCTAGGTCTAAAATAGCCTAGTCTCTTGGTCAAAGGTATGTGATAAATTAAATCTTTATCTGAAAATCTCCCAGAGGAAGATAAAGTCATTGACCTTTAGAAATTAAATGTTATAGCATCCGGATAAATAATCATTGGCTATTGTGATTACTTTTCTTGGATTTAGGTGAAGGAAATAAAAGATGTGGGCTTTTGACCAAATAAGAGCATGGCTTTAATTTCCTGTTATTCCAACATTGCTACTCTTTCTAATAACCACAAGTCAAGGATAACAAACAAACAAAACCACCCACTAGATCCCAAAGGCAGCTAAAACAGCTTCTTAGTGACCTTCTTTCTGACCTACATTGTACAAATGAGATGATTGGAAACAGGGTAATAATTGATTGTGGCAATAGGACAATCTTGTTAAATAGGCTTGAAATTACATTCTCTACCTGGACAGGGACCTTATAGGGGAGATCTTAGAGGTAACGGGATCCTCATGTATGGAGTGTTAGGATTCATTGTTTATGATGGCACTTTACTGAAATGTTCTAAATTCTCATTATTCCTTTCAAACAGATTATAGATTAGTAAGATAGTATTAATGGTCCTGCCCTATCTGCTGAGCACCGTTGTTAAAAATAAACTAGCTTTCTGATATAATGAAAGTCAACTTGGTGAGCTACCAGTTGTTTCAGATTTGGCAGATTTCGCATTCACTTTGGGATGCCTGTTTGAATATGTTTATGAAGTCATTAGTCTTCCATCTCTCCTCTCTTCCTTCCTTCCTTCCTCTATTACTTGCTGAATTCTGGACATACAGCAAAGCGTAAGACGAGTCTCTGTCCTCATGGAGCTTACAATCCAAAACATATTGAAAGAAGAGTTCAAAAATACCAATACTGAATATCAAACTATTGGAAATTATGTGCTTTATTGGTTTTATTTTTCAGTTTTGTATGAATTAACTCACAACAACAGATAAACACAAGTATGGTGTGCTTTGGTCATTTTTTGGTGAATGCTGTGGAAGACAGGCCTTTGGTACAGTTAAATATTCTACTTTCCTCTATCAGATCTCATTTGATTTCACAAGACTCACTAGATAATCATTACAAAGTGAATCCAGCTCTTCAAATGGAAGATAGGACTTAGGTATTTTTTACTTTAGATTTTACTTAAAAATATAGATTATGTTTAAATTAAAAAGCATATTTAACAGATTTTCAAAAATATTAGATTTTACCCTAATTTATGTTTTGGACAATATTTCAATGAAAATTTGATGTGTTTTTAAATGTTTTATTCCCTTTGATCATTGCAATAAAATAATAAAACATAACATCAGATTTACTGTTTTAACCATTTAAGTGTATGATTCCGTGACATTAAATACATTCACATTGTTAAACAACCATGAACATCATCTATCTCGAGGAGCTCTTCATCTCCCCAAACTGAAATGCTACCCATTAACTAATAACATCTCATTTCCCTTTTATTGCTTGCTTTCTTCTATGTGAGACGTATATAAATGAATATCCCATATCTTTGGCTTTTTTAAAAAGTAATAGGTACTAACCGAAGACTCTCCATTTGTTACTGGGATATGATAAAAAAAAAAAAAATTAACCTGTAGAACTAGTAGACTTCTAGAACTACTACTATGCTATTGCAAAACAGCAGAAAAGAGTAAAGAGATAAAAAAAAAATAGTAACATATCTGGCCAAGCAAAACACTCACTAGTACAATGGAGTAGCATGGAATTTGGCATGAGACCTCAGTTTGAATCCTGACTTTACCATTTAGCCTAAATGGTTGCTTCTAGGCAAGTTGCTAACCTGTCTTAGTTGCCTCAGCTGTAGAATGGGCATAATAAAAGCTTGCTTTTTTAGCCTCACATGGATGTTGTGAGGAACCAAAAATTTAATTATATCAAAGTATTCTGAAAATCGTAACTCACATTTCAAAAAGAAATTTAAACGAATCAAATGATGGAAATGTAAATTAGTTCAAGCATTATGGAAGACAGTATGATGACTCCTCAAAGACCTAGAACCAGAAATATCATTTGACCCAGCAATTCCATTATGAGGTATATACCCAAAGGAATGTAAATCATTCTGTTATAAAGATGCATGCATACGTATGTTCGTTGCAGCACTATTCACAATAGCAAAGACACAGAATCAACCGTAATGCCCATCAATGATAGACTGGACAAAGAAAATGTGGTACATGTATGCCATGGAATACTGTGCAGTCATAAAAAGGAACAAGATCATGTCATTTGCGGGGATATGAGTGGAGCTGAAACCCATTATCCTCAGCAAACTAACACAGGAACAGAAAAACAAACACTACGTTTTCACTTACAAGTGGGAGTTAATGAGAACACATGGACCCAGAGAAAGGAACAACACACACTGGGGCCTGTCAGGGGTGTGGAGGGAGGGAGAGCATCAGGATAAATAGCTAAGCATGCGGGGCTTACTACCTAGGTGATGGGTGTATAGGTGCAGCAAACCACCATGGCACACATTTACCTATGTAACAAACCTGCACATCCTGCACATGAATCCCAGAACTTAAAATTAAAAAAAAAAAAGACTGAATTTTAAATAGATTCTTGAACTAGTGATTCACACCCATCAGCTTGTTCAACTTCTGCAACTGTCTGGTCTCTAGTAGCTTTTCCAGAACCACTACCTTCACCATGAAGCTTCATGCCTTTTCCCAATTCAGACTTGGGCTTAGCATTTTTACTTTTCTAACAAAGACATCATGGAAAGGATAAATAGACTGGCAACCCATTTTGATATATTTTCCAATGCTGTCTAAAGTCAATTTACTGGCCACTTCTTTCAGGTCATTTGTCTTATACTTTTTGGGTCACGGTTTTATCATCATTTCCTGGATTTGGCAGACCTGTTGGTGCTGAGCATAAGAAGTCTTTCATATCTGATTGTTTACTTTTTAGTAAAACCCACACAGAACAGATGAAGCAAATAAGCATCAGTAGTCTTGACATCAACATGAACTTCAATTATGGTCTGCCATTTTTTGGCCGTGAAACATATTTTGTCACTGGTAAGATCCATGCCATGAAAGTTAGGCAGTTTTTACCTTGTTCATCTTCAGTAATCAGCTTGAATTTTCTAAATGCAACTTGACTGCAGATCAGCAAGGCTCACTTCAAACGCACAAACCCTTGAGGCCATCTCATGCAATTTTGGTTCCTTGAGTCCTAGTGACTAGTGTCTTTATGATATTTCTTACATTGAACGTAGCAGATGCTTTCACATCACACTAGTCACTCTTAGAAAATGGATCAACCAGCTGGGCATGGTGGCTCACACCTGTAATCCCAGCACTTTGGGAAGCCGAGGCAGGCAGATCACAAGGTCGGGAGATTGAGACCATCCTGGCCAACATGGTGAAACCCCATCTCTACTAAAAATACAAAATTAGCCAGGCATGATGGCGCATGCCTGTAATCCCAGCTAGTCAGGAGGCTGAGGCAGGAGAAACTCTTGAACCCGGGAGGCGGAGGCTGCAGTGAGCCAGGATCACACTACTGCACCCCAGCCTGGGCGACAGAGAGAGACTCTGTCTCAAAAAAAGAAAACAGGAAAGAAAAAAGAAAAAAAGGAAAATGAATCAACCACTTTCTTGGCTTCCTTTTTGCCACCTTTTCTAAGGCACTTGTTCTTGGCAACTGCCGTGCTGCTACTGAGAGAGCCAAAAGGGCAGAAAGTGCCTCAAATGTTAATGTACATGGCATTTGGCATATACAGATATATGGCATAAATGTTTTCCTCTTATTGTCTTTCCTTGCCAATTCTTAACTACTAGTTTTGTCATTACACTTGACACATGTAGGTGTCACTCTTTAATTTTCATTCTCCCTGAACTTTAGTTTTTACAAGTCTATGGTAACTTTCTCTTCAGTGTTTGTAACCTACCACATTTCTGTAGAAATCTTAGGGTGATGTATTGAGATTCTTCACCCTTCACTTCTAATTCCTCATGATACTATGCCAGTGACAAAAAGGTGGCTCGTGGCAGAGAAATATGATATTTAAATAAAATCCTTAGAATCAAAAAAGTGCCTAAGTTAACAAGTTTTTAAAAGGGCTATTTTACCAACTCCATAATTGACATCCTGTCGCTGCTCAGACTTTATTTCATTCCTGCTCACCTCAATATATGGATTTTTATACAAGCCATTTACCAACCACTAGACAATAGCACCTGTGGCAGATCGAATTTGTACAGGTAAGTTGTTTGTTATCCACCGGAGAGCTTCATGGCGTCCTTGGGACAGCTTCCGTTAGCAGCCCAGAGTGAGAGTTGGTGACACTCACAAGCTCAAATTATTGATGAGAACATCCCAAGTACCAGGAAGAATTTAAAATTAAACCTTTTAAGCCTGTGCAGTCATTATCACATTAAGCAGGGGGATGGCGGTCATAAATTGGTTTTCCATTTTACTTAAACAGGACCTGGCAAAATGTAAATGGAATCTTTGAAGTTCACTTATCTCATGACAATTCTTCATTTTTTTTTTTTTTCCAAGATGGTTATGAGGTTGAAACTTTAGATCTCTAATTGTTTCTGTTAGATTACATTTACTGGAAAAATTATATTTCAAAGATATTTCCTCCAGTTTCTGTATGCCTTCCAGAAACCCAGGGATTTCTTGACATTCTAGTTTTCCTGTACAGGTTGAATCTCCCTAATTTTGAATTAGAAAATTCAAAATCTGAAATGCTCCAAGTTTGACAATTTTTGAGCACCGAAATGACATTCAAAGGAAATGCTCATTGGAATATTTTGGATTTTGGATTTCTGGATTAGATATGCTAAACTGGTAAGAATATGTGATGCAAATATTTTAAAACCTGAAAAAGTCCAAAATCCAAAATACTTCTGGTCCCAAGCATTTTGGATAAGAGATACTCAACCTGTATTAGTTTCAGGCAACTTTTTGAAATATTAGAGATTTAACAAGTCATGACCCTCACTTCATTGTCTGTATATTGTAAATGTTAAAGGCCAGGTGCAGTGGCTCACGCCTGTAATCACAGCACTTTGGGAGACCGAGGCAGGTGGATCACAAGGTCAGGAGTTCGAGACCAGCCTGTCCAACGTGGTGAAAACCCGTCTCTACTAAAAAAAAAAAAATTAGCTGGGCATGGTGGCGTGTGCCTATAATCCCAGCTACTCAGGAGGCTGAGGCAGGAGAATTGTTTGAACCTTGGAGGTGGAGGTTGCAATGAGCCAAGCCACTGCACTCCAGCCTGGGCAACACAGCAAGACCCTGTCTCAAAAAAAAAAAATAAAATAAGTTAAAGTACAGTTTGGTGTTTGTCAACTATTTTAAAGCCATTCCTTACTCAAAACTTTGATCAGATCTTTAACTTTCTTTAGACTTAATGTACATGTTGAAACATCAGTTTAAGCAGCCCTTTCTCTTCTTTATAAAGCAGCTGGGATCCGACCTTTAATCTTAGCATATTGTTTATAAACCTCTACTAGATGACTTACAAGTTTATCTGAGTCATCTCCATACACACCACTCATCTTCCTGATCTTTTCTTATAAGGAAATCTGATTAGTTGCATTAGAAGATTATGTACCTGCCTCAGTTAAAGGGGATCTTACATTCTTTATTTTTATAGATAATATAGTCCTCCACTTTTTCCATTTGAGACCCTCTGAAGAGCCTTCCTCTAGCATGCCCCTACTCTACTCAAAAATGTCTTTTTATCTTTCTCTTCTCTTCTTTTTTTCCCTCTTTCCTCAGAACAAGTTGTCTTCTGCTATATCAAGCGAAACTCCCCATTTGTGTTTTTGATTATAAACTCTCCACATTTTCTAGAATCTTGCTACATCATCCCCCACCTAACCCAATCCAGCCCTCTATTACCATAAGATACTTATTTTCTGCCCGGGCATGGTGGATTATCCCTGTAATCGCAGCACCTTGGGAGCCCGAGGCAGGCAGATCACTTGAGGTTTTTAATTTGAGACCAGCCTGGGCAACAGGGTGAAATTCCATCTCTACAAATAATAATAATATAAAAATTAGCCTGGTGTGGTGGTGCATGCCTGTAGTCTCAGTGACTTGAGAGGCTGAGGTGGAGGATTGCTGGAGGCTGGGAGGCGGAGGTTGCAGTGAACCTACATTGCACCACTACACTCCAGCCTGGGTGACAGAGGTATCCTGTCAAAAAAAAAAAAAAAAAAGGTATTTTCTCTATGTCCACTGATCTCGTTCTTTCTACTTACAAGCATGCTCATTCTCTCCTTATCCTAAACAAACCTTCCCCTAACCTGAGATCCTCTCAAGATGTTCTTCTACCCCACGTTTATCCAAACTATCCAAACAGTAGGCTGTGTTCCTTTTCTCTACTTTAACCATCCACTGACTCTAATCTTTCTCTTTTGAATATTTTTTGCCTCATCATTCTGTGTAGAACAGTGTTTTCAGCCCTGGTTGTATTATAATCATCTGGGTTGCTTTTATAAACTTCTTATTTTTTTTTTTTTTTTTTTTTTTTTGAGACGGAGTCTCGCTCTGTCGCCCGGGCTGGAGTGCAGTGGCCAGATGTCAGCTCACCGCAAGCTCTGTTTCCCGGGTTTATGCCATTCTCCTGCCTCAGCCTCCCGAGTAGCTGGGACTGCAGGTGCCAGCCACCTCTCCCGGCTAATTTTTTTTTTTTTTTTTTTGTATTTTTTAGTAGAGACGGGGTTTCACCATGTTAGCCAGGATGGTCTCGATCTCCTGACCTCGTGATCCGCCCTTCTCGGCCTCCCAAAGTGCTGGGATTACAGGCTTGAGCCACCGCGCCCTGCCGCTTTTAGAAACTTCTAATCCTTTGGTTCCATCCTGCAAAATTCTGATTTCATTGGTCATTGATAAGTCTTCCCATTGATAACTTTAAAAATTTCCCCAGAAGACTCTAATGTGCTTTGGGTTGAGGACCATTGCTCTAACCGATCACTATAATACCTCCTAAAGGTTAAATTCAACAGATTTCCTTCCCAATATTTACCCTTCTAGGTTTATTCTTTCAAAGCAGGATAAAACATTCCCTGTGTCCGTGAGTATTCATGGTTGAAATAGTGAACCATATTTATCCTCCCACCTGTCTGACTGCTCACTGTCTTTGTCTTCTTTTGACTGGTCTTCCCCTTGCCTATTCCAAAAATACTGTTTCTGCCCCAATTATTAACCTGGGTATTTGTTCTAATCTATATAGTCTAAAGTAATGATCTTATTTCCTCACTTTTCCATTATGTGTGTGTAATATCACCCTACTCTTTCCCCAAACCCAGAATCCTCAAAACAAACTGCCTTCTGGGTACCTTTTTACATATATCATTGGCATTCTTGTCCAGAGAAGAGCTTATTGTCTTGCTGGAATTGTTTTTGTTTTTTTTATTTTCTTTCTAGCTCCTGTTTTTTCAGCCACCTGTGACATAAACATCATATTTAAATTTTATCTTACTTTTTGTCACTAACAGTTCTTATCTAAAACCTATAGATTCCATCCTATGAACAGCTTCTTAATTTGCTATTCTTTTAATATTCCTATAGTCATTAATCTTATTCTGGCTGCACATGTACAATTATAATAACCTAGTAGCTGGTCTTTACTGTGTACCACACAATGCTGTCATATTTTCAGGCAGAGCCCCAGTCTTTTCACTGTCTTTTAATACGTTCTATGGCTCCTTATTGACTGTAATTGAATCCAAACAATTGAGATGAAATTCTAGGCACTTGGTAATAGTTCTCTGCCAGCATTTTCAATCCATCTCCATCACTCTTCTGCAGAGACTCTGTGCTTCAGCTAAACTAGGCTGCTTGGTGTT
The DNA here is from genome assembly GCF_000951035.1 of Colobus angolensis palliatus. Lineage (NCBI taxonomy): Eukaryota > Metazoa > Chordata > Mammalia > Primates > Cercopithecidae > Colobus > Colobus angolensis. The sequence goes on from NW_012115154.1 coordinate 1,720,115, forward strand.
CCCTAGCCTTTAAATTTTTTTTTTTTTTTTACATTTCTTTTCTAGCATAAATGTTCTTTTTTCTTATTAAGCTTATTAATTTTTTTTCTGAATCCCTTAGGCAAGAAAATTTTTGCCTTGTTTCAGGCTATATGCATCTACCTCATGTTATATTAGACTTCCAAATTCAGTATAGAACTAGTAGTTTACCGTTTCTAGTTGTTTGGATCTCATTTAACTAGGATGTGTTTGTACATTAGAAGATGGCTTGTGGCTGACTGTGATGTATGTGACTTCCTGGGACCTTTGTGTAGTAGATTGTTTTTTTCCTTCAAACTATACATGGCAAAGAAGAGGTTTTTCAGGTGTGTTTTGTTTTTTAATTACCATGTTTTTGTAGGCCAGAGGCTATCTTCACAGCCTCCATGATTTATGGAATATGCCATTCAGACTTTGAGTTAAATGGCAAAATAAATACCCTAGAAAGCTGGACCCATATACTTTTAGATTCTTCTAACTTCGCCCACTTTTTGTGCCTCTTGTTTTTTTTTTTTTAATTTTTTTTTTGGAGACAGGGTCTTGCTCTGTTGCTTAGGTTAGAGTACAGTGGTGCAATCTCATTTCACTGCAGCCTCTGCCTCCTGGATTCAAGCGATTTTGCTGCCTCAGCCTCCCGAGTAGCTGGAATTATAGGTGCATGCTATCATGCGAGGCTAGTTTTTGTATTTTTAGTAGAAACTGGGTTTTACCATGTGAGCCAGGCTGATCTCAAACCCCTGACCTCAAGTGATCCTCCTGCTTCGGCCTCCCAAAGTGCTGGGATTTCAGGTGTGAGCCATCAGTGCCCAGCCCTGCTTGATTATTAGATCCAAATTGTCCTCCTGCTACCTTGAAAGAAATGAAATTTCTCAGTAGTAGCAGACAATGTCAATCTATTTGAGACCATTAATGACTCATTTATAATGTCAGCAGTCACACGAAGGCTAGAAAAATTAATTGTATAGCCTCATTACCTTTGTGGTTATCTTTGCTTGGAAATAGCATGGTGCTTACTTAGTGCAACATTGTAAAAGACAAGAAGAATTCCTTTGGAGAGGAGCTTTATAGGTGAGAATGTGGATAATGGAATAACAAAATGATAACTTCTTACTCTCTGAGCTGCATTCTGTGAGACATTCTTTAGGATTAACTCTCAGACTCTGCATGTATGAAGAAGCTCGGTTGTTCCAGTCATTGTGACCTGTTTTTCATAGATAATTTTGACATGTATTTTTGGAGTTTTGAAAACATCATTTTCAGGGAACATGATTTAAAATATTTTATAAAGTGGTAATTATTAGAAATTATCTAAACTATTAGCTTCTTCTAATTTGAAGATAGTGTTACATCTCCAAGGGTACTGCAAAAAGGAGCTTGGGTACCATGTGAACCAGCGTGCCTGTAAGTTTCCTATCAGCTCCAAGTTGTGTTGGTACTTCCATTCTGTTCAGATTGTTTGCAGCACCTGAAATGAATATGCTCTAGGCTAGTCTTCCTTTTTATATATGGAATACACTTATAAAATAGATGGATTATTTTAACAGTTTGTAGCTGTGGAAGAGAGTGAAACCAACCTGCACAATGGAGACTGAAACATAGCTTGAGACCCGAAAGTATACTCTTAGTTATAAAATTTAATATGAAGGTAAATTATTTGTTGTGGTTTAGACCTGATACTCTTACTTCTGGTGCCTTTTATGAATACCTACCATAGTACAGGACTATACTGTTTTCTAATAGAACAACAAAAGACATTTTATGAAAGGATGGCATTGAACTTTATCATGACATCTACCTACCTTACAGAAGTATATGTAGATGTTGTGTGTATGTGTGTGTGTGTGCGCGTGTGTGTGTGTGTAAAAAGAGATGTGTTGCAGGCACTTGACCTCATTTAATTGTGGGATCTGGCTAAACAGTCTCTGTAAGATCTTTGTCTTCACAACTCATGCTGGAGCTTGAAGTTCTAAGGCAGGCCATCAGAAGACAGAGAGGAATATAAAGTCAGGGAGAGCAGTGACAAGCTGGAACTGCGAGAATGGGCTGGAATTCATGTCAGTTCTCCCTGTCTCCAGTCCTAATGATGTCCTGTAGGAGAAGCATCATGGAGCTAGAGAAACACTTGGTTTACACATCGATGAAGCAGAAAGGGGATCCAGGAAAGCTGGAGCAACTACCTCATGAAAAGTTGCTAAGCAGCAACATTAAGGCTGCAGCTGCTGATTGTCTAAAACAGACTGGCTACTGCTTTACTTCCACCCTTCACAGCTCAAACAAAAATGTCTCTTAGCCCACCCTACCCCTGAACACACAAGGAAGAGAATTCTGGAAAATGCAGTTCAGCCTGGCCAGGTTGCACATTACAAAGCCATCATAACAAATAAGCCTTCTGCATAACTTGTCTAATATTTCAAAAGGGTAGTATTCTGCAACCAAGGCTTTTTCCAACCTTCTCATAATATCTGGATGATGAAATTAGAGACATAACCAGTGTATTTCCTTGCATCATTATTGTTACTGTGGGGGTGAGAGTCCTGTAGCATGGTTCATTGTATTTAAGGGTAAAGGATTCTAATGTAGCAAAATTAAGAGTAAAGAAATGAAGATATTAGAGGAAATTTCTTTGAAAAGTTTCATCATCAATTTATGACATCCAGTTTTATAATATTTCATGTTATAATATAGTTTGATTTGATGAGTTAACTTTAGCAAGCAGAAAGATACTACAAGCATGATAATAGTAATACTTGCTACCCTCATAGAACTATATGAAATAAAATTCTACTGAGTGTAAAAAAAATAATGTTAGGACTTGACAGGAAGACTTTATGCCTTAGCTTGTGCACTGGAAGCAACAAGTAAGCATATGACCCTTTGAAAACTGTAGGACCATAAAATTTCCAATTTTTCACACATTTTATATATAAGAGTCTGCATGAATGTTAGCATGTACATTAATACTAAGACCTGTCCCTTAAACTTGAGGTTCTTGATCTATTATTACCTGCTGGGATGGTGGAATTGCTTCATAAATGTAGTCCACCTTCATTTACATACTGACACTGCTCAGGAGAGTCTCTGTTAAAAAAAAAATATCTAGAAACACTCCAACACTGTTGGGCAGTTTCATGGTTTGCTGGTTGTCTTTCATTAGATATGGTCTAACCTTCTTTCCCATGATGACAATATAAAATGCTTCAGAAACACACATCTCAGCAAATTGCTTTTCCTCATGGCAATTATTTGTCCTTCTAATTAACACTATTCCAAGACTGGTGATACTTTCTGAGAAACAAAGTCCCCTTTCTCACTCCCCCTTATAATAATAATTGCATCTGCTTGTATACAGAGAGTTTACATATGTCATTTAATGTGATCCTCTAGGAATGATGGCCCCATTAGATAGCAGGCATAGGTTCGTTCTCTTGGGAATGATGACCATGTTTGATGAGTAGGCAGATATTAACATCCTCATGTTAGAATTCAGGAAAGGAAGACCCTGTGAGTTGGAGGTATAATAACTAGAGTGGTTTCTGTTTGTTACAGTGAAACCCTATTTGCCACCTATAGTCAGTTGCCTGTTATTTGCAGCTCAGTTAACCCTAGTGGAAGCAGTCACATACAGAGTAAATACTGGAGCTAGAACTTAAATCCAGCCCATCCACCAGTAAATTCAAAGCTCTTTCAATTATCGCATGCCTGGAAAGTTGGTAAAAACTAGAGTTCAATTTCTGGAAGATGACCGTCTACTTTTTTATTTCATCTTTCTTTACTCTTCACTTTGTCTCCTAAAGTAGCTCTCTAGCAGGTATCTTCATCTGTCTTCCCGTTCTTGCCTCTAAACACAGGTCTGTTCTTATTCATACCAGCTTGTCTCTCGCCAGCATGCCTGAGCTGACCTGAGCATGCCAGGGCCCCTTTCTACCCACTGTTCCAGTCCTGCTGCTCTCCCGCTGATCATTTCAATTATGTTTCAAGATATAACTTAAATGTAACCTTCTAAAAAATATGAAACCTCCTGTTTTCTTTCTTTAGTTAACATAACACCTTGCTCCTGTCGTAATTATTGTTCCTATCACATTGTATTGTAATTATTTGGGTGTTTCTCTCCACTAGGGAAAGACCTTTCTAGAGAGAAAACCTCGGTCATATCTGGCCCTGTATTCTACCATCTGGGAGATAGTTGGCACTCAGAAAATGTTTCCTGAACTTCTGCAACATTGAGTGCTCTAATTGAACTATGTGCATAGTACAGTATTACTTTTCAGAATTAGGTAATTCAAAATCCTAAAGATATTTTTCAGCTTTCATTTCTGAACCTTAAATTTAAGGTACCCGAACTAACATTTCACTAAGGCATGTTTGAAACCTATATTATGGATGAGTATCTATGACTTTGTCTGATGCTTTTCATACTGTTGTATAGATTGTAGTATGACTTCATTTCTCAGTACCTTCCAATGAATTGTTTGCCATTTGCTGATCTGGACTGGTGATAGACTTATTCCTGAGACTAGCTGATTACAGTGCTCTCAGGGACCAATGGAGCTATTTTAATAGAAATCCATTTGCCCTTTCATGAAATGAATGCTCCCAAAGTCTGTGGAATTGTCATGTTGTAATGAATGTGCTGCTGTTGTTATTATAATACACTTTGTAAGTACTAAGCTACTTCTGCGGCTGCTTCTACTGCTTATCGCACCATCTGTGTTAAATACCAGTCATTAGCCCTCTTTTTTAGTCTAATGCTTTTTTAATTCTTTTTTCCTTTGAATGATTGGATTCCTTCTCCTGTCCCTTTCCCCATGCTTCTTGGATTAGACAACACTAACACCGTTTTTAGGGCTGTTGCTAGCTAGCCCTTGAGAAAGTCCCCTTTTTAGAGATTTCTGGTTACTTTTAGCATTGAGAACTGCTCCTGCTTCATTTATTTCTTCTTAGAGTTCTGCTTTAAAAGATACAGTAAAACAGAATGCAACATGATACCCTGGTTTACCAAGGTCTTCTTGGCTCCTAGAAAATGGATTTGTGACAACTTTACTGAATTATGTTTGCTTAAAGTGAGCTACACCTTGATAGCAATTTAAGATTCTCAACATACAAGATATTATTAGTATTCCATAAAACTTGGATTTATGAAAAACCAAAAGGTTTAAAGTATTTTAGAAGTATTTTTAAAGCTAGTTTCATATCCCGCAGCAAGAAAACCATACATTTCTCTCTGACAAAGGAATCAGAATCTGTTAAAAGCATTTGTCGGTGATACATTAATATTCAGGATAGCTCTTGCAATATTGCTTAGTTTTTGGTTTGTTTTTCCCCCTAAGTTGACACTCTAAATACAACAGCAGTTAAAAGGGAACACATGTAGCTCCAAAGGATGTCACCTTCATTCCTGGGTTGTGCATCCCCCTGGAGTTGTGGACCTGGGAGTTCTAATAGAATATGTGTTAAAAATAGGGGAAACATTATTTTAACATCAAAGGAGGAACAAAGAAAAAGGGATTGTTTTTGCTTTTCCCAACTGCCCTCTGGTGGCAAAGGCACAACAGACAGCAAAGACGTTTAACAAAGATTCTTGGCTGTGTAGGTGCTGCTGGTGGTTCTTATGAGGGTCTTAAATCAAAGTCTGTGCTGTACATGCGTGCTTCTGAAAAAGAAGAACAGAATATTGGGTCTCGTAATTATGTTTCACTTCCCAGCGGCATCTCTTCTTATCATAGTAGCACCAGGCTCTACCAGCTCAGTCAATACTTGTATATTAACAAGAGACAATCGATAGAAAAATTAAAAAGAAAAGTCAAGGTAATTAGGCTAAAGCTGCTGCTTATGAGTTTTCAATAATTACTTTAGCTTCCTCTTGTTTTCCCATCTCCAGAAAAATAGGGCCTGATTGAAGGCCCTGATTGAAGGGTCTGGGTCGTGTTTGACTGAGGACATGTCAAAATTATACAAAGCCAAGCAGGAAATAAAATTAAGCTGTATTTGTTTTAGAGCAGTAAAAGGGGCTTTGCATGATGGCATGGGAAGAATAGATGTTGATTTAAATGTGCCCCTTAGCAGCTGTGCCATTGTTGGTACCTGTTTCATGTCATCAGTTTCTGTACTACTGGCAGTAGCCCACTCAAAAGCACTATGACATGTCATATATTAAAGCTCCAGAGGAAGATAGTGGATGGATTTCTCCCCAAAACATCAGGATATTTTTGAAAACTAGATACCATCCTTTACAAAATCATGAAATAAGTCAAAAACCCCCATGGTTGCCATTGTGGGCCATACTTGGGCCATTGTTCTTTATGGACATAATTGCTAGAGATCACTGTCCATTTAGTGAGGCTTAATCAGAAAGCCCATACACATTAGGTGAAGAAGCTACTTGGGTGTTTTCGTGCCCTGATGCTGTGAAGTCTTCTAAGTAAATCAGAGCCACCCTGCTTCTCACTGCTACTTACTAGGTTGGTGTGTCTGCCTCCTAGAGGAAGGAGAAAACCAGAGGAATGCCTAGTTTTGGAGAGAGAACTCTAAGGAGGAAGGATAGGCTACTGAGAGAGATATTTCATTTTTTATGTTCATTTACAGTCTTCATTTGCACTATTTCTGTCAGCTCAAAGCACTTTATAAAGTTTACAACCAAATGATGTACCAACATCATTTCATTCATTGCTGATACATAGCTCTTAACATCTGCCAGGTACACATTTCCTAGAGGCAGAAAAAAAAATGTAGAACAGAATTAGATCTTGTTAAATGCACAGAGAAAATGTTGATATGGGGCACATTATATGAAGATATTTATTGAGCACCTATGTACAAGGCATTATCGAAGACATCTTCTATACAGGAACTATAGCAAACTCTTAACTCTGCCCCTCACCACCGCTGTCCCCCGAACCTCCCCTCCTTCCCTCATAAGTTCATTAATCAAAAGTGAGGGATGGAGCCAGGATTTGAATCCAGGAGAGTCTGATTTAAAAGCACAAACCTTTCATTACAAGTTTTACTTGATGTTTAAAAGAAAGCCTCTCTAGGGGAAGAAGAAATGCATGAAGCTGGTATTTACTCAGTGAACCCAAAATCTAACTGATGATAGAGATGTTGGTTTGGGAGAGTGAGATAGAAGAGTATTGAATTAAACGTACATGCCCAAAGGCATTGAAAAGTAAAGAGGAGGAGGCATAGATAGAACTAGAGCTTTGTGAGAACTATTGTTGATTATTTTTAATGCTACAAATGGCTTTATATTATTCCACCACTGGTTAAGCTTGCATGTGTGAATCCCTGCTGTCTGTAAAACCTACAGCACGTAAAACCTTTGCTGATTGGTGACTTGGCTCTGTCATTTTTATAAAACTGTACCAAGGCTTGCAGAAAATGCTTGATTCTATACACCCTTTCACTGAGGCCAGTGAATTGCACATGCAGCCAAACCTGAACAGAGCTGATGGCTACATTTTTGCTGCTTTTTGCTCATGATCCCAAGTATATAGAAGGTTCTAGCTGATGATTTCATGGTGAAACTAGTACATAATAAGCATTTGTTTTTTTACTTAAAAAAATAAAGTTATTCCAAATGCATAATCACTTCTGGATCAGCAATGTCTGGAAATTTGCCAAGGAGATAATTTTTGAAATTCACTTTTTCTCCCCTTTCTTGATCCTTTTTATTTCATCATTGCCAGGAAATGTTCTTTCTGCTGCTCTGCCTTTTTTTCATATTTGTTGCTTCCATTGTCTCTCCATATTTTTTGTCTTTACTGTTTTGATTTTCACCCTATAGAAAGTTTGTGTGCCAAATACCAAATAAGAATGATGGAATATTATGCAAGCACTAAGGCAGTAGAGTGTAGTTATGTAATAAGAGCTTACAGTCAAGTACAACTGCCTGGTTTGAATCTCAACTGTTCTTTTAATTAATTATATAATTTTCAGTAAGTTCTTTAAACTTACTGTCTAATTTTATATTCTATAAAATGAGAACTATAGAACTATCTTCTAGCATTGTTATCAATATTAAATGACAAACATATAGGAAGTATTGTGTACACAGCACTCTATAAATATATGTTAACCTATTTAATAACAAAAACTTATTAAATTATGTCTATAAGGTATGTGTAATGATACAGAAAATGTTCATGAGAGAACTTAAAGAGGATATAAAGTGACATATGATCACAACTATTAAAATAAACATTTAAACATTTTTAAAAGAACTGGAGTAAAATAGAACAAAATATTAATTATGGTTTAGTTTAGAACTATTGCCTTCTGTTACTCTTTTTTTTTTTTTTTTTTCCTGTTTGGGTTACTTATCACAATCCAGTTACTGTATTTGTCTATTTAGTTGGTTTTGATTGTCTCTCCTTGTAGCATGTATGTTTTAAATGAGAAAGGACTCAAGTCAATCTTTTTCTACCATTATATATTGTGTCTGATGCCAAGTGTCTGGCACAGGACATCTCTTCAATAAGTACGTGTTGAGTAAATATATTTGCTTCTTACTTTTCTATGTTTTCTAGTCATGTTAACAGAAAATCCCTAACTGTTATAACATTTTTTAAAAAGACTGTTTTTAAAACATTAGCTCAGCTTTCTTAAAGGCTTAAAATAGGTAATACTTAAAAGTATTACCCTACAGTTCATGGTAAAGTATCAAGGAAGAAGAAAAAAATTCTTGTATTACTGTTCACTCATTTGTTTTTAGAAGTGGCCATTCCAGCTCACAGGCTTTATTTATTTTAACTTTTTGATGTTTTTGTTGTTAGCTTTTAATCAGTCTGAGAAAATCCTAGGTATATTAATTTTCCACTATTCTGTTTTATACCAACTAAAGCTCTTCTTTTTTGATTAGGATAGTTAGTTCCAAGTGACATAAATAACTTTCATTACTTTGCTACTTAAATGTTACCTTAAAGCCTTGTTGTAGGTGAGAAAATATCCCCGTTTTTAATTCCAAAAATTGTAGCGTGGTTAATGAACTCACAGATTCCATTAATGGTTTACTCTGTATTAATTTTCCCAGTGCCAGAGTTTCTACCTAGCATGCTTTGACTCACTGAGCCACGGTGCATTTCTGCCTACAGCTAGGTTACCTGTAAGTTACCTGCAGATATGTCAGTGAGAGGAATACATGTTTCTTTGCCAGAGACTTTGCTTTCCAGTAAAACTTGGCCTTGGCATTCGTTGTTGAGGTTCATAAGGTTTTCTGTAATTCAATGCTCATTTTTAAAGATGAAACTTCAGTGAAATAGGATTGTAACGATACACACAGGTTCATACAGAGAGAATTCAAACAGAATGCAGAAACCTTCTCATCTGTTACTAACAAATTTCAAAGCCAGAGATGCAGCCCATCTTTCTTGTGATTCCTCATTCAACTGCCAGATTGACAGCAGGAAATTCTACCATGGTTCTTATGAGTCAGGGCAGAGTTTTCTCTTTTCTAAAGAGGGTCTCACTGAAGGACTTTAGAGAAAGCAAAAACAGGAGATGAGAGAAAGAGAGAAGGAAATAACTTGAGGAGAGAAAGTCAGAGGCTCAGACGGGTATTTACTGACTGGCAATACTAGTAGTACAACTACACCTGGGGAATGTTAGGATTTAGGTCCAGACAAAAAGTATGTTGTTTGAAGCAGCACTTAGAAAAGCATCCACTTCTCTAAATCTTTGGTTGAAGTGATGTAATTAGATGTGTGTAATGAGTCTTCCAGTAGCATTTGTTTACTCTGAAGGTCTGAGACTTTTTGAGCCCTTAACTCCAAGTTGGTGGTGTATTCAGTTTTCTGAAATACCATATACTCTTACTGCTCTATATTAAGATCTGTAGTTTAATATGTGTATTATGACTGGAGACACTGCAAAGCCTGTATTGCCCCCAGATTTTTTTTTCACTGATCAATTATTGACCTATCATCTTTCCACCTGACCTTAGATTTCTCCCATCATAGTTAATACTTTGGCTTAGAAAATGAACCTGAGGATTTTTTTTCAAACATGATACAGTTTTGAAGGAAGACCTTAGATCTTAGAACTCTGCAGTGACCCTTCTTCACTAACACACTTTATCAATAATCTAGGAGAGTAAGAGCTAGGCAGGTTTCAACAAGGGGAAAGTGAAGCCTATCAATCAATGAGCCCCAGGGATGAGAGGAACCACATGAAGGCCCAGATTGGCTAGGCATTCCAGAGTTGCACTGGGGTCCCCCAAATCACTCCCGTGTTTGGAGATTCACTAGAAGGACTTATGGAGCCTTAGCGTATAATTGTATTTATGGCTGTGATTTATTACACTGAGGTAGTAAGGTTACTCAACTGGATAATAAGGGGGAAAAGCACAGGTGTTGAGGTCTAGAGGAATCCATGTACAGGCTTCCTATGCTGTCTCCCTTCCATGAGACGGTCATATAGAGCACACTGTTCCCCAGGAGACAAAAATGCAACATTTGTGAGAGATTCAGTGCCTAAGATCAGGGACTTGTCACCTGGTCACATCGGCAACTGTCTCACTGGCATAAACCAAAATTTCAGACTTCCAGAAGGAAATCAGGTATTTGGCATAAACTGTGTTGTTTGCACAGTCTAGACAGGAAACTACCCTTATCAGTCAGGGAAAGGGAAGCTCACTTCCAAAACCCAAATTCCCAAATGCTACTCCAAGGCCAACCTTGCAGACAGGCCCTTTTTAAGATCGCAGTCTCAGCCTGCACAAAGATAAATACGTGGCTTCAATGATTTTAGTGGATAGGCAACATGTAAAAATAGGCTCAGGAGCCTGGGCAGTTGGTGCCTGTTTTCATACATGAGAGATAAATACTTTTATGCTTTCATTAGTACATATAACTCACTATTAGTAATCCAAGGGAACTTCATTACTTGGAAATTACATTCAGGAGATTCTGGTGCCCTGCTCTTTTGTGTGAGAATCACTTTTCTCTGTGATAGACTTTTCAGTGGAGCCTGAAGGGGTGATGGAAAGGAGAGATAGTCCCCCATATGGCCTACTTTACAATTTTACCCATGTCTCTGGGTCCTGATGGATAGTGGCCCGTATTTAAAAGCTTTCCTCATAATCAGTCTGAAGAACTCTGAAAATGTGACTTAATTGTTTTGAGTCTTTTTTTTGGAGATAGCGTCTCCCTCTGTCTCCCAGTCTGGATTGTGGCAGCATGATCTTGGCTCACTGCAACCTCTGCCTCCTGGGTTCAAGCGATTCTCATACCTCAGCCACCTGAGTAGCTGGGACTACAGGGGCGCCCTACCACACCCAGATAATTTTTTGTATTTTTAATAGAGATGAGGTTTCGCCATGTTGACCAGGCTGATCTTGAACTCCTGACCTCAGGTGATCCACCCACCTTGGCCTCCCAAAGTGCTGGGATTACAGGCATGAGCCACCAGGCCTGGCCTGTTTTGAGCTTGTTCGGTCTATGTCATAAGTAAACCTAATCTTATTAAACTTCAAAGGGATAATATTGTGTCTAAAATTTCAATTCAAGCACTGAGCATGATATGAATTAGTATCTTAACATCGAACCAATGGTCAATTATTTTTCTAAGCTAAATTGCTTTTACTTTTACAGTACCTTGAGGTTCAGTAGAAGACAAACCCTAACACTTGTTTAAGACATTCTGCTCTCCCTTGTTGGGCTTCCTAAAGGTGGTTGGCATCTTTTTTGTTTTGTTTTGTTTTGTTTTTGTTTTTTACCAGTGGATTTTGGTGCCATGAACTCTAAGCAGATAAGCCACCGAGATTAAAATGAGATTGCTGGAAATGTAGCAGAAGTGAAGGAATGGTCCAAGGCCTAATGTGTTTTTCTTGGTCATAAGCAGAGAAAGGAGGTTGTATATTAGAATTATCTGAGGACTCAGATTACATGGGCTTCTCTGTTTCTCCACTGCATCTGCTTCCCATTGTCTCCTTTCCCCCAAGACTCTGGATTCTGTGTGTCCTTAACAGTGAGCCATTGTCATGATCATGGATGGAAATGTGCTTTATATTTCAAGCATATTTAGATCTCGATGTGTATAAGGATCATTGACCTAAAACACTTTTCAAGGTATCCATTGAACTCCATTTCCTTAAGAGGTCTTATGCCCTTTTGGTTTTATATGGTATTCCCTAATTGGAGGTTCAGAGCACCATTGGTAGCTCACTGGTTTCTTCTGTAATGAATGTATATGTAAAGCAGAATGCCTGTAGTGCTTCATGCTGTGAGGAATCCAGCTTTAAAACTATGGTCAAGGTAGTGTGCTGCTGGAGAACGTAACTGTTGTGTGAGGAGATTATGGACTTGTTTTTAACCTTTTTTTTTTTGAAATAGGGCCTCATTCTATCTCCCTCCCAGGCTGGAGCACAGTGGTACAATCATGGCTCACTGCAGCCCAAATCTCCTGGGTTCGAGTGACCCTCTCATCTTAGCCTCTCAAGTAGCTGGGACCACAGGCTCACAGTACCATGCCCAGATAATATTGTTTACTTTCTGTAGATACGGGGTCTCCCTATGTTGCCCAAGCTGGTCTCAAACTCCTGGGCTCAAGCTGTCTTCCTACCTCGGCCTCCCAAAGTGTTGGGCTTACAGGTATGAGCCACTGTGCCCTGCCTTGAACTTTTTTGATGGGAAAACTTACGAAGACCCATTTTTGGAAAGCATGAAGTTTCCTGAAATACAAGAATCACACCACTTGGACAGACGTTGTTTGTATTTCACGCCCACACACGTGTGTTAGTGTGGAGGAGGACCATTTCGGAAGAAAGTACTTTTTCCCCTGAACTGGTTTCCTGAATCCTTTGAGTTTCATGCTTTATGGAAGACCATCAAAATATTTGGAAGGCCAGCTTATTTCATGGTCACAAAGGCAGCTTTAATTGCTTGCATAAAGTTGGAGCCTGTCTTTCTCCTTTTCCAACAAAGTGACATTTATTAGCATTTCTCTGGTAGTTATTTGTAATTGCACTAGTGTTCACCATTCCCAAATGTTACAATTAAGTCATTTGGGAGTCTAGTCACATTTCTAAGCAGATGTACCAAATTACAGCTCAAGACTTCTGCTTGAAATCTAGAGATCCAATTAGTAAAATTTTGGGGTTGGGAAGGGTTAGCCAGGGAAAGACCTGAGAAAACACGTAGCCCAAAATAGTTTGAAATTTCCTTGCTGCTTTGCCTCCACCCAAAGTTGATTTGTCAGCATGTAAGGGGGTGTTACATCTTCTCAGAAACTGCTTGGCTTTCTTTTCATTCAAGTTTAATTGGTTTTCATGGACTGAATGGAAGCAGGAAGGCAGAAGTTAGGTAGATGATGTAAGTGAGCAAATCTCCATATATAGCAGCATCTTGATTTGGGTGTTTGTTCTTTGTTGTTCTTTTATTTCTGTCAAAACCACAGCTTCCTATGTAGCTCTTTTTGTCACATGGGTTCTTACGTCGTCTTAGAACTATGAAACAGTTACATCTACTTTTCCTTTTTAACTTGATTCAAGAGCCCTTGAAACTATCCTTTTACATACTATTTTCCTCACTTGGAACGGCTACTCTATTATATTCTCTGAATTTTCTAATTTATTTTCTTCAAGACCAGCATTAGCCAGGTACTGTGGCCCCTACTTTTACTTTCAGAACTTTGGGCAGCCAAGGTGAGAGAATCGCTTGAGGCCAGGTCAGGAGTTTGAGACCAGCCTGCGCAACATTGTGAGACTATCTCTCTACCAAAAAAATAAATAAATAAATTATCTGGGCATCGTGGTATGCCTATAGTCCTAGCTACTTGGGAGACAAAGGCAGGAGGATCTCAGGAGCCCAGGAATTTGCAGGTACAGTGAGCTATGATCATGCCACTGCACTCCAGCCTAGGCAACAGAGTGAGACCCTTTCTCTTAAACAAACAAACAAAAAGACCATTATCTAAAATTTCTTCCTCTAGTAAGTCTTCCTTTTCTGGAGGACTCATTTATGTTTCCTCAGCACTTAAGAATTTAATTTTACTTGCTTTAAAAGGGAAGCTCTGTGATCAGGAGGAAAAGGCATGGGTGGCAGAGTCCTAACGTTTTTGGACTCGCAACCGCCTTTGCTGCTTTCTGTCTCTGTGAATTTGGTCAGATCAGTTAATTTCCCAGTCCACAATATTCTCATCGTAAAATGGGACTAATGGTACCCACCTTTCTGGGATGATGTTTTCTCATTTGCTCATTTGTTCTTTCATTCATTCAGGATGTGTATTGAGCATTTACCCTGTGTGAAGCCCTGTGCCAACACCAGAATGTCAGGAAGGACATAGTCTATGCTGTCATAAAACCCACCATCTGTTAGGGAAAATGAACATTAAAAATGTGATTATAAGTGTGATCACTGTTTAAAAACAAAACAACAACAAAAAGAGTGAGTACAGGATGCCATGGGAGCATTAAATAGAAGAAGCAAGGGGAAACCATCAGTCTTTCTTTTTTGGTGGGGTATGGGGAGAAGGCACAAGCAACTTTCCTCAGCATGTAAATGTTAACTTAATGAATGTCTTCATGAAAGATGAGGAAAAATAGGCCTTGTTTTGCTGCCCTTAGCAAAACTTGCAGGTGTTTCACCAGTCTCAGTTTCCCAGTTCTTCTCAACCTTTGACTGCTCCCCTGGCTCTGTCAGACATCATCCCACAAAGATGCCCAACCTCCAACGTCATGTTTTGCTAATGCCATCCTGCTTAGGCGAAGCTGGTTCGTCTGTCTTCCTTTCTCTGTTATTTGATCATTTCTGCTTCTGCAACATCATTCTTTTTATCCTTATCCTGAGGAATATTCTTGATATTTTTCTTCACATTGACCAACTCTTTTAAAGATCAAAGAACTCAATCTTCTAAAAATGTACTTTATATATAAATTATGTTCTGTGCCTTTTCAGCTTAAATGTATAAATATAGAAAACGTGATCCATTAGGAATGGGAATGGGAAGAAGGTGAGGTAACTGTTCTTTCCAAAGACCAACTTTGTAGTCCTCATTGTAACTGTTTGTTTTCTGAATCTGCTACCTTATTGTGGTCTCAGTGAGGCAGGATTAGAATTTAATCACCTTTGTATTACTAGCATGGACACCCAAGAATGATAGACACTTGATAAAGTGTTACTTAAGTAAAGGAATATATTAACAAACATTTAAGGTTGAGCTTAGATTATATCTAAACAACAACCCAAAACTCTAGAAATCAGCTGTGTAAATATCTAATAGGTAATTAGAAATAATTATTACTACAGAGATATACTGAAGATGTTAAATCACCCTACCAGGGGAGGTACAGAAAAGCTCGATGAATGTTATACTATTTATGTTAAAGGATGGCAAGAATTTCTCCAGATGAACAAGGAAGGAAGCACATTCTTGCCTGAGGAGCCAATCTGTAGAAAGCATAGAATTGGAAATACACTCACCTAGCATGCTGAGTGTATTTAGTGGCATGAACTTGAGGCTGGAAGGGTGGAGCAAGGCTGGAACCTCACTGATGTATAGAGGCCTGATTTATAGAGGACTCAGAACTTTAGACTTTATGGGTTGGGGAATGTTGAAGGAGTGTAAGTCAAAATGATTTGATCAGATTTGAACTTGAAGAAAGTGGAAAAAAGGGAAGAGAAGGTGATTATAACTCTTCTAATGTGCCAGGCAAAAGTCACATTCTTTATATATATTAACTCATTTAATCTTCACATCTTTGATGCCCAGAATAATGTGTCAGTCATGTAGAGGATGTTTTGAATGGGGGCAAAACTAAAGGCAATGGGAATAGTTTATTATAATACCCTGGTTGAGAAATGATGGGTCCTTGAAATCAGATTGTTTCAGTAAGACTGAGATAAGGGGTTTTGTCACAAGAATTGACAGGTCTTAGCCTGTTGGAGGTAAAGGGGAGGGAGAAGGCCATGGTGACCCACCCCCTGGTTCTGCCCTGGGCAGCTTGCGATGGCAGTGCTTTTCTCTGAGCTAGAGACTGAAAGCAGAAGCAGGTTTCTGGAGAAGGATGTTAAATTTAGGTTCGAATTTGTGGCATTTGAGGTCCCAAATAAATACTGAGAAGGAATATATTCGTTCGTTAGGAATGCCTCTCAAGTGAAAGGGAGTTATTGGTACTTGGGTGCTCGCTGGGACCATGTCAGTAGTTGAAATGAACTATGTAGTTTGTTAAATAAGAAGAGAACTAGGTGACACCTTAGGGAACGTAACCATTTCAGGAATGGTCAGAGGATGGGGACTAACGTGAAGATTCTACTACTATATACTGTTAACATTTTTGCTGTGATAAAATCATTAGCCATCATAAATGTACAGTATGGATTGATTATATGAGATGCTTTGATGTACTATGAGCTATGCATATGTACTATTTTAAAGTCCAACTTGATTGTACTTTAAATTTAATGCTAACAAATAGGACAAACATCACATATTTAGTTAATAATAATTTTCTTTCTTTCTTAGAATTTAGAACGGCTAAGAAGTATTATTTCTAAGACGTGGTCAAAAGCTCTTCAAAGGGACTAAATTGATGTTTTCTTTTTCTCTACATACTTGCCCTTGCTCTTAACAAGGAGGGATTGTTTGCATTTTCCCACAGATCTGTAAATACAGTATTATAGTTGCTAGTCAGTGAATGCATATTGATGATGATCTCTTCCCTACTTAAAACAAAAATCTTGCCAGAAACGTTGACCCTACATTTTTTCCAACATCCCTTTCTCTATCAACTCTTAGCCTATTTAAAATATAATGAAAAGCTGAGAAACAGGCTAAAGATCAACAGAAAATAAGTGCTAACAAATCCTTCATTTACCAGTTTTATTTCCACAAGGCTTACTTGATGTTACATAAATTCTTCACACAATGAAGCAGTTAGTAAACCATTCATTTATATATATATGTTAATAAAATATATATATGTTAATAAAATATATATATAATAAAATATATATATATATATATATTTTTTTTTCGAGACTGAGTCTCACTCTGTTGCCAGGCTGGAGTGTAGTGGTGCGATCTCAGCCCACTGCAACCTCTGCCTCCCAGGTTCAAGTGATTCTCCTGCCTCAGCCTCCCAAGTAGCTGGGACTACAGGTGCATGCCACCATGCCCAGCTAATTTTTGTATTTTTAGTAGAGACAGGGTTTCACCACGTCGGCCAGGATGGTCTTGATATCCTGACCTCGTGATCCGCCCACCTCGGCCTCCCAAAGTGCTGGGATTACAGGCGTGAGCCACCGCGCCCAGCCTTGTTTATAATTTTTAAAGTTGTCTATAGAATAAAAACAGTAACACCTAATTCCATTTGCAAATGCCTAGCATACTAGGCTCTGTGCAAATAGGTACAGTACATGTCTCCTCTTATCCACAGAACTATGTGCTCAAACACCGTGAACTTCTTAAACCATTTCCAAGATATTCTTGTTTTTAATTTCTTTGTGTCTCTTGTCAAGGTGGAATCTTTGACTTAAATAACTTGCTTTTCCTTCTCTATTTTACCTCTTCATCCTCCATGACTTAGCTGATATTACCAGAGTCTGCATAGTGGCTGTACTGTGAATAAGATCATTGGGAAAATAGTCTGATGCTAATGAAATATTTGAATGAAGAAAAAACATCATATTCTATCCCAGCATAACTCATTTTAGTTCCATACCCTCCAGCTCTTTTCCTCATGCATGTGTATTCTTATAAAACCACTTGTACTGTTTTGTATTCTGCTTTTCTCTTACACAGCATATTTTTTCATATTTCTATATAATTTTCATAAGTATCATTTACATCATAAAAACAATGTTAACCCATTACAGAAAATAAATCAACCATAATTACTATCTTGATGACACTTCCTGCCTTTTTTCCCCTAAGTACTTGTGTTACAATATAAGGTAAGGGGTGGGGGTGTTTAGCTGAGGAAGCCTAGACTGTCACTTTTAATTTTGATAATGTTACTTTTTCACAAGTTATTTCAGATTCACTTAACCTCTCTGATCTTTCATTGTCTCACCTGTAGAAGAGTGTTGAGCTTGATCATCTGTAAGATTATCTCGAAAGTCCTGTTAAGCTCTAACTAGTCTGTGACTCGATGACCCTCTGAATGTTATAATCCTCTATAATGTTGGTGATTCTTCACCTTTTTTGTGTCATACACCCCACTGAGAATACGGTGAAAGTTCTGAATCCTCCTCCATTTAAAATTGCCACTGTGCACAAACATATATAATGTTTCATACAGTACCATCTGGGGATCAAGAATCTTTTGCCCTAAGCATAGGAAAGAAAAATTTATGGAAATGACATAAAATTCGGAAAGTATTCCCTATCTAAGAGGTGGGAGAAATTATGTGGCTTATTTTACTCTAATATTATGCAACCAGGAAAGTAGAAAATTGGAAGATATTCTGAAAAGCATGTATAAAACGCATTGCAAGGTTACATAAAATAGTGACTAAAATGAGTTCAATATATCTGCATCTGATCTGATTATTTAGCTTAGGAGAATCACTGTTGTCAAAGATGGTGACTCTAGAAATGCTAAACTCAGGCTTCTAGAATGAGAAGGGGAAAATGGGCAAGGTCACGATGGTCTAGCTGCTTTTTAAAAATATGTATTAAAGACTTGAATGTTTCCTAGCTTCACTGTATATTATTAGAAAATCTATCTGTGAAATTGGTTGTTCGAGTTTCATTTTCTGTGTGTAAGTGGCTGTTCAGATGCTTACATGCTGTCGTAATGCCAAAGATGCCACCCATTTTTCCAGGGCCCTCTTCTTACATGGGAAGATACTGGATCCTACTTCAAAATGCGATTATAGTGGGGAAATGATCTAATGTTGAAGAGCCATTGAACACAAATTGCATTTTATGGCTTTAAGTGGCTCAGGATTGTTCTGCTGAGTTAAGGGAGGTAGGGTAGGAGGAAGTAGTTTTAGGAAAAAATATGAAGCATCTTATTTTTTAAAACATGCAGTTTGTGTTTGCTTTGTGATTTTGATGTTTAAAGGAGTGTCATGAATAAGGTCATGAGTATGCTTCAGCTTTGGAAGTGTCCAGGTTGAGATGAGAGAGAAAAATGTCAGACAGCCCTTTTCCTGAGGGATTTTGAAGTCAAAACTACTTGGTGCATTCTTCTGAGAGAGGCCTATGCCGTGGAATCCCAAATTGGATTAAATTACAGTGAAAAAAGGACAATAATCCCACAGTGGGATATCTTCCATTGTCTGTGCAAAACCCTTTTATATTAACATTCTTGGAATACTGCAGAGCTGGATAAAGACAAGGTATTCGTATATCTGGTTTCAACTAAATATGTGTTTGTTCAGTGACCCCACTGGTTTCTCCTCAGCCCTGAGTGCTATTCGTATGAAAAATACTGTGTGAGTGCTTCTGTGTTTATAAACTCGTTTAATCCCTTTAACACCCCATGAGGTAGTTACCTGTACTATTATTATCCCTCATTTTTAAACAGATAAGGAGACAATCTTAAAATTTTTACACAATTTGCTTAAGTTGACACAACAAGTAAATGGGAAAACGGAGCTTTGAACTCAGGACGTTGAGCTGCAGAACCTGCTTTCTTATACAGAGAGGTTGAAGAAGGATCACATTAATGGTTGCTTTTATTTTTTGTTCAGTTGGGGGAATTTTGAATTGCTAGACTATTTAGAAAACATCTTCAATGGGATTATTAGTAACTGCGATCCAGGCAGAAAGTCATGAAGCTAATATGAAATAATGAAATCAATGCATAGTTTGTTTATTTTTATTTTTGTTTTTGAGATGGAGTCTCGCTCTGTTGCCCAGGCTGGTGTGCAGTGGCATGTCTCAGCTCACTGCAACATCTGCCTCCCGGGTTCAAGCGATTCTCCTGCCTCAGCTTCCCAAGTAGCTAGGGTTAGAGGCACGCGCCACCACACCTAGCTAATTTTTGTATTTTTAATAGAAACGGAGTTTCACCATGTGGGCCAGAGTGGTGTCGAATTCCTGACCACAAGTGATCCTCCCGCCTCTGCTTCCCAAAGTGCTGGGATTACAGGCTTGAGCCACCGTACCCGGCCCATAGTTTATTCCTTGAATTGAATGGTTACTTATTGAATGTTTATGATATCCCAGGCCCTAGGGACAGAAAGATGATTAAAGGCTAGGTCTCAATCCCTGAGGAGCTCTCTGTCTGAGAGAAGCAGATATACAAATCAACAGGTACACAGAGTCACGTATACAGATGCAGTGAGGGCACTGGGGATGAACATGTGTTCTTTGTTTCACTCATACTTCAAGAATGCATATATACTTTGGTAAGTAAAATAGACACATGCTATATAGTTATACCCTGAAAGTGTGTATGTGTATATAATAGTTTCATTAATTTTTCTTGCCAACCAGATGATTCTTTATTAATCTTTGAAGTTTAATAACTTTACTAAGATAAAGCTCTTCCCCCTGCACCCCAGAGATACAGCATGCCTTTTGAGTCTGTAGATTACAGAGGACAAAGGTTGTGTTATTCATAAGGGGAAATCAAGAATTCAAGTGCTTTGGCAGTTTCAAGTGCTTAAGGAAAAAGTGCTGAAATGTTGAGGCGTTTCCTAGAGGGTAAGGAGGAATAAGGAGAGGGACCACTATCGTGTTGACAGAGTAGACAATTTTAACTGTGATGAATTTTTTTGGATTTAGGGATTGCTCCCCATGCCAGAAAGCCCCTACGGGCACACCTCCTAGCCCAGCTAATTAAAAACAACAACCACAACAACAAAAACAAATGATTTTTTTTTTTTTTGTTTGTTAGAGATGGGATCTCACTTTGTTGCCCAGGCTGGTCTTGAACTACTGGCTTCAAGCAGTCCTCCTGCCTTCATCTCCCAAAGTTTTGGGATTACAGGGATGAGCCACTGCACCTGTCCAGAATCCTTTTTCTAGTGGAATATTAAACTAAGATATTATTTCTCTGAGCAGTCATCATTTAAAACTGAAATGGATCTGGGAGAGGCTAGTAAATGATGATGAGATGATGATGGTTACATTATGATGTTTTAAAATGGTACATAACTGCACTGTGTCTCAGGCACAGATCTACAGTGGCTTTCCATGTACAAGTATTATGTCACTTAAATATGACTGTCCTATGAGCTTCCTCATTTTGCAGATGAAGAGATTTTGGCTTAACAGATTTACATAACTTTTTCATGGTTACATGACTAGTAAATGGCAGAGCCAGGATTCAAACCCTGGTAGTATGACTCTACTCCCACTGCATATAAAGTTGTCATTAGATATTCCACCTGAAATCACGTATTGACTCCTTTCCTTTATCCTCTATGACAGCAAACTGAGAGAAGGTCCCTGCTTAGTTGGAGTTCTGATGGAGGTTGAGGGAAAGGAAGAAGGGGAAAGGTTATCAGTCCTTGGATGTTGGGGGTGTGGGGGTGGTCAGAGTATAGGAAGGAGTACAGTAGAAGAAAAGTAAGATGGGAAGGCAATGGCCGACTCACCTGCTTTCCAATTTGGGCTACAAGAACACGAAAGGGCTACAGGAAAGGACTGAGAAGAAACAGTGTGCAGGCGAGAATTCAGCTTTGACTCTCCACGTCAGCACAAGTTTGACCAATGATGAAATGGCGTGATGAGTGAAAATCCTTTACTGGCAAAATCACCAGAAATTAAATTCTGTTTTTAGGGGTACCGTTGTGCTGCTCAGTTCTGTCTAATCAGGCTACTCTCTTGGGACAGCCATTGTAAACACTGCCTTCCTGATAGGGATACAGCAAATTGTAGAGTCAAAGCCAATTTGTATAACAGAGCCATTCAGAAGACCCTGTTCATTTTTTGTTCTTTTAATGAAGAAAGTAACATTTTGAGTGTAGTGTGTATGTATAGTGACTGTAGTGGAATATAATGTGTAATGCTTTCAATAAACCCAGAAACTTCTAAAATATTGTCTTGGTTCATGGAATGTGATATGGAAGGATAGACACCATCTTAATATTTTCCTCTAATAGAATGTCAGTTCTTAGAGTAGGGGTGGCGCAGGGAAAGTGGGCTGTAAAATCACTGGCTATCAAATCAACTTGTCCCCTTTGAATCTCAGAATCCAGTGTCTTCTAGGGCAGATCTTTATTCGTCATCTCTACCTGATATGACTGCACACGTGAGTGCCTGGCACCTGCACTTTCTTTTGCTCTGATGACCACTTCCTTTCTGCCCGTGTGTTTTGACCCCACACCATTCTGGGGCTTTTAGGAAAGGCATTTGTAACAAAGGCAGGACCCAAGTCTCCTGGTTTTCATCTCCCTGTTGTTTTCACTATATTATAAAACCTTCTTTACTTTAAAAAAAAAAAAGGTTTAAATGTAGCCCAGCATGCTTAATGTCCTATCAGGTTGATTTAAAAGGGGCCTCTTATCTGGACAACAGAAAGTTCTGTGTAGCAAAAGTATTTCCAAGGCCCAGAAAATACTCTTATTTCAAGCAATATTTAATACAATAACATTCTAAGCAAGTAAACAGATACATATCACCTTTTGTATTTCTGTTTATCATTATTTGACCCATAACACCCAGTTTTACAGCTTGATGGCAAAAAAACAAGATGGCAAATTTACAGCCCTGCACCAAAATTATCACATGTTCAGCCTATTGATGATAAGTGAGAGGGCAAACAAACCGATAAACTAAGAATGTAGTATTAACAATAAATCTACTGGGGCTTCAACCTTCCCTAATTAAGAAGTCTTAGAGGGAGATTAGCATTCTCTGTTGATGTTTACCTTTGAAATTTTGAACAAAACATTGTAAGCAGAAGATACCCTAAGGAGCATTTTTGGAAAAATCCCAACAATTGCATAGAGCCACACAGATGAAATGATTTAATTAGCTTGGATAACACTATTTCTTCTAAAGTGTCTGAAACAGACTCATGAAACTCATAAAAAGCCTTGTATTTTCTAGCATATGTGAGAGTTTAAGGGTGCTTAAGAGCCTGCTTTGAAAGGTTTGCTGAGTCTCTTGGTAAAAATTATTGCCAGAGTTATATGGAAAAGAGTCACTCTATAGTATTCTTCAATTGTCAGTGTCATCATAGAATTTAGAACTGGAGAGAGACTTTAGAACTCTTCATATCTGATTCTTTTTACGAAAGGGTGAACTGATGTGTTGACTGTTGACTCAGCGAAGATCCCACAGCTGGCTTTGGCAACAGACCTAGGGCTAGACTCCATGCTGACTGAAAGATAAAGAAGCGTTCACTGCTCTTCCCATCCCACCATATTGCCTGGCTAGTGTTTGATTAGCTTTTCAATGTACAGTCAAGTTGTTGATTGAGGTAATAACTTATAAGTGAATTATCTTTATGATTGTTTTCATTTCTAACCATGTCCCTGTGCAGTTTACAAACAATACTAATTTTAAGCAAATACTTTCACCTGGGCCCAATGATTTTTACCTGTACTGACCAAATGAACAACTTAGGCTGGCTTTTGCGAGTGAAGTGGTGCTTCTCCCTCCTGACATGAGACTTCACTGAAGTGACTTGCCAAGAAGAAATGAGAAGGTGGCACATGGAGAGTCGTGTGGATGCTCTTCTCTGCCTCAAGCTCAGCTCTGTCATGCTTAATCTGTTCTGTCTGTGCCATTTAATATAAATGTTTAAATGTCATTGGCTACTTGGTTATAGGAGAAGGCAGAGCTCTGAGTGGAATCCATGATGGTCCTGAGACTAGTGATATGTATTTTTTTCTTTTCATGTATATATGTCTTATATCCCCATTTGAGAATTCTATCACTGTAAGTGATACAGCTTCAGAATCCTAAAGGCTAAGCTATTAGGTTTGAAGAATATGAAATTGCTGGTTTCAACTGTATTATATCTACAAAAGAGCAAGTTCATATGGCTTAACCTAAAAAGTAAAAATCAAATGACATCAGTTATGTGCAAAAATGTCATAAGTGGCTGGTGAATATATAAGAAGTTCAACATTACTAAGAGTCAAAAATTGAAAAAATAAGAAACCATTTTCTTTTTACTTCGTTAAATAATAAACCAACAATTAGTCTTATACTTTCCTGGTTTGAGCATTGATTAATACAACCAGTAACTATGCAAATATTTAAACTCAGTGTTTTTCACTGCTAGATATTTATACCAAGGTGCTAGATTGATACGTGTGTAAATATTTTTGCACAAATATGTTCTTCACAATTTGTTTATAACAGCAGAAAATGGAAAACAAACTAAATATCTAGCAATAGGGAAGGTAAATCATGTATCCATATTATGTAATGTTATATAATTAAAATTGCATAATATGTAATTAAAATGATATTTACCAAATGTTTTTAATGACATTGGAAAACATGTAGAATATAGTAAGTGAATAAAGTAATTTCAGAATAGTATATACAATATGATAATTGTGTAAAAAGCTGTAAACATTAAAAAGAACAAGAAAATATACCAAAACATTGATAATGTTTTGACTTTTGAGAAAGAAATATTTTTTCTTTGCTGTTCTAATTTTGTTATGGAATTAACATCTATTGTTTTACATCATTTATATATTAATAATTACATACTTACAATTGTTTATACCAATTTATAAAGTCAATATGCTCCCTGGCCAAAGGTTAGCATGTTCACATGGCAACATGCACATAATGCGTTTCTAACAAGCTCCCAAATAGTGTTGATGCTGTAAGTCTGGGCACCACACTTTGAGAATTACTAATGTAGAGAATCACCATATGGAGATATATATCCCCAGTGAGAAAATAAGTTGCTGGTGTCAACATGTATCCACCGCTACTCCCCCTGCCACAGCCTCTGCTTCCAAGGGTCAGAAACTCTTATCAGTGGTCATTGAATTTCGTTAAAACAGGGCTGAGTACCAAGTATAAATGCTTGTAACAAATTAAAATTCCTGTCTGTATCCCTTTCACCTAGCACAGTCCATGACTTAGGAAAAAATTTTCAGTTATGTTGGTTGGTTTATGGAATGGAATAAGTGGTAAAGAGTACAGTTTTGAAATCATAAAAAATGAATTGGAATCTTGGCTCCATAAACTTACCCTGATGTGCTGTTGGCTAGATTATGTAACCTCTTGCTCCCCCAGTTTGCTCGTCTGTAAAATAACTTCATGAGGGAGAAGTAAATGAGTTAATGCGCAAGTTTTAGAACAGCACTTAGTCAATGTCAGCAGCTGTTGTTACTGTCGTATAGGATTGCTTGCATTTTTAATCCTTTTCAAAAAAGAAGAGTTATTTGAATACCTAGCAAAAAAAAAAAAAAGATTGCAACAGCAAACACTTTCAAGAGGGGGAAATTGTAGTTTTGTTGCTGTTGTTTTTTTGTTTCTTTGTTTTTTAATTTACTAGGGAAACTTGGGGAAAGGACTATAGAGAAAATAGAATTCTCTGAAAGTAATATGGCAGGTTTTACTGGACTTTTCTGCTTTTAGTGGCTCTAAAAGTCCCAGGATTTACCAACTAGGAGACCTACCAAAAAAGCATATGAAAGTTTCTTAGTCTTGTTTTGATTTTTGTAGCCATAAAAAATAAACCACAAAGAAGCATGGGAAGTTTTCTCTTTGACCTTAGTAGAATTCTTTAACCTTGTGATTTTGCCTTTGTCTCTCTGTGAATGGTGACAGTACTCACTCCCTTACAGGTTAGTTGTGAAGATGAGGTGAGGAATTAGCAAGGTGCCAGGCACACAGCTAATTCAGCTTCAATGTTAATTCATTTCATTTTTCCTCCCAACTTTCCCTTCTGCTCATCCTGCAGCCCACATTCCCGTCGTTTTCAAATGTACAGAAGTGAAGATTGTGTTGTCTCTAGGATTGGCAAGCTTTTTCAAGAACTGCCCTAAAAGTTGACAATCTAATAATTTTTCTGATACTCCTATTAAAAAACATATTCTCTTAAGAGTTAATCCAAATCATCAAAATATGAAGTCCTCCTTTCTCTTCCAGGACAAGAAGGCTTCATGAATATTTTATGATGGTATCTCTATTTAAGGATGAATCCATTCCCCCTCCTAGAAGAGCTCCAGCATGCTGTGGGCTGCCAGGACTTAGTCCAGGAGTATGATGTTTTACTGAGGCAAAGGTGCCACTGGAAATTGTTTGGTTTAAGGCGTTCAGTTCAAAAACTTTCTAATCCCGGAAGAGTGAATTAATTTCCTGTGAGGATTAGGAAACAAACTTTATATCTCATATATGCACAGTTGCCATTTAATTTTCTTTTTAGGTAATATTTGAAATACTGAGAAAGTTTGTAGTTTTAAGTATATTGGGTAACTTTTCTAGATAAGTTGTTTCGCCATCAGCTAACTCAGCTGGGAGGTGCTTAATATTGACCAAGCATTTGCTCATCTGGAGAATGATGATGTCTATTATACATATGTACAGATCTGTGTTCTCTTTGACATCTGAAAGGTGGTGGGAAAGAGTAAATTCAAAATACAAAGACTGGTTTTGAGCCCCAGTTGTGCCACTTATTAGTTAGGTGATCCCAAACAAGATATTTAACCTCTGCAGTCTCAATTACCACATCATTAAATACAGATATGAATCACTAGGTAACTACAGTTGTGACCACCAGCTAAGTTAAACTGTGAGATAATTTCTACAACCACTGAAGCCCTACACAGAGGTAGATGGGACCTCTAGTCCTCCATAGAGGTAGGCTGTCGCTGCTATCTTTATGTTATATTGTTTATGAAAATAAGTTTTCTTTTCTATAAAGTAAGCATACTTTCATTGCTTAGGGAGGGTTTACACTTTCATTGAACTGGATATTGCATCTAGTGAGGATTGCTGTTTTTTTCTCCTTGATTTCAGGATTTAACATTTAAATGAAAGTGATCCCTGCCTGCCTTTGGATTGAATTTATCACTGGTTTAGAATAACATGTGTGACACAAAATTTAAAAAGCTGAATAGCTGATTCTTTTTGAATGCAGAGTAGATCGTATTTTCAAATGGCTTGTTCTCATTTAAAAAACCCAAGGCGAATAGAATACCTATAAGGATGGTAGGCTTGGGAATTGAAAGCTGTATGTGTGTCTCCAGATGTGCCCTGTTAACATGGGCAGATCGCTTATTTCTCGATCACTAAAAGCATCATAGTTTTTGTATGTTTAGGATAAAAATAAAAAGGGAGTATGGTATTTTAAGATCTTTGTGTAGCATAGCATTGTGATGTTAAAGTTTATACTTGGGCTTATTTTAGAAGTGACCTAATTAAGTCTTTCTTTTTTCTGCATTAATCACCTTCCTTTGTATTATAATCTTTCCTATAAGGAAACTAGCAGACTGACCCATCATATTTCTTTCCTCAGTGTTAAATAAGAATACGTATTTTAAACTTTACCTGTGAATCATATTCCTCTCTCTTCGGTAATTTATTTCCCTACTCTTTCTTTTGGTACTCAAAGTAGTATATGACTTCTAGATGACTTGCTTTCCTTTCAAAGGACAAGAGTACTTACTGCTAGGAGATTATGTAAAATCAGTCTTTTAAAAATATGACTTTCTCTCTCCTAGCTTAGAGATACAGCTCCATAAAACGAAAGTGAGGATGATACCTGGTAAAGTTCAGATGGAGCTAAAGAATCAAAATCAACTGAACTTTTACCAGGAGTCCTTAGTGAAGTAATTGATTGCGTTCTCCAACGCCCCTCCTTCAATAAGATTTCTGTTATTTATTTTCTTTTACTTGAATATGGCTTTTAGGAGGCTTGTATTTAGAGTTTCTGTGCTTATGAAAAAAGAGATAGCTTTATAATTACTATGTAAGAACTATGAAGTGGGAAAGAATACGCTGGCAAGACATATTACAATTACTTTGTCATGCATCTGGTTATGTTGGCATATTTGTTTAATTAAATTCCCTGCTAATTATAACTGTGTGTACTTGTGTTAATTATTATTTGCCTAACACTGGTAACAGTGTAATTCTTTAAAGGAAAGCAACTCACTTTCTACTTAAATTAAACTTCAATTTAATATGCTTCCTAAAATAATAGTAGTGACATTTCATTAGAATAGTAGTTGAAAAATCTTTATCTACCTCAATGGAATTTGGACTCGCTAAAATTTAACAGAGTTTTTTAATATCATATTGTAATTAGGGATCTTCAAGTTTTAGAGTAAAATGGTTAACATGGCCAAACCACCAGCTGATGCTGCACGTGGTTCATCTGCTGAAGGAAATATTTTTATCCTTTAAGGAAAACCTTGCCTGTTCTTCCAAACTTCCTGATCACCTACTATAAAAGAGAGAGGGAGGGAATTATACTTGACAGTGATTCTCAAAGACCTAATTAGAAGTGGGTCTAATATATTCTCTGAAGCATTTGTTTAAAGTCACATTGCCCAGGTCACTTGGTTATGATCACTCACTCAGGTACTTAGCATATGTGTAAGCTTTTTCAGGGTTGCAAATCTATTCGAGTTAAAATGGGATTCCAGTGGAGTTGAGTGTTTTCCATTTCATTCACTTCATCCTCTCTGTTTCAAAATTCTTCTACCTCTACAGATGTCTTCTTCCTCCTACCCTTTGTCAGACACTAGATATTTTTTAAAATTTCCCCTGCTTATCCTGGTGATAAGCGGGGAACTCTGATTTCCATAGCTGCTCCCTCTTTTTGCATGCATACTTGTATCTTTTCAGAGCGTTTGACTCTTATCTGGGTTTTTTCCTTCAATTTAAAACTACTTCCTCTCTCTGAAATGCCAATCTAAAAAAATTTGCAATTTCTTCTACCTAGTCACTCTCCCTAATTTACATCAAAAACTTTCTTTTCTATCACAAGAGCTTGATCTTTGGCTCCAGACAGAAATGAGTTTAAAACATGCGTCTTCAGGTAAGTTGCTAATTTTCTGAGCCTCAGAGTCCTTATTTGTAAAATGGGGTGCTCAATGATGACAGCCATCTAGAGCTAGAGAGAAGGTGAAATGATGTAACATATGTAAAGCATCTAATTCATAGTAGGCTCCAATTATAAACAGTGGCCTTTAATACACACACACACACACACACACACACACACACACCCCTACCCCTTATATATGTGATATTTTATATGTACCGTGTACACACCACTGAGTTCCTTTTGTCATATGCTCACACTCTATTTCAAGAGACAAAATATACCAACCAATGAGACAGAAGCTACTAAAGTCAGTGCTTTTCAAGCTTTCTTAGTAGTGAAAAATCTTTTCAACTGCAATCTTACATGAAACCATAAGAAACTTATGTGAAACAGAGAAAGGGGTAACTGCTGTCCATGAAATACAAGGTCCTTTTGTGTTCTAAGTCAGACCCTGCAAAATCAGATAGTTCTGAAGTACTGAACCGTTATTTTGAATTCACTCACATTAATGAGTGCCCACTACATGGTAGACGCTTTGCTAGGACTAGACACAAAGACAAATTAAGACATAGTCCTTCCCGTGAAGGAGTTCATAGTCTGGTAGACAACCTCTTTGAACTCTTAGATTCAGCAATTCTAGATTCAGTTAAAGAAAGTAGTTTTAAGGCAATATGCATGGCATAAATGGAATGTGTAAGTACCTAGGGCATAGAAAGCTGTGCTTATCCATGAACTCATCTGAGAAGGCTTTCTGATGATTTGAACAGTTTGCACCTTGATGGCCAGCAGCGGAAATGAATCCTTATGTAAACAAAAACCTCTGCAAGACTATCAAGGACTAAGACAGAAGACTAAGAAACCCTGGTAGGAAACAACAAATCACATTTATCCTCCTAAATGGGAAAGACCGAACTAAGAAGCTGGAAATGAGGTAGAAGGAAAGAGAAGGGACGAGTTGTTTGATGATTTGAAATAAACATTTTTTATTAGTGTGAGGAATATAGATTTTTTTTAATTAAGAAAAAGTGCAATTTAGAAAGAACGTTATTGTCCATCTTAAAGTTTTTATTGTCTCCCCCACAACTCTTCCCCAGTGTCAACTGGGAATGGTCAGTCAGGCTGCTGTCTAAGAGATAGAGGCCCTAGGGTATGTAAAATACTGCAGATAAATCTACTGTGTCTACAACAGCAACTGGGTTCTCTAGGAACCTAAAAATAGTCAAAACTTCTTTTCACGTTCAAACTGTCACCAAGGTTAGATAATAAACCTTAATTGGCAAAACAAAAATGCTGCATTGTTTTTTGAGGATTCTCAGTTATAATATGAAATTTGTATCTGGTTCATAGTAAAGTGTTATTTATTAGCCACACCTTGATGAATTCCCTAAAATTTGTTGCTGAATTTGGGAGAGATGTTCAGTTCAATTCATCACTCTTTGAGATTGACTGTCGGATATCAGGCACTGTATTAAGTGCAAGAGTGAAAAGGCGTGGCCCATTTTCTCAGAGAGGCCATGGTCTAGTGAAGGAGTCAGATGAGTAAGTAGATAATTATGAAATATCGTGGTAAGTGCTACAGAAGAAACCTAAAGAGCAGGTTATAGAAAAGAGGATGTCATATCAGAGGCCACGACACTTAAACTGAGTCTTTCAGAATGAATGAGAAATTAGGCAGATGAAGACACAGGGAAGGATGTCCTATGTGCTTTCTGTTAAAGTGCAAATCACATATACTTGGATGTCCGATACTTGGGCCAGTCATGCAACTTCTCTGAACGTAACTTTCCACATCTGCATTTAGTGTTTACCACAAAACATTGTGAGAATTGCACGTGTGAATGCAGGTAAAGAAGCTACTCAAGCCTGGTGCATAGTGGTTTAAAAATAGGTTGGTTTCCGCCATGGCACACGTTATACCTATGTAACAAACCCACACGTTCTATACTTGTATCTGGAACTTAAAGTAAAACAAAAAATAAAAATAAATAGATTGGTTTCTTTTTATGTGTTGAAAGCTGGGCTTCCATTGCCAAAGAAGGCAAATGTTGGTGTTTCATAGCAGCTGAATTTGCCAACCACCTACCCAGTGGTTAGGCTACTAAAATGGAAAGTTTCATTCCCAATTAATGCACCATTTTTCTCAGAGACTTTGAACAGACATGTTTTTGATCCATCAAATCTTTCTGTCCTGGGGTTGTGTTTGGTTTTTATTTCAATACTAAGGTCTGTCTGAACATGCTGTGCCTTGAGCCATGTAGCACACAGAAGGACAAATGATTTCTTCTTATTATTCTTTTTATTAACAACTGAGGGGAAGAGTTAACATTTATTTAATAAAAAAAAAAAAAGACTGACTTGAGAGAAACTTTTGGTTATTTTCTAGTGAGGGGAAAAAAAGCTCTAAATGCAGTATATCAATCTTGTTTCCTAGATAACAAAGCAAATCTAAAACAGTTTTGAACTTTTTTCCTTATTCCCTTTATCATGAATGTTTAATATCCAAAGGAGCCAATTTTTGTTGAGAATTAGCTTCCAGGTTTGGAGACTATTAGCAATCACCACAGGGAGCCTCACACTCCAATTCTATTTCCCATCCTTTTTCCTGAATCGGAATCATTTTCTGTGTAGTTATAGCAAGTGCCTCTGTTTTGCTAGCCTCATCTGCTGTTTTTAAATGTCCACCTCTGCCAAGCTGAAACCTCATGAAAGTAATCAAATTATGTATTAGGAAAGAGTAGGTCATTGCTTCAATAAACTTGCCAAAATCAACATGTGTAGCCATCTATACATGTGGAATGTCACTTTGGTCCCTCCTGTAGCTATTTCAGTAACGTCATAAATGTTCTCGTAATCATTTTATAATCATAATATTAGTTAACTATTACATTTTATCACTTAACTCATGCTAAGCATTTAGCTTGTATTACCCAAGTTACCTCTACAATAGTTCTCTCAGGTAGATACTAGAGTGTTATCCTGTTTATTGTGAGGAAGCTAAGGCACAAGAAATTAAGCAACATGCCCATTATCCTACAGCTAACGGTATTCATACCCAGGCCTGTCTGGTTCCAGAGCCCATGCTCTTAAATGCTATGCTATACCTCATCCTTTTAATCCTTCTGTGATCTTAAAAAAAGACATGACAGTCGTTGCTGTAAACCATAATTTGATCTCTTATGATAGCACTTATTAGCTTATTGGTAGTTTTGTTTGTAAATGTTGAAAGCAAGCTTTAGCCAATGCATACTTAATAAGATTTGTATTCAGCAAATGTGCTTTTGCTAATAGTAAGCCAGACATTGTATCAGGCATCAGGGTAAACATACATATACATATGTATATGTCCCGACCTTGAGGAGGTCACATCTAGCTGGGGAAACTTAATAATTGT
This sequence comes from Colobus angolensis palliatus, assembly GCF_000951035.1. Classification (NCBI taxonomy): domain Eukaryota; kingdom Metazoa; phylum Chordata; class Mammalia; order Primates; family Cercopithecidae; genus Colobus; species Colobus angolensis. The sequence goes on from NW_012115154.1 coordinate 1,752,385, forward strand.
ACATAATCCATTATCCACAATTCTGAATTCCAAAATGCACTAAGAAATGAAATTTTAAAAATGTGTAGACTCATTTAGCCCTAATGCCTGAATTCATATGCAGCCACATTATATATAGCCTTTGTTTGTACCTCTTAATATAATTTTTCATACGTGTGTTTGATTATGAGGTGCTACCCCAAGCTCTCCTGGCATTGTTGCATAATACATATAATACATAGTAAATGCCCTGAAAACCTTTCTAAAATCTGAACTTTTTGAATTCTGAAATATATCTGGTCCTAAGAGTTTAGCAGAAGGGATTGTGGCCATACGTGAATGGACATGTTGTAGCCCAGTGAAAGGAATGATTTACTTCCCCTGATTGAGTAAGGATTCACAAAAGAGGCTGCAGGCAGTGAAACTGGCATTTACCAAAGTTGTTTTGGCAACCTAGGCAGAACTGAAGTCACAGCCAAAGACGTAGACTTATAGAGAATCTGGGGAGGGTATACATGGGAGACAGGACTAGAAAGGCGAGTTGGCAGCAGATTATGGAAGGCCTCCCATGTCACAGGAGAATGTATTCTTTTTCTATCAACTGACAGCCTTTTTTCCGATTTCATTCAGCCTCATTTGCTGATGTGCCTTGCTTTGTTGCAGTGTGTCATGGATCCATTTGGAGAAGCTGATGAGTCATCTTGTGGATGAAAAAAATGAAGTGAAGGAAATTGCTTACTTTCTATGTTGATTCAGGCCTCATTTCATCTTAACTCCCTAGTTAGAGGACATCAGTAATGATTCAGTCTCTGCAACTCATTCCTAAATAAAATTAATTGGAAACTAGATAGCTCCCTAATAACCATGCTTGTTTTTGCATAATAGAAGGAGAAAAGGATTAAATTCTTTGTTCTAATTAATAGGAATGAAAATAGAATTGCAATCCGTGGTATGGCAAAATGAGAGAAAATAAGGCTTGTAAGTAATTTTCATGGTTGTTTAGGAATAATTGTTTCATTATTGAGTTAATAGTTTTTACAAACAGCTTCCATTTCCATATCATATTGCTACAGTCGCTCTTTATTGAGATTGCCTCGGCAGAAGATGACAAGAAGTTGTTTTAAATCCATCACTTGTCTAAAATATGAGTTCCAAAGTAGTTAGGGGAGGGTATGCAGCAGGAAAGAATGAGGTATGGGAGGGAAACAGGGGGTCAGACTGAAATCAGTTGATTAATAAGACAACAAAATTCATTCACCAGCTTGTTTCAAAGGAGACTCTTATTATTCTGGAAAGAAATTAGACATCAGATCCCTCATAGGCCCCAGGCTCTGACATGTGTTTTATAATGACAGTTAATTAGATACTGTCTGCAGCAATCATAGGCTGTCATTTTTAATACATTTCTGGGAAGTTGAAGGACAGGAGAAGTCACCCCCTCCTCATATTCCCCCTTCCCGTAACTGAAATCGGTTGCCAAAATTAACTGTGAATACATGAGGCACGAGTTCAACAATTATACAGCCGTTCTGCACATTTATGTTTCCTACTTAGTATGTACTCTGCATCCCAGGCTGGGCTGGGCATGCCTTTTGCAGACGGAGATGTTACTGCAGCACTGGTAATATTAGGAACATCTCACACAGCAGTCTAACACCTGGTCTCAAGTGGAAGATGCCTCTTGTCGTTGCAACTTATGCATTAGAACAAAAAGAATCTTTCACACTGTTAAATTCAAACTACCAGGCTTCCCTCTTTTCTAAAACAGAACTTGCAGTGCATTAATTAAAATCATCTATTCTCACATATGTTAAAACCTTAAATTTGAATAATTCCTGCAGTAGTACTTAACCTAAATTTTTCATGCTCCCTTTTACCGAACATCATTATAGCATGACAATAAAGTATAATGTTTCTTAAAAACTAAGCCATGAGGTAGAAACCGTGTTGAAATCATAGATTGTTAACATTTTGGAATGTTCTTGGAGCATTCTTGGAAATTTTCTAGTGCACTCGTTTTGCTCTGCAAACAAGGACATTTGAGTCCCAGAATGCTACAGTAATTTGCCAAGATTGTGCAGTTTCTGGGCAAGCCTGACTTGGAATTCCATTCTCCTGAGTTCTAGGCTGTTACTCTTTCCCCTTAAGGGCACTAGCTAGTGACATTACCTGAGTGACTTTGAGCTAAGCCCTAGATGTTTCTGAATTTGAGAGTCCCAGTCTGTAAAATGGACACAGGAATAATATGTACCTCATAGAATTACAATGAGTGTCAGTGGGGAAGCCACTCCGAAGCCTTCAGTAAGACTCCAAGCAACCTTATGTTGCCTTCTGATTGCTTTATCCTTAGGTGTCCCTAGGTCATTGCTGTCATCCCAGAGCATGCCTGGAGCTTGTGAGTGCCTTCTCAGGGGCATAAGAAGGCTCTCAGTGCCTTTGTGATTGAAAATCGTACTCTTTTATGGGGCACCCAGTACATTTGTTTCTCATTTTAGAGACATGCCCACTCGAGCCATGTGCTGACATTCAAGCTTTTTCAACCCAAGTTATCATAACTGGTGTCTCTAGGACAGTGCTTCCCAAACATGCTTCCCAAACATGCCAGAGGAAGAATTACCTGGAGAATGTTTTAAAAGTACAGATCCTCGTTCCCTGACCCACTCAGTGCCCTTCTGTCAGTTCCCCTCGAAGGAAAACCTTTAGTACAGGAAGTTTGGAGAAGAGCCTGTTAATCTATGTATTTGCTAGATTTTGTTTTATTGTTATTATTATTTTCTTTTTGAGCTCCCTGGATAATTGTGAAGACCAGCCAGGTTTTTGAGTGCCTAGTTCTATCAGAACAGATCACACCATACCCAAAATATGCTAGCTTCAACAGCTGCTAAAATCTCTGGGTACTTTTTGTGGGTTGTAATTAACTTTCACATGTTGGGGGTTGAAATATCGGCAGTGGACTGATAATATAAATTTTTGGACGCACTGGCATTTCTTTCCTTGCGCTTATGTACTCATTCATGCACAAAGCTACCCAGCACCCACTATCACCACTTGGTCTACAACCCTTCTAGTCTAAATGGATTATATAGTAGATAGCTGCTATTGTCTATGAAGATAAGCCTGCTGTCTGCTACTAGTAGAAAACCTGTTTGAGATTTGTTTCATTTTATTTTATGGTGGTAGTGGTTTTAATCCCTTCATACCCACCATCCGAATGATATGGCTGGGTTTGTATTAGGCCATTCTTTCTTACATCTGGTTTCCTCATAATCAGTGATACAGATTTTCAAAACACGTAGCTGGGATTAAGGATGTGGTGTGTGGTACTGATTATTCTCTGTGCAAAATAGACTGGGATCAGAAAGCATATTAAGCCATAAAACAAGGCCTAACCTTGTGTGAGTCTCTACCCAATGAGCTAACCAGCCAGGGCAGAGTTGGGAAGGCTACATACAGGATTGTAGGCCATTAACATCCCCAAAGAGCCAGGCTGATCTCTTGAATTATTCTCAGGCATGAGCAGAGAGTGTATGCAATAGCCAATTCCATATGTTACTATAATGGTTCACTTGCTTTCTAAATGAATGCAACCTCCTTACCAGCTGTGGACTCTTAAATGTTTGTAAAGGTTTGAAGATGCCCCATAGGAGGTAGAATGACATTGAATAAAGATGTTGAAAAAAATAATGCAACCAAAGATGACGAGATAAGATATATTAAAGTTAGTTTAGCCAGAGCCCAGCACATAATAAGCTTTCGATAAATGTTAACTTCAGTTGATGTTATCACTATTATTCTTGTGCCATCATTGTTTAACTCAAGTTATTACTGATAATCAGTGGCATATTGACTATGGATGTGAAGCATAGAAAGTTCAAGGCATTTAACTTGATTTTCTAGAAAACAGCAGTTTAAACAATCTATTTTGTTCAAGCCTAACTTCTTACCCTATTTGTGCATATTATAGTATATGGTCCTTAACTTATGGACATTAGTTCTGAATTCATATTTCCACTGGGTTTAGTGCATTGGATGTTTTTAGGTGAACTAAATGGGCTGTATGAAGCTCATCTCTGGAATAATTTCAAGAATCACTGAGGCTTATGGATAATTCACATTGTCAATTCAAAGTTTATGATTATTTTTCCCTAAAGACTCAATCCTCCACCCAGCTTGCTCCCCCGCCCCCCACCACCACTTTATTAGTTGAATAAATTAGGATGAACACATGGCTAAACTGACGAAAGCCTGTTCTCTCTAGCAGTGGCCCAGATAAAGGGCAGTGGAATAGAGCACCGTCTTTACCCCTGGGACTCCAGGTCTGGGGATTTTAAATAACATTAACTCTATGGAGCTATAATTATGGCAGTTTTTCAAAAAGGTAGACAGCATTTTACATGATTTTTTTTTCCCTTAGTTTGTCTTTTCAGAAGTGAGGAATTGCATTTCTCTCCTAAACTCTTTACTAGGTTGTGCCATGTGCCAGGATTTCTTAACGTCTTTAATCTGTAGTATGCCTAATCTTTGGGGGAAAAGGAGTAGAAATCAACATGCATGAAATGTACAGCCTTCATGTGTTAGGCTTTGTCTCAGTTAGAAGAGTGTACATGGATCATTTGCAGCTTGTAGCATGGAGAAATGATGTCAAGCCACCAGTGAGGCCATTCATTTAAGCAGTCAGTTTGACAATCTCACAGGGTGATCTGCAAACACGTGACCTTCCTAATCTGGGTACACAATGTAGCTCTGTTTATATATTCTTGTCTTTTAGTTTATTGTCTTTAATAAAGTTAGGCAAGAGGATAAATTAGTTTTATCTGCCAAATACATAACAGGTGCATCAGCAGGCATGTCTATAACTACACTAAGGCTGTCTGGGATATATTCTCCCTATAGTTTTTCTTTGTATTAAGTATATGGGGAGAACTGTGGCACAGTTAAAGCATCAAAATGTCTAAGAAAATATACAAGATTTTTTCCCTATCCATGTCTCCTGTGGGACATCAGTAAGCCTTTCATTCACTTTTCTATCATGCATCCTTAGAGACAGTAGGACTGATTTTGCACTTGCAATGGAGAAAGTCATGGCTTATAGACCATGTGGGATATTCTTGTGTCTACATTAGAAGAATTGAACTTTGATGTTCTCTACTTTTCTTCACTTCAGGAAAGGATTTCTAGGAGATACAAGACTAGGCTCGATGCTAGAAGGAAACCACATCATCTAGAAGGAATTGCATCTATCTTCTTTTTACTTATAGTCTGAATAGACTTAGGGTTTACTGGACATTACTGGGTATTCTGTAGGTAAAAAGCACTCTTAAAGAAATAAAGAAAAATAAGATGGGATATCTAATTCTAGCTGGGCTAGAAAGCTAAAGCAAGTAGGGACTTCAAGTTGCAACCATGATTTTAAAGAATAGGTTGGCAACTTAAAGATACTGAGTTTTTCAGTTTCTTTTTCCACCATCTCTTTATTAATTGTCATGAGTCTATTTTCTTATTCCACCCATCAGTTCTAGGAATACAAATGGTATTGTCTTTATGTTGTTGCAAAATAAGGCAACAATGCAGCATCCTCCTTAAAGGCTACTCTCTCTCCTTTTCTGATGCTGCCAACTGAAATGACATGGTTTTTATGTTAGTTTCGGTTCTATATTAATTTATTCAGTCATCTTTCAGGAGTTAATTGAACATCTTGTCTCTTGTTCCAGACATTTGGCACGTGTTGCCCCAAGCCCAATTTCTTTATGTGGAAAAGGGGATTGCCAAAGAAGGCTAATTTACCTTCTTGTGAATGAAGGACTCCAGAATGTGAATGATGGATTGGGATCCATTGTCACTGTGGACATGAGTCATTTACTCTCCTGTCTAATTTTTTAGATCATGGGTAATTTATGAAAAATTCAATTCATGTTTGATTTGTACCCTCTTAAATCATCAACATATTATTTTTTAAGAGTTATCAAGCGTTCAAGAGCTAACATTTGGCTTAGAGTTAGCCTATTCATATGCCAAATAATTTGGATGAAGTACAGAAACCTATTGCTTTGGGTCTTCAAATGGATGATCTTAACAAAGTATGATTCTCTGTGTTTCTTTGTTGCATGTTATGGGCCATGAATTTGTTCCCTGCTTTACTGTTGTCCTCCTAATTGCTTGGTATCTAAGAATACTTATCTGTAATTCACTGCCATATTAAAAATACGAAACAAAGCTGTCCTGTAACAAGAAGGTCCATTTAGCATTCTGGAAAGTAACAAAAATGAAAACAAAAAGGAGCAGGAGCTTTAAATTTGTTCTAAATACCGGACCATTTGAGGAGGAGAATTAATTTATATTTTTAAACATTATTTTATAAATATATTTTGTTGTTGATTTTTTATATTTAGTCTGCTAATATTATAGATTTAAAATGGTGAGTTTTACCACAATCTTTATTGATTTTTGTTCCCTATCAAGCAGAATTCTTTGAGCATAGTATTTATCCTGAGATTGAAGATCATGTATACTTTCTTCTAGTCTGAGAGAGAGAAAGAGAGAGAGAGAGAGAGAATATGTATATATCAAATGTGATTGTATCAGACATATTTTCAGAAGAAATTATCAGGAAATATTATTACTGAATTCTATATCCAGATCTGATTCAGACAATCTGAGGATCACCTTTTGGAACACAATGTAGAGAAAAATACTTCCTACAGAGGGTTATGTGAGAAGGTGCTACTCTAGAGCTGAAAAGGGCTTTCGCATTCTTAGTGCATTTATTCTAAGGAATAGGACAGTGTTATGATGATTGGTGGAATGAGGATGCACTGATTTGGAATTATATTAGTAGAAAGTGGATGAGTAATATAGATGCGAGATGGCAGCACATTGGTGGAATGCAGACTATCTGGGTTCAAATTCTGACTCAGTCACTAATTAGCTTTGTGACCTTGAGCAAGTCGCTAAACCTCTCTGTACTTTGGTTTCCTCATGTGATATATGGGGATGATAATGATCAATACCACCTTTTATAAGGTTGTTTTAAGGATTAAGCTTGTTAATACATGTAAAGTTATTAGAAAAGTCTCTGGCATATAGCTAGTATATATGAATTACTATTATCATGAGTCGTTATGAAGTTTGTCTTGGTGCATACCTTACCCAGGTAATAGTCTGTGCTTTCTGGAATTACATAATCTCTGCATCTCTGTGCTAATTGAAGCCTAGATATCTAGTAACATTCATTCTCTATCTTCCATTTTTTAAAAAAAATTTCTCTGAAAGATTTATAAAAATATACTTGATTGAGAATTACAGGCATTCTCCCAAGAATATTTACATTTTAACCAGGACTGTGCCATGATTAAGACAAAGGAAAGGTCCAAAGTATTAAGAGTTTTGACCCAAGTTGCCATCCATCCTACTTCATCTCTTGATGCTTATCTTAGGGGATAATTAATGAAAAAAGAAAAATGTAAACCAGGTTCCTCATGAATCCCTTATTAACTTTGAACAGGACTCAATCTGAGATGTTATCTCATTTAAGACTTCTCAGGTCGGGCATGGTGGCTCACACCTATAATCCAAGACCAGGAGAGAGGCAGGAGGATCACTTGAGCCCAGGAGTTCGAGACCAGCCTACGCAACATCAGGAGACTCTCTCTACAAATAATAAAAAATTAGCCGGGCTTGGCGTGTGCCTGTAGTCCCAGCTACTGGGAAGGTTGAGGCAGGAGGATGACTTGGGCCCAGGAGGTGGAGGTTGCAGTGAACTGTAATCACACCACTGCCCTCCAGCTTAGGCAAGAGAGGGAGACTCTGTCTCAAAAAAACAAAGACTTCTCTACTATTCTAAGATGCAGATAGGTCAGAAGTTTGTGACCACTGACTGTGTCCCACCATTACTCATTCAGAAAGTTAGCATCTTCTAACCGAAGTTTCCGAGCTGTGTCCTCTTCATTCTGTCACACAGCAGAAACAATACCTACGCAATAATTGCTTTATCTAATCACTTATTAGTCTATAATGTGGTCTCTGTTATGTCATTTTTTTCTTTTAATTTAATTCTACTAAAATGCTAACACTGTTTCTCTTCTGATTTAGCCTCACATGGGCTGCATCAGAGACTTAAGTAAATTGTTACAGTGTTAATTAGAATTTCATGGTCAGGCTCCACTCCTTTAATAGATATGATATGATTTGGCCTTCTCTGTATCTTCGAATAAGCAATACTCAAACATCCTTATGATCTCTCCTGCTGCCTTAGAAGATTTGAGATAATGGAGGGATGATGAAGCAATCAAACAAAATCTATTGATTCACCTTGGTGAGTATCATTTATACATCAGTGAGTACCTTGGATACAAAATTACCTTTGGAGTTTAAATGTCATTGCAAAGTTGTATTGGAAAGGTAATTTTGTTTTGGTAGGCCATGGGGTTTTGCTTTCTGATACTATAAAATTTATATCTACTTGCCATCGTCATTGTATAAATGAGAGGTTTAAATGCTGTGTATTTAATGCCCCTGTCTATAAAAATGGGGTTTTTTTTTTAATGGCTTTCTCAATACTACTAACTCAGTGTTGAGAAGTGTGGATTTATGATACTATAAAACGCAAAGAATAGGGTGACATCACAAAACTGGGTAGATAACCTTTTATTAGCCTTTGGAAGCATGAGGCACTGGCCAGTGAGTCAGCAGCCCCAACAGGAGTAGAATATGCTGTCTGTATTCCTGCCAACACTTTGGTTCTGAAAGAAAATGCTGACTCTTGGATATTATATCTTTCTATATAACAGAAATAAAAAGTATCAAGAAGCAAAATTCCCTTCTAAGTGTTGAATTCAAAACCATTTGTGAAGAAGGCTTTTGGAAGCAGAAAACTTTTGAAGGCCATTCTGGGTTTTCTCGTCCATTTCTTCACACCCTAGGGTGGCCATGAAACTCAAGATCAGACCAGATCTCTTGGGTTTCCTGGAGTCACCATAAAAAACAAACTGGCTTTCTGTAGGCTATAAAATCTAAAGATGGTTTGTCCACACTGAGGTGCCATTAAAAGAACAGTGGGCCTGGAGTTTGTAGACCTGAGTTTGGAACCTGGCAGAGCCACTTACTAGTTGTGTTTCCTTGAAGGTATCAGTTAGTCTCTGGGTTTGTTTCTTTGTTTGCAGAGTGCAAGAATTGGAATGGCAGTGAGTGAAGAGGCCCTGTACAATCCTAAAGCTTAGTAATTCTGTCAGTGTCAGGGCTAAGTAATTCTAGATGATTGCAGTCCTCAAAGCCCAGCTGCCCACATACTTAAAGCTCGTGGGAGAGATTGATATGTCTCCAGAGAGTCTGCCTTGCTCTGGGCCTTCTTCACCTCTGTGAGTCTCCCATGTGAGGCTCAGCAGTGACTCATGATGATCACTGGAGTGGTAGGGGGCTCAGAGCCTCAACTCCCAATTGTGTTCTGGACTTACAACTCTTAATGCCTTTGGCCAAGTTATCTAACTTATCTTTAGTTTCACCAGCTGCAAAGCACAAATAATGTGTACTTCCAGACCTGCCACATAATCAGTGGTAACACAGAAAAAGCTTTTATTATGTCAGAACCAATGTCTTCTAATTTTAATTATTACTTTGTGGCTTCTAATTTTAACAATCATTTCTTTGTAATCCTAGCCTATATGAATCGTTTTGGGAGATGAATAGAACCAAGTGGGGTCAGTACTAAAAGGCTGCCAAGTGTCACTGCTGCTTGTGTTGCAGTATTGTCTGCAACTAGTATCTTTGAAGCTTTTAAGACCATATTGGCTTCCTTAGGTCAGAGGAGTTAGGAAATGTTATATTTATCCATATCCATAGGTTTACTAAAGTAAATGTAACCTCTGAGGGCATGCAAGTCATTCAGGGATCCAGACTAGCTAGATACTTGGGCCTCTAGGCTCACAAATAAAGCAAGTATCCCTCCTTGGTTTTATAAAGTTCTTGGATTACTTCAAATCACACAAATGTACCCATCCTTGGGGCCTTGAGGGCATTAACATTAATCAAAATGATGCAAAATTCAATTAGAAATTATCTGATGCTCCCTGCATGTTGATTTTACTAGGCAAGGAGTCTCTTTTGCAATAATCTGCTTGAACAGATGAAACCAAGATCAGGCAGGCTGAAAGCTGTCAAAGGATAAGTTTCACATAAGGGCAGAAAAATGAACCCGACATGGGAGCCTTCTTCACAGTCATTCATAGTAGGAATGGAGCCTGGAGCAAATCACACTCTAATAGGTCCCCTGAAACACTTCCTTTTGTAGATAAAATCTGGTTAAATGAATGCCAAGAATGACTGTCACCTTAGATTAAATGTTCCTGGGACCTGGGTATATAACTACAATTATACTATGCATGTGGAGAGAGGGGCACCATAGCAAAGGCAAATGGTATTGTGAGGTATGTATAGAAAGACAAAATTAGTCTCCATAGACCTTCCCTCTGGCTTCAAGACCACCCACTGGTGGATTCTGTATGGTTACTCGCCCAGGCCATTGGAAAGCAGGGTGTCAGAGTGGGAAGACCCAAATGTCAAGACAGACTAGGGTCTGAATCCCAGCTATGCCATTTATTTGCCTGGTGACTTTGGACAAATTACTTAACATCACTGTGCCTCATCTTTAAAATGGGGAAAATGGGAATATTTTGAAGATGGGTAATAAAATGTATATAGGAATTCATATAATGCCCGATACATAGTAGCATTAATACATTATTTTTTAAGGAACCTCTTATAACTTATATCTGCTACTGTGAATATAAGCCTTTGCATCCCTTGAAAACTTTACTTTTTTAGTCCCTTTCCTGTCACAGGGGACTTAAGTATATGAAGTTATCTTCGTAGCATCCTTAAGTCTCACTGTTGCCCGTGTTGCCAAGGCCAGCTCTAGTTGGACATGTCCTGGGATCAGGGGTTGGTTGTTGAAAGAGTAGATCATAATTTCATACCCATATGGACTTTGACGCTTACATATGAAGCACTGCTGTGTGTGACATCATGATATCAAGTCATGGCCTAGCCTTCATCCTATTTGTGGTTCCCTTAGGATATAACTGCTTTTATGAGCAATGAATTTTATGAGCAATGAATTTCATATGATTCCTAGTGGCGGAGGGCCAGAATGTTCATATCCCTTGCCATGCAGAATTACTCGTCCATCTATATTCTCTTGAACTCTGTTACATTTAGGTAGTGTAATGAAGTATGTGTTCAGTGAACTGTGTGGAGAGTTAGTGTATGGGATCATTGCTTGTTGATAGTTTTAAAAACTGCAGATGATTTGGAAAGGAAGAAGGTTTAGACTTTGATAGACTCACAAAGATAGCTCAGTTCCTTCTTACTTTATGTACAGTATACCAGAGATACATGTTCTCAATAACAGGAGGTAGTACAGATTTGGGGCTGTGATGCCTTCAAACTTTGCCAGACTCTTTCATACAGTTTAATTGCATAGGCCCTTAGTTGATGGCATGAAGAGAAAGCTTTACACAGTGGATGAAATGCATGTTTATTTTTGATGTGGTTTGGTTTGCTTTCTTTGGACAACTTATGCATGTAATATATTCCTCATACCCCCATCCTTCCACTCTTAAATAATAGGAATCATTAGTTTAAAAACGTCTTTTTTGGCCGGGCACGGTGGCTCACACCTGTAATCTCGGCATTTTGGGAGGCTGAGGCAGGCAGATCACAAGGTCAGGAGATTGAGACCATCTTGGCTAACACGGTGAAACCCCGTCTCTACTAAAAATACAAAAAATTAGCCAGGTGTGGTGGCGGACACCTGTAGTCCCAGCTACTCAGGAGGCCGAGGCAGGAGAATGGCGTGAACCTGAGAGGCGGAACTTGCAGTGAGCTGAGATCGCGCTACTGCACTCCAGCCTGGGTGACAGAGTGAGACTCCATCTCAGGAAAAAAAAAAAAAAGTGTGTTTTAACTGTATCTCCATTTTCAATGATAATATTACTAATTATGTTAATAATTCTAATCAATAAAAAATGCCACTTAATTTTTTTAAAGTGCTTTATCATTTGATTAACATATAGTCTTCTCTTTGCTCATATTTTTTTTCTTTATCATCATCTCTTTCTTACTAGGCAAAGGCCAAGTAGAAATGCTTGTAATAGTCCATAGCAGTTATTGAACTCTTGTGGTTAAGACTTCAAGAGTTCATTAAGAGGACAGAAAAATGCACCTTTGATATCTTAATCTGATCACTCTAATTGAGAAAATACACCTTAATAATTATTCAGTAGGTATATTGACCTGATCATTCATTTGCCTTCTAATTTGGACCCTTGGTCTTGGCCCTTCTAAGTTTATCTCCATTTAACTAGGTGATATATGAAGCACCCTGGACATGAGTATTCCAGGGATGGAGCACAGGCCTTTCTTCCTCTCTGGGGTCTGTTCTTCTCGTGTGTGGCATTGCTGGTGAGCTCCATCAGGGAGCTGACAGTCCGGGCTAGTGATAATGATGCCTTCAGATTTCTTCAAAGTCTGTAATTAAATGACATCACTGAGTCTTAAATGCATCTGCTGTGAAAGTCAGAAGGCTAAATTATCCCATTAAAGAGAGAAAAGTGTTACTTGGTGTTACAGAATCCCAAGTTTAGTATGCTGAGGAGTTGCTTCGGGAAGGCTGTTGAAAGCCAGTTGAGCATGGAACATAGTGGGAAGATTGGGAGGCTGGAAGGCCATGTGGTTCAGAACAAGCTGTTCAAGAATCACAGCTGCACCCAGGCTAAAGTTTAAAAAAAGAAGCCATTAAAAAATTTATTTTGCTTTCCCAAATGCAATTAACTGCTTGACTGCTGGTTTTTACTCCTAACAGCTGTGCTGTTTCGGGACCTCCAGAAGATATCTGCAGCTACATGACCACAGAACAGTGTATTGTAGTTAATTAGAGCATGGTTTGCGTGAGATCAAGACCACGAGTTTAGTTTCCGTAGGGGCTAACTTCACTAAGTTGAATCACCAGTTAATATATTCCCAGCCTTACTTACCCATCTTCCAGATTACTACCTTATAGCAAAACAGGTCTGGAAAAAGGAACTGCTGTTAATCAGCCCAAGTGCCCCTGCCGTTGGAATAATACCTGAAAATAATGTTCTCCAGGTCTATTTGCCTACATGGGTAATTTCTAGAATTAAAGCACTACTAATTTTTCAGTTGCTAGTTATGATATCCCCTTTTAAATATAAAAAATAACAATATAGGCATTTGATCAAATCTGAGTATTTTCAATACCCATTTTCTTTGACACTTCCATAGAATTGAGAAATTTTTTCAGTTGACTTTTTTTTCCTTCCCATGTGTGTCTGATTTACTGTACTGTATCATAACTTAGGAGTTTTGTCTTTTGATGACTATAATTTAGGGATAGAGTGAAAAGACAAGGAGAAAGTGAGGTGACTTGGACAAAAACCACCACATATTCCCTCCTTTTTCACTAAGCACATACTTACTTTCTCTAAATTGACTGGCTTCTTTCATCATCAGCCTCCAAGAATGCCATTATTTCTACTCACCAAACCGAGGCCAGAGGAAGAGATGGAAGACAGAAACGGGCACATGTTTTGGTTTTGTTTGTTTGTTTTGTTTTGTTTTTTGAGATGAAGTCTTGCTCTGTCGCCTAGGCTAGAGTGCAGTGGTGTAATCTTGGCTCACTGCAAGCTCCACCTCCTGGGTTCACGCCATTCTCCTGCCTCAGCCTCCTGAGTAGCTGGGACTGCAGGTGCCAGCCACCATGCCCGGCTAATTTTTTATATTTTTAGTAGAGATGGGGTTTCACCATACCCAGGATGGTCTCAATCTCCTGACCTCGTGATCCGCCCGCCTTGGCCTCCCAAAGTGCTGGGATCACAGACGTGGTCCACTGCACCCGGCCAGAAATGGGCACATGTTTTATTTTCTTGGTTTTACTTTAGAAAATACAAAAAAAAAAATTAGCCGGGCGTGGCGGCGGGCACGGCGGCGGGCGCCTGTGGTCCCAGCTACACAGGAGGCTGAGGCAGGAGAATGGCGGGAACCCGGGAGGCGGACCTTGCAGTGAGCTGAGATCCGGCCACTGCACTCCAGCCTGGGCAACACAGCGAGACTCCGTCTCAAAAAAAAAAAAAAAGAAACTTTAATTAATATTCTTACTTCACACTTCAATTTCTTTCCAATATACCAAATATATCAATAAAGGGTTCTATTTGGTACATAAAAGAAACGAATACAAAAACAGTTTTAAGCAAAAGAGGTACTTTTTTGGAGGACACTAGAATGTCTCATAGAATCTAACCCTTTGGAAGAACAAAAACCAGGGCAGCACTGGGGGCCTCAGCAGGAGTCGTCTGCGAATCTTCCCTCTGGGTCATTGCATGACCCAGTTACCACTAACTCCTAAGCCCCAGGTCTCTTGCTTCGGCCAGGGGTCTGCTAATACTGTGCACATCATCTAGAGCAAAGGCAAGGCCATGAGACAGAAAACATGGTTTCAGAGTCCACCTTGCTGGAGACTGGATCCTTCTCTGAGAAAGGAGACTGGGTGTGCCACCCACGAACTATCCATGTTGGTGGATCCAGGGTTAAGGCAGGGTCCAGAACATAATTCAGAATATCACAAAACAGGTGTCAAAGAGTTTTCTAGACCAGCATCTGTTCCAGAAATATGAGGAAAGCTCTGAAAGCATATGCAGTACCTGAGAAGTTTGGAACTCCAGATCAAGAGAAGCATTTTTCCTCAGGCTTAAGGCCACATTGAAGGTCTGCACTTTGTGTCGCTTTACATTTTACTACCCTTTATTCAATTGTTTTCCTCGTCTCCCCCATCTAACCAAAGGCCATGTAAGATCCAACAGTGATGATTTCACCATCTTGGCTATTAGAAGACCTATGGTTTAAGTATCTCAAATGTTTCCTCCTAATCATCCAGGCAAACAAAGAAGTCAGAATATATTAGTCCACTAATGTATGTTCAGCATCTGCTATGCTCACAGTATTATGCTAGAATTGTAGAAAACATAAGGAAGTTGAACCAGTTGCTGAATTCAAATTGCTTATACTTTAGTTATCAATATAAGATATAAACAGGGAAGTAGTTACAACTATTCTTCAAAGTTTTAAGTAAATTCCAAACGATCAGTCTGTAGATGCAAAGTGCCTTAGGCATAAAAGATTCATGAATACCAAAAATAATGATAAGCAATATTTACTGAGCATTTTCTGTAAGGTACTTTTTTTTTTTTTTTTTTTTTTTTTGAGTCAGTGTCTTGCTCTCTTGCCAAGGATCGAGTACAGTGGCAGCATCATAGCTCACTGTAGCCTCCAACTCCTTGGCTGAAGTGATTCTCCCACCTCAGCCTCCCAAGTAGCTGGCACCACAAGCATGCACCACCACAACAGGCTAATTTTTTTTTTTTTTTTTTTTTGGTGAGATGAGGTCTCCCTATATTGCCCAGGCTGTGTCAAGTACTTATACAGAGCACTTTTTATGGGTTAAATCATTTAATCCCTTAACATATAGGTGGTAGTGCTTTATAGTTAAAGAGACAGGCTTACTGTCTTAGTCACTTTGACCTGCTATAATAAAATACTGTATACTGGGTGGCTCAAGCCACAAGACAGTTCTGGAAGCTAGAAGTCCAAGATCAGAATGTCAATGTGGTCCAGTTCTGGCAGAGGCTCTTGCTGGCTTACAGATGGCCTCCTCCTTGCTGTGTCTTCACAAAGGGTGCAGGGAGAGAGCAAGAGCAAGCTCCCTGCTGTTTCTTCTCATAAGGGCACTCATCCTGTTATGAGGGCTCCATCCTCATGATCTTATGTAAACCTAATTGACTCCTAGATACCCCACCTGCGTATACTCTCGCATTGGGGGTTTGAGTTTCAACCTATGAATTTGTGAGGATAGGGAGACCCAGTTCAATCCATAGCACTCCTGGAGGTTAAGTAACGTATTCAAGGTCACACAGGTAGCCATCTAGATACTTCTTCTCTGTGCATATGTATGTGTGTATATATATGGAATTCATATATATATGAATTCCATATATATATATATGGAATTCATATATCTATGGAATTTTCTACAGGAAAGAGAGCTTGAATAAGGTTCATATAGCTTCTAAATACTGCACTTGCTGGTTTCTTGGTTGGTTCTGCTTTTACATGCTGTTACTTTTCCTTTGCTGGCCCCTCCTCATCTTCTCTACCTCTTAATTGGAGTATCTCAGGGCTCAGTTTTAGACCTCTTCTCTCCTCTTTTCCATCAGATCCACTGCCTAGTCTTACAGCTTTAAATAACAACTATACAAGAATAGCATCTAAACTTTTATTGCAGTGCCAGTCTCTACTCTCAACTCCCAGTTCATATATCTACTGCCCACTTCATGTCTCCACTTAGATGTCTAATCAGCATCTTAAACTCCACTTGTCCAAAACAAAACTCACCAATTTTTTTTTTTCTAGAACTGCTCCTCCTACTATCTTGGTCATCTCAGTAAATGCTTCACCCTCCTATTTGCTCAGACAAAAGTTCTTTATGTCATGCTCAACACTTCTCTTTTTTTCTTTTTTTTTTGAGACAGCATCTCAGTCTGTCACCCAGGCTAGAGAGTGCAGTGGTGTGATCTTGGCTCATTGCAACCTCCACTTCCCGGGTTCAAGCAATTCTTCTCCCTCAGCCTGCCTAGTAGCTGGGATTACAGGTGCCCACCACTATGCCTGGCTAATTTTTATGTTTTTAGTAGAGATGTGGTTTCACCAAGTTGGCCAGGTTGGTCTCGAACTCCTGACCTCAGGTGATCCACCTGCCTCAGCCTCCCAAAGTGCTGGGATTATGGGCGTGAGCCACCACACCCGGAAACACTTCTCTTTTTTTTATACCCCACATGCAATAGGCCCTCAACAAACCTTGTGTGCTCTACCTTCAGGCTGTATGGAGAATCTGACCTTTTCTAGATAGCAAGATCTTCTGCTCTTTCACCATATAATTCATAAAATATATGTTTTCTCATAAAACAAACTTGATACCCTACACTATCTCTACTACTACCCCACTGAATCAGGCCACCATCATGTCTCATCTCCATTATTTTGCAATGTCTCCTATCGGACACTTTTTACTACTTTTCTTGCCGTATAGTCTGGTTTTCACATGGCAACCAGGGTGATCCTATTAAAACACAGGGTAGATTATGGCACTTTGTTAGGGTAAAGTTCCAATTCTTCACCATGCCCTATAAAGCAAGAAGGAAGGAGGAAAGGAAAACTAGGGGCCAGAGCATTTTCTGGACCAGCATCTATTCCAGAAATGTGATGAAAGCCTTAGTTTATTCTTTATCTAAAAAGTTCTAGAGCACAGGTCTCCAGAAAATACTTGAGGAAAAGATTACAGCCACACCGAGGCTCTCCATTTAGTGCGACTTTGCATATTGCTGATGTTTCTTGAATTCTATGCCACTACTCCCTCCCCTTCCCCAGGACCAAAGGGCGTATATTTTGCTTTCGATTACTTGTGCAGTTGTTGATTTCCAGCAAGCTTCTGACTATAGTTTCCCACTAATGATACAGCATTACCATTTGATGGTAGAATAAAAGCAGTATGATGTATTAGAAAGAAGATTGGCTGAGGATTTGAAAGCTGTGGATTCTAGACCCGTTGCTGATCCTAGGTGTATTTTTGGTCTACTCTGATGACTGTATATCTATCTCAGTGACTGTATTTGGTTATAAGATTGTGTTACTGTTACAATAATTGCAGGTTTACTAATCAGCCTGTCTATCCATTTCAAAGGGAAATTGTTATTTTGGTGTCATTTTCAGGGTATGATGGGGAAAGACTTTCTCTGTTCAATTTTAATTTCTAAGAATACACTGTTAAAAGTACTGATAAACTTGATATACAAAGTGTGCATTTTAACCATCACAGCCATATTATACTGAGTTACTTTCTAACTCTCCATCTTAGATGTAGTCAACATTTTGATCATATGTTTTAAAGTATCCAAGGACTTGCCCCTCTTTCTGGATAGGGAGATCTTGAACCTGTTGACCACATAATTAGATGAAATATATATTCTCTTGCAACAAACAGGACGTCAGTCGTGTTAGGCAGCTCCTTGGGGTGTCAGAAGCTGCTTCCAGCCTCGTAAATAATGAGCACATAACTAACAGAACCTGATCTTCCCAGCAGAAATGTCAGCCTACTTCACAGTATGCAGTATGGTCCAAGTATCAGTGGTTGCTGAGTGAACTGCACTTCCCCCAGCTGGAGGAGAAACAAGCTTTTTTAGGAGCGATAGAGCATGCAATAGGATGTAGACAGGAAAGGAGTCTGATGAATTGATTTTCACTGGAAAAGTCTCAGAGATTCTTCACCTGAGATTGCTTAATAGTCTTAAAGCTTTAAGCTGCTGCTGAGTCTCTGTCCAGCCCACTGAGGCACTTCCATGTTGTGAAGCACTGAGTAGGCTGAAACAAATCATGGAAAATCATGCCTCCCTTTCCTGGAGCTGTGGGGGCGATGACCGTAACACCTCAAGTTGCATCAAAGTGATGGAACTTAGGCAACTGGATGGAAATATGTGGAAGTAATTTGCTGCTATCACAAGTTCACATGTTAACCTTATTTACCCAATTTGTATTTTGTGGGTGACCACATGCATTTCATTTGAAATAATTAGGCAAATTCTTCATATAATTCATCTCCTGTTACTAGAGCTAGGTTGTCCTTCTATTTAAGATTTACAACTAGCCAGTAACTGAAGGCAACATATGACTGAAATATTCTTCAGTTCCATGAAACAAGCCTTTCCAGATTGAGATTTGCAGGTAGAATTTCATGAGGCACGCGGCTGGGGGCTCTCTGGAACCGCTTGTCAAATAAACAGAGAACATTCATTCTCAGACATGTGGTCCCAATAGCTTTCACAAGCATTAAACTCACTTAGAAAATAATTAGTAATCAAAAAAGGCATTTAAACTCAACTCTCTGAAGCATGGAAGGAGATGTATATTACATCGATTGAATTATCATTACAAAGATCTACTTTAGTTGTAGGCGTAATTAGGTTTTAGAAAAAGAAGACATTTATGTAGATTGGGTGATGTGGAAGGTTTTAATCACTGGAATACCATTTTTATTACAGCTGGATATTAGGGACTGATATTGAACAACGGATCCACTCTTTTCCACTGAGAATGGTGGAATCTTCACATTTTAGAACCAAGAGGAAGCTGGCAACTGATCTCATTCAGCAGCTGCCTGTTCAGGCTACCCAATCCCTAGAAGTCTGAGAAGTTGGTGATAGGGTTTACAAGTTATTTTTAGTATATTTATGAATATGAATGCATGCATGATATGACCATAAAACTACAAATCGATTTATTTGTATTTGGGTTGGAGTTATATCAACTCAAAGTGTAGCATGTATTGTATGCTCCATAGAAATAGGGGCTGAGACTACCTAGTTGAGTTCTGTGTCCGTAGCTCTCATGAACAGGACTTCACACCTGGTAGGAATTTTAATATTTGTTGGTTGGACGGTTGAACAAATGAGTGGAAGAAGAACTAATCAGAAATTCTTTTGGCAGTTATAGAAACTTGGATTAATTTTCTTAAAGAAGGAATCAATTACTGTTTAATAAGCACAGTTTGGTTAGTAAAAATATTTCAAAACAAAATCTCCATGAGAGCAAATTAGTAATATAAGTTCTTGGTGTGAAAATGACTTTGCACAGTTGTAAACTAGAGCCCAGAAAACTTAAGTGTCTTAAGTTGAGCAGGGGGATGATGGCAAAACCAGGATTAGAATCCAGAGCTATTGGCCCACCGTCTTCCCACCACAAACTATGTTATTGAAAACAGATCAGGTTCCTTTAGATGTTTAACCTTTATGAATGAAAATGCTGCCTAAGATTTGGAAATCAAACATTTACAGCTCTAAATAAAACTTGCCTCTACAGTTACTTCTCACTTTTATTCTTACGTCTAAAAGGTGTGGAAACATCACTGAACATTGTTTTTCACATGCAGTTGAGACTCTGTTCAAGGGAGTTTTGTGGTTTAGGGAAGTTTGGGGGGTTACCGGTACCTTTGAGAATCTGATGACAGCTGTGTACCATGGACAAACACGTGTATGCCCAGACGCAAGCAGTTTTACTCATGGCATCGGGCAGTTCACAGACTCCACGGTGAGGATCCTGATTTGGGGGCTCTGCCACCATTCTGTTTGGCCCTCTTTTGGTTTGGATGTTCCTTTAAGAATTGATGAGCTTTCACATTTGCTTCTATTCCAATTAAACAGCTCACATTGTTTCATCGTTTAAAATGCCTTAAAATGGCCAGGTTTGATGGCTCAGACCTGTAATCTCAACACTTTGGGAGGCCAACGTGAGAGGATCGCTTGAGCTCGGGAGTTCAAGACCAGCCTGAGCAATGTAGTGAGACCTTGTCTCTACCAAAAATTGAAAAATTAGTCGAGTGGTGTGGCACGCACCTGTAGACCCAGCTACTCGGAAGGCTGAAGTGGGAGGATTGCTTGAGCCTGGAAGGTTGAGGTTGCAATGAGCTGAGATCAATCACACCACTGCACTCCAGCCTGGGTAACAGTGAGACCCTGTCTCCAAAAAAAAAAAAAAAACCTAAAAGGTACTTTTTACATTGTCCGTAGAAGGTGATTACTTTACAACTGAGGCATTTTCATTTTTGAAAAATATGGAATATAAAAAACCTGTTGTAGAAGAAAATTGTTCACAATGAACAAAAATCTAAATCACTATGTTATGTTGAAGCCTTAAGTGGAGCTATTGTAAAGTATGCATTTTTATCCCAAAATGGAAATGGCACTGTAAAAATGGAGACAGCTTTAATGTTCTGAAAAAGTGTATAAAAATAGCATACATTTAGAGTTCTTCAAGAAAAGGTACTAAATAATAGAATAGTCAATGGTAGGTTGTCTGTGTGGATTTGGAGGCTCATTAGTGTAGAGAGAACCAAATGGTGAGTCATCCTCTCAGGCTGCTCTCCTTACCTTCAGAACATCAGCAAGACCCTGGTGAGGAAAGGAAGATGCACGTGGACAATCACCTGGGCTTTTTTTTTGGCCGTTCTCCCCATAACCCCGCCCATTTTCTTTACCTGTGAAAATAAGCCAATTACTAGGAAAGCAAACCCAATGTATCCAATTAGCAAATGAAGATATTTAGTAAAAATGAAGCCCCAAAATCTTGAAAGGGCAGAGTGAACAGGGCGCACTTTCAACTCCTTTTATCTTCATTAATACTTTTAATTCTAGTGATTTGAAGAGATGTTAATAGATGCAATAGTACTCTGTTAATCTTGACTATATTAATACAAGATTAGGGAAGTTTGGGAGGGCTACAGCTATGTTTAAGAATCTGATGACAGCCATGGACTGTGGACTAACACTTGTGTGCCCAGACCGAGGCAGTTTACTCATAGCATCGGGCAATTCACAGACCCCACGGTAAGGATCCTGATTTGGAAGATCTACCACCATTCTGTTGGGCTCTTGTGGTTTGGACATTCCTTTCAGACTTGATGAGTTTTCACATTTGTTTCAACTCAGATTAAACAGCTCGCACTGTTTCATCATTTAAAATGCCGTAAAACAAGGCCGGGTGCAGTGGCTCGCGCCTGTAACCCTAACACTTTACGAGGCTGAGGTCAGGAATTGGAGACCAGCCTGGCCAACATGGTGAAACCGCGTCTCTGCTAAAAATACAAAAGTTAGCTGGCGTGGTGACACATGCGTGTAATCCCAGCTACCCAAGAGGCTGAGGCGGGAGAATCTCTGGTACCAGGAGGTGGAGGCTGCAGTGAGCTGAGATCACCTCTGCACTCCAACCTGGGGACAGAGCAACACTCCATCTCAAAAAAAGGTAAAAATAAAAATAAATAAATAAATAGCTCTAAAACAGCAGGATAAAGTTAATTCTGACTGTATTTATCAGGTACTTCACATAACTGTTGAACTGTAGGTCTCAAATATACAATTCCAAGAGGACTTTCAGCTTCACGTTACCCTTCTAAGAACAATAAAAATGCCCCCTTAGATTTAGTAGGTCTTTCCCTCCATATGTAGTCCTGATACAGTGAGAAACTGACTGAAGAGGTAGATTCAAGGACCTTGAACTTCTCCTCATATATCTAGTTCATTTTTTTTGCTACTATCTAGTAGCAAAAACTAAAAAAATTTAGGTTTAGTTTTTTAAAAACTAAAAAAAAAAAAAAAAACCTGAATTGTCTAGTTCATTTTTTGGTTTGGGCTTTTTTGATACACTTTCCAGTTACTATCATCAGCTTTGAATCCTCTGTGATGCTTCTCGTGTTCTTTATCCCTAGTTGGAAAAATAACTCTTTGAAGATACCTTTTCATGCACATTCGGGAGACATCAGTAATTTGGGTGATCTTTTCATCTTTACTGTCTGGATGAGTCATAGACTGTGTCTCTCTCCTGGTTTAAGTGGTGAATTCCTTCAGAAAGCCACTGACCGACTAACCCCTCGGCGACTGTCCTAGTAACATGGAAGCTACCTGGCCTCCTTAGTGAGCCCAGGAGAAGAACCTTATTCTTCTACTTTGGAGTTCTTACTTTATTTTCAGCGTTTGTGAAATCTCAAAATTAAGTTACCTGTTTTTCTGATTTTGAACTTTAGTTACTAGGCTATTCCATCTCTTAGCACCTAAGAGGCACTACCCTCAGTTCGATTTATTCAGGTTTCAATTCCTTCAGCCCAGATGTTCCTTCTATCATTATATTAGTTCCCTTGGAAGCTATCCAGGCTGCTGCTAATAGCCTGAGTGTGTCACAACCCACTGGCACTTACCATTGTCTCTTCAGTAGCAGAACTCTTGCCCCATTGAGTGAGCATCTCCCAGTCGAATCACAATGGATAGTTTTCAAAGGAACTACCCATTATGCATGTTTTCTTAACTGGTACATTGAAGACACTATTTATTCAAAAAACTTTTTTAAAAAACTCAAGTATTGCACAAACAAGCTCATATATAACCATTGTTGAATAGAACTATTACCCTCAATAAATAAGAAATGATGACACCTAGAAAAGAGAGAACAGTAGGTAATGGGTCTGCTTTTCCCTCTAACCACAACCACGAAAGTATAATCCTCATTAAAGGGCTATAAAGTTGTCTGCTTTCTCGGTTCAGCACACTGATGTCTCCTTGCTTTTAGTGCTGTTTTAGTATGTTGACCCTCTGTTCCCTGCAGCTGGGAGTTTATTAGTCTTTGTGGCCTTTGGGAATGAATATTCATATGAGATAGTAGTGATGTTTCAGATCCTTTTTAAGGCCCCAAGAGAATTACTCTCAGCAACTCGGAAAACTGAGAAAAAGGCAGATCACGCCAGCATCCCATATTGAATCATGGAATGCGAGGCTGTATTGCAAAGGACCTGGTGAGGAAACTGAAGCCTAGGGCTACCCAGTTATGAATAGCACAGCCAGGCCAGAATCCAGGTCTCTCAACTCGTGGTCCAGATTCTTTCTGTGACATCGTATTATCTCCATAAGAATTCGCCTTTTCCATTCCTGAGGTTCTAACCTATGAAAAAGACAAAAACGCCAAATATCTAAAATTAGAATTTGACCATGACGGTAGAACTTATGTGACAAAGTTATTCAAGGAGGGGAGAGGAATAGAAAAGCATCTCTGTCAACCATGTGGTTTCTTAGAAGTAAACTCCAGTTATATTTGGGAGTGTTAATTTCACCAACTATATCACATATTTTCTTTTTAAAAATTATCATTATTCACGTTTTAAAAACATCCTTAAGCTTATTCAGAGAGTCTATGAAACACCTGTTAAATCATATTTACCCTTCTTAGAACAATAAAAATTGATCACTATGGTAGATACAGTCGAGAATAAGGAAGACGGGTGATGATGCTTCCTTTTACTTCTTTTTTCCTAATTGTATTATGAACATCCTATGAAGTTAAGGTAACTTCAATAAAATTCTTATGATTAGGTCTTAATTTACAATAGACATTTAAGCCTTAAAAGTTTTCAGTTAAATTCTACATAACTTTCTCCATAGGCAACTTCTTTTAGTCAGTGTGGTACTTCTTTAAATTCTTAATAAGCTCAGATCTGATGAAATAGCTGTTTTTCTTTCCCAACGTGACATCATTTGGATCCCAGACTGAGGCTGCCTTTTTCCTTGAGTGAATACCAATCAGATATACGGGTTGTGGGGGAAAGACTCTGGTGGAAATAGGGCCAGAGGACCACTCCTCCTGATCAAGGCTGCTCAGAAAGGTTCCTCAGTTCAGATGAACTGGATAGCTTTGCCTATTACAGGCATGGCATTGATGTAATAGTGGGTTAACAAGATTATTTTGGCCAGGTGCGGCAGTGGCTCACCCCTGTAATCCCAGCACTTTGGGAGGCCAAGGTGGGCGGATCACAAGGTCAAGAGATCGAGACCATCCTGGCCAACATGGTGAAACCCCCGTCTCTACAAAAAATACAAAAATTAGCTGGGCATGGCGGCACGCACCTGTAGTCCCAGCTACTCTGGAGGCTGAGGCAGGAGAATCGCTTACACCTGGGAGGCAGAGGTTGCAGTGAGCTGAGATCATGCCACTGCATTCCATCCTGGTGATAGAGCGAGACTCCATTTCAAAATAAAAAAGATTATTCGTAGTAATCTATGTCTTTGGGTTTATTTGGAAGACACCTGACTTCATCGAAGGCTCCTTCCCCAGTTACGTGCCTGGGAAACTAATTATTCAGTCGGAGGGTAATGAAAGACCCTGCCATCTGTCTGCCGACTTAATGGAGTGTCAGCATATCCCAAATAGGAAGTAATTGGATTGACAGACACAAAGTCAGTTATTAGACTGTTATTATCTGATTGGAAAAAAGCAGCCAGAGAAGCATACAACTGTAGCAAAGACTAATCTGATGATGTCTGTTGTTCTGGGAATGCAGAATCCAACACACAGAATGCATGGGCTTTGAAACCCCTGACCGGCTTAGGAACGTTTGGAGTTCCTTCTCTCAGAATTCATCTCTGTATTCTTATTACAAATCATTATAATGCAATTGAATAAAACACAGTTTGCATAAAGATGGGGCCCATTTATAAAACTGTCACCACAGCCACTCTATTAATAGAGCCATTTTAAAGATTTATTGTGAGCATATGTTACTTTTTACAGGGGGCCAGATTGAGAGCCACAGGATTTGAACATGGAAGAATGTGCTACTGGTGATAATTCAAAAAAAATTAAAGCTATTCTGCCCAAGTAATATCATTAGACTGGTACTCTTCTCTTTTCAGGTGTGATTATCAAAGATCAATCTTAATGAGGCATTAAGGACAGGTGACAAGGTCTAGAGCAGTGCTACATAACTACTTTTTTAAGTTCACAGATTCTAGTTTTACTTCCTGGTACCGCTAGAGGTCAGGGAACACAATGGATGGGCTAAATATAAGGGTTTGGAAGCAGAACTGGGTTATGAGCTTTATTCTCCTTTGAAAAACTGTGGCTGCATGTGTCTGGTGGGGAAGAAGTAGTAAAGACATAATCTCTAGTCATTCACTATTGATTCAGTGAGAGTCACAGCCCTGCTCTATAGGATTCCTAGAATCTCTAGTCCTTGGAGTTTATGCAAAGAGCTAGACAGTTTCACAAGCTTACATTTATTCAGCAAGTGTCGATAAGTAGCACTTGCAGTGTGCTAGGCACTTTCCTAGGTTCTAGGTATACAGCTGTGAATCCATCTAAGACCCTGCCCTCATGGGGCCTGCTTTCCAGTAAGGCAAATGAAAAGTAAACAAAGTCAGTGCATGTGGTATCAGATTATAAGTGCTGTAAAGGAAAAAAAAGGCAGTGAAGGGAGATGGAGAATGATCTTAAGAAGGTGATGTATGTCCTGGCACCCTACTGAAGTCAGCAAGTGAGTTGTGTAACTGTCTGGAGGAAGAGCAGCCCAGGCAGAGGGACCAGGACTTTCAGAGGCCCAAGCAAATTATAAATATTTTTGTCAGTCCTACCACCAAGAAACCAGCTGCTTCCAGATTCCTTTGCCTGATAATATTAGAGTTAGTCCTCAACATTTCTTATTTGCAAGTTAGGGAATACAGAAAATATGCATGAGAAGGTACTGTAATCTATAAGTAATACATAAACGTAGGATATTGTTAGTAAGCTCCAAATAAGCTTTAGAGATCTCCATCATTATAATCTGAGTCATTAAAAGCTTTGAGGGAATTCCCACTTAAAGAGACCAACTCTGTGGTGATATCACTTTTATCACACAAACCTTTTAGCAGTAATTTTCTTGGCATATTTACAAATAAATAAACAAAGGAATTACTTGTTGGTAATATTACCTGCCATATAATGAGTGCTACCATATTTCAGACACTGTTTATAGACACTAGGTGAATTTAAGGTACGACTGCAATACATACATCACTGCCAACCTTATAATAACCCTGCAAGGCAGATATTATTTCCTTATTTTACAGATTAGGAGCCTGAGTGGTCAGAAAAGTGCCACAGTTAACTATCTGGGAGAGCTGAAATTCCAACCCAGACCTGTCTGACCTCAAACCCTGTGGCCTGTCCTGTATATTACATTGCTCAAAAGATCATACCATTGAGTTCTTAATATGAGTGGCACACTGTGTTAGGAACCATGAGAAAGACAGAAAAAAAATAAAAGCACAATCCCTATACTCAGAGACATGAAAATATAGTTGGGGAGAGGTAATTTTAAGAGAAATAACAGAGGGCAGAGAAAGAAGAGTTATAAACACATCATTGCATTCCTTGGACTGTGAAAGCTAGGGAACAGAAAGAGATTAATGTAGACTACAGACAATAAGCCTTAAGCTGCAATTTTGAGAGACAGGTAAAATTCAGGTGATCTCTGTCATAGAGTTCCAATCATATATGGATGTTAGAATCTACTCCTGTACCTAGGATGAAAATCAGATATCATCATGATTACCTGTGAAAATTGCTTAGCAAGAGATGAACTACTGTCTCTCAGTATGGTAAATATAACCCAGCTACGTTTTCCTCCAATTTTATACCCCTTTGGTTAAACTCCAAAAGAAGTATTCCCCCTGTGAATAATTATGTCACAGAAAAAATGCACATTTTAAGTACTAGATCACACAGTCACACTTAGGGTGACTAGAGTCTAACACCATGAAAGACATCCAGGAGCTGAGTCTGACTGAGGGACCTGGATTGGTGCCTCCCTGTCCTGCATACTGTGGGACACATTCTCATCGAGTGGAATGGCAGGCCAAATACCTTGTTGTATTTGCATTGCCCTGTCCCTCTCAGCCCATGCACCACTGATTTCATGTATATTAAATATGGGTGTTCTAAAACCTCACTGAAGTGGAGTATGTTCTAAACAAGTAGAAAAACATAAGCAAAAGAACCAGGGCAGAAATAATTTCGGATTCTCCTGAAATCATCAAATGGCCTTTATGCAGAGATATGGGAAAGTAACGCAGCCTGATCCTAAGAGGGCCATGAAAACCAGAGAGAAAACTAGAGATTCATAAGATGGAAGTAAAAACCATTGAAAGTTTTAGAGAAATGAAATATACTGTGAAAACGTGATGCAAATTAGTCTAGTGGTGAAATGTAGGGCGGGTAGTGAAGTAGGAATGGAAAAGACCAGACCAGAGACACTTATAATCTAGAAGAAGGTATAGACTAGAGTTAGATCATTTCTAGAGATGGGACTTGTTTGGAGATTGCTTTTCACCTTACTTAATCTCATTAATGTGATTTAAAGGAAATAATGGACACTTGAAAGAGTAGGTTAAATACCAAGAACTTAGTGAATCAGGTAGCTGTCGCTTTTTAGAATGCACTTTTTTCATCCATCCTTTCATCCATCCATCCATCCATTCATCTACCCATCCATTCACCCATCATATTTTCTTTCCTCCCTCTCTACATTTATACTTACGATCAAACATATCACTTCCCCAGATGAGAGTGTCAGCTTAGCACTCTAAAATGCTGGTGGCATTAAATTAGGTAATGAATGTGAAAATGACTAAAAAATTCTGAAAACAAATTTGAAATGTTATTATCCAGTTGTCATCCTTTTGAAGTCTCTTAAAGTCACATTTAAAGTAGGTAGATTTATATATTACTTGTACTTTTGGAAATAAATATATCCTTCAATCATTCTAATAGTTTTTAACTATTCTGATTCCTTCTGAAAAGTAAAAGTTTTCCAGTTTTGTTTTAATAACATTCCTTTTATTGTCCTCATAAAGCAGTATTAAGTAATCATCACATTATTAAGTAGCATTTCTGCACTGAATTTTCAGTCCTCTGATGATAGATTTTCTTTCTTTTGTTTCAAAAGTTGAAGCAATCTTAGGAACAATAGTCAAAAATAATTCATTTAGGGAAACATTTCACAAAGATCCCCTGGTCATTGCTTTCAAAGTTTAGATGACCTAAGTAATGGACAGTGTTGACGTCTAGTCATAACTTCAGTGTGGGTAGGCAGGCATCTTCTCTTCTCTAATAACGATATTGCAAAGTGTCAAGCATACATAAATTTTCAAATCTGAGCATGAAATACAATTTTTTTAAGGATAATGTCATGCTTCTGTTCCATTCCAGTGTTTTAACTTACATAAATTATCTTGGGGAATACAGTGGCCCAAGCTTGCGGTTGAAGTTGATCAAGTCCTTCTTTTGATGAGTAAGTAAGTGAATAAAGGGATACCCATGTCTGCTCAGAACCATCTTTGATTCGACCTTATGAATAGCACAGATATGTCCTCTTTAATGACCTAAAGAAATAAGAAAAAAATTGTTAGTATCTCATTCTGTCACCTCCACTGAGATGCCTATAGCAAGATAATGAATTATATATTATCAGGAAATGATCCATGTAGTGTAAGGGTAGGCAAAACATCTACCACCCTCAACTTTTAATTCATTTTCTCTCACTAATGGTCTCTTTTTATTCAGCATGCTATTGAGGATTTTCCTGAAACCATGACAGAAGGAATGAACTCTACCTTCAATTATTTATGGTTTAAATGAATGCAAATAAGACTTTCTGGCTTGCTGTGCTGATACTCATTAATAAATATTTCACTGGGTATTAGGAAGATTCAGATTGACTAAATGAGGCTCTTCTTCAATATAAACAAAAGCCCTTGTGTTTTTCGCTACTGTGCAGGCCTGATTCTCATGTCTGGCCTTCATTAAGGCAGATGAATGTTAGATGGGTGCATCAACACAGGGATGGATCCTGTGGGAACCTGAGTCGGCGGGGGGTTCTGCAGTGAAATAATCCTCTAGTTAAACCAAATTTAATCTCATTAGCAGGGTAATTGTGCTGTTAGGGGAAATGGCCAACCAGGTTACAGAGAAACCCACATAGTCTAATTACTCTTTGACTTCTGTCATTGGAGAACTCAGAGGCAAAAGATGCAGATTTTGTGCTCAGCCTACTGTTGTGGTTAAGTCTTAGAAAAATCTCAGATCTTTCACAGTTGCCAGAACCTGTGTATAGCATTGATCATGTCCTACCCATTTTGGGATCCTTTCCTATATAAATTAACACACCAATAGTACAAGTTCCTGTCATGTTGCTCCTTTTTATATACGCACTTTGCCCACCCACTTTTCCAACAAGGTTATACACATCAGACTTTGCTAGTGTTTTAAAACTGTTCAGGATATAGTAGTGCCTCAGAAAGTTCTAAAACTACCAAAATATCTAAAACTTAGTTATGAAAAATGAGCCTTTCCGTATTTCTGCTCCTTGGGAAATTTTCTAGAATCTTTGAACCTGTGGGCCATGTATTTTACATTCCTCTGGATTTATAGGCATTATGGACTTTACCATGTTTAGGATGTGGTATAGAAGACAGAATGGTGAACTAATTGGGAACCAGATCTGGCTTAAAGATACAGTCTGAAAGCTTGATAGCAGTGTGACCTTCAGTAAATTACTTATCTTGTCTGAACTGTAATTTCTTCATATGTAAAATGAAAATAATTATCACTGTCAAAACAGCCCCCAAAGCAGAATGAGGGTCAAGTAAGTGAAAGTCTTTTGTAAGCGCTAGCATGCACTGTAGATATGAGCAATAATCATGCATCCACTTGACTTACATGACTTGGCATTCCTAGCTTCTAGGGCACAGCTTGCATATGGTCAGTAAATGTTAGTTGAATTAATACTTAGATATTTGGTAGGCTTACTGTCATGTTTCAGGTTGTTGCTGGGATCTTACATGAATAACTATTGCTGAGAATTTGTCAAAACCAAACAGTAAAATGGATGCTTCTCCATATGTTTTAAAAAGAGCAAATAGGCCAGGCGCAGTGGCTCACACCTGTAATTACAGCACTTTGGGAGGCTGAGACAGACAGATCACCTGAGGTCAGGAGTTTGAGACCAGCCTGCCCAACATGATGAAAGCCCATTTCTACTAAAAACACAAAAAATTAGCTGGATGTGGTGGCTGGCACTTGTAATCCCAGCTACTCGGGAGGCTGAGGCAGGAGAATTGCTTGGACCCGGGAGGCGGAGGTTGCAGTGAGCCAAGATCAGGCCACTGCACTCCAGCCGGGGTGACAAGAGCAAAACTCCATCTCAATAAAAAAAAGAGAGAGAGAGAGAAAATACAGTGAATACCTCCTGTCCAAGAAGGGCTTATTATATTGCTTCCAAAACAAGATGTGCATGTCGAAATGACAACAACAAAAAAACACTTCTAAAGACATGAATAAGTGTGAATGCATTGAAGTAATGAACTGAATACATAAATGGTAAATGCAAAACTAACTTTTGTGCTTGTGGCTATCATGCCTGTTGCCATAATTTTTTATTGTTAGCCTTATAACAATGGACAATTTTATGAATACTATCATATTTAAAATCAACTGTGTTAGAACTCGCTGCCAATATGATGGCTAGAAATTTTTTCACAAGTTTTATCTGAGCCAAAGTAGTTTTCTGAAATAATTTTTTTCCATTAAGATGTATTTTATGTTTGTGTTATGATAAAGCATATATTTCTTGTATTTTTCCATTACTTTGAAAACAGGAAACATTTCTCAGATGAAACCAGGGCTTATACTGGAGTTTTGTTGTTTTATTTTTTTAAATGTACAAACTATTTCTACAGGCTTTTTCTGTCTCTTACATATTCTGCTGAGTATAACACACTGGGCAGAGTCATCTGATTGCAGACATTGACTCTTGCTTGGACAGCTGTTTTATCTTCTGTGAGTTTTAGGAATTTGTCATCAACATAATCCAAAAGAATATCAGTTCTGCAGGAACTGATAATATTGTAATCAAAATACTTCTACAGAGTCTAGTTTTTCTTAGAAAATGATGCATATTCTATCGTTTTAATGCCTATATACAATTGATAGATATTCACTTGCAAGTAATCAGTTAGACAGGAAGATACCTTTTCTTTATTATCCTGTATAGAGATGTAATAATCTATACTTTTCTACATCTCAGATTTGTAAGCAGAGTTTTTAACTCTGATTTAGCCTTACAGGGGATATGAAAACATAAATAAAATAGAAAGGTGGAAATACTAAAGTATTTAATTCCTATGTAATAAGTGGACCTATTTATGAAATTAACTATAAAGAAGAATTTAACACTGATGCCTCTTGAAGGAACAAAGAACTCTAAGAATGGAATGCTGGCTGAGATGGCTTAAAATATTTAGCTTGGTTTACTGTTAGTTCACTTTTGATGTAAATTTGATGTTACTCCAACCCATTTTGTTATGTTGAAATCCTGATAGTGTGATGTTTCAATAGATGGCCCAAAGTGAGACTCTAAAAGGCAATAATCTCTTCTAAGTAGGAAAGGGCTCTGGAGGAGGTAAATTTGAGAAAAACTTTGAACCACCGTAGAAAAATAACTTTGTGAATACTGTTGCAAGATAATTGTAGATATTTTTCAGGCAAAGTGTAGATGTGGGAACAGAGAAAGAAACCAACAGTGATATGAGAAGATGATCCTGGCTTACCTGAATTAATGATCAAGTTGTGTGAATACAGGAAAACAAAAACAGAAAAGTTTAAGGGACAAGACTTATTGCCTGTCTGTGACTCATATCATTAGTGACTACTTTTTTCTCAGGGCCCTGTGCATTCAGAACACTTTGCCAGTTAATCAAGTGATAGTAAACATAAGGGTGCGATAAGAAATAATAAGAAATAAAAAATAAATAAATAATAGTAAACTAAGTTCAGCAATAAGGGTGGTTGCCAAGTAGGCTCATTAGAGATCATTCAGACTTAAGTTTTCCAAAGCATTCATTTATTAAATGTAATGCAATCCATCCTGTTGAAAAAGAGTGGAAGAACCATGGAGCCAGTTTGTTTCTTCCAGACAGTATATACTATAATTTTATCCTAGTAGGTATACAAGTCAGTCATGTTTTCGACATATGAAATACTTCCAGACTTTGACTTCTGTTATTGATACCTGAGTAATGTTCAGCTTAGGCCAGCTTCACTAAATTTCACGTTTGAGAAAAGGACTAGGTTTTAATTTGCTGATAGTTTGCCTTAAAAATGCCTCATATTGATGTGTTTAACATAGTACATGCATCATTTAACTTCACAACTTTCTTTTTTTCTTTCACTATCTATCTCTATTCTTTATCTTGCTTAGCCAGCCATATTTCTTTCCTAAAACATAGCTTTAAAATAATCTATATATTGTATCCCCTTCAAGAAGGACTTGCCTTTAAAGACAAGCCTAAACAAGCTGTAAAAATAACAGTATTATTTATTAAAACATTAATTATGTCCACTGCACTTGATATAGTGTTAAGTGTTTCAGGTATGACTCAAAGATGTACAAAACACAGTTGCTGCTCAGAAGGAACTTAATTCTAAAAGAGAAAAACAGGTAGAAAGAAAGACTAATGCTATGAAGTAAAATAGTTCAAATACATGAAGCAGTTTTAAAGGCATCAGGGAAAACTTTGTGAGTGACTTAGTTTTGAAGTGGTCCTTGAAGAAAGGCTGTTGTGAAAATGATAAATTTTCGAAACTCCTCTTTAGCTGATTTGCTACAATTTAGAAAATGCAAGGGAACACTAGAAGTAGACCACAGGATCATTATAAGAAAAGGCATGAACTTAAAAAAATACAGAGAGTACATGGGACTCAAAGTTTGCTAATGAGTAGAAGTAGAAATAATGTTAGACTTACTTCTTGAGTTCCTACTGGATGCCAGACATTGTCTACAATGAAAAAGCCATGTTCCCTCTTTTCAAGATGTTTAAAAACTAGTAGGGAAGACAGATACCTCCATAGGAGCAGAATTCTGTGGACTTAGGGTGGTGTGGTGACATAGTCAAAGGGCGTTCAACATACACTTAAGGGAGAAGGGCCTCTGGAGGAAGTGACATCTAAGCTGGTGGCTACCAGACAAGTGACAGTCAGGACAGATATATGGTGACACTGTTCTAGATAAATGAACCAGCATGTACAGAGACCATGCTGGAGGCAAGAGAGAGCAAGGCATGTTTTATGAAACTGCGACGAGTTCTAGATTCTTTGCTTTAGTGAGATTAACCAAATAGTCATATATTACATAAGTTGAAGGAAGAAGGGATGGAAGAAGGAAAAACCAGTTAGGAGATTATTTTAGGGAGGCCTGGGAAAAGTTTTGCCTTATTTTAAATTCTGTCTGTTCACCTGCATCATCTCATTTTGTAAGAACCTGAATTAGTATGTGAGTGTTACAAATGGAGGCACAGGAATGTTGGCCTGAGTGCCAGCATTAAACGACTTGAACACTACTCATATCATATGCTAAGTGGGTGATAGCTCCTGGGGCATAATTCTTTCACTGTGGGTACCTTAGACCTAGAACACTAACATAGTGCCTACCTTTCAGCATAAGGAGTAATAAATAAGTGAAGGGGTAAACAAGTAGATAAATGTATGAACTTAAGATTTAATATAAAGAGAATGTCTATACATCTAGAAGCTTCTTGCATGAGTAGCAAGGCTGAAGAAGAAGTGAAAGATGATTTTTAGGTTTGAGCTTAGGTAACTGGAATGATGATGACACAGAAATAGAGAACACAGGAGGAGAGAATGGAAATGATAATGGGAGTGCAGCAGCGAAGAGCTCCATGTTGGACATAGTTTGAGTTATCAGGAGGACATCACTTGAAAGTATCTATCAAGTGATTGGAAACACAGGTCAGGAGCAAGAAGTCAGGGCTAGAGATAATATTTGTTGTATTTTAAGAGAAATAATTTGGTCTTTGATATATTCAAATGCTTATGTTTAATAATATTATGGTCCTCTCCATCCACACAAGGTCCCAGTACCTCAACACGCACTTTAGGGTTTTCAACATGGACTTAAGTCTATTGATTGTCATCCCCTTACCTGCCCACCTCTGGAGTTCTAACCCTACGGGTGAACCTTTGAGAGGCAGCGATGTTAGAGAAGTATGTTGGATAGAGTGATGAAGTCTGGCATGGTCTCTGGAGACAAACTGTCCAAGGTCAAATTTTGGCCCCATCCCTTGCTAGCTATATGACCTTGGGAAAGTAACTTCACCTTTCTGTGCCTTCATGTCTTCTTCCAAATGGCAATTATAAAAGTACCTAACTTCATAGTGTTGTAAGGAATATGTGAAGCAAAGCATGGTGATTACTTAAAACAGTGCTGGCCTATCCAGTTGGCCCTGAGACAACACTGATTTGAACTGCGCAGGTCCACTTCTATGCTGATTTTCTTAAATAAATATAGTTGGCCCTCATATCGGAGGGCTGTGCATCCACAACCAAATGCAGATCGAAAATACAGCATTCACAGCTTTTGAAATCAGAAGATATGGAGGGCCGACTTTTCATATACGCAGGTTCTGCAGGGCCAACTGCCGGACTGGAGTGTGCACACACCCAGATGGTCTTGTAACCAGTCCCCCAGGGATACTGAAAGATGACTGTAATAAGAACAATAAGAACTGTCAGCTGTTAATGTTACTGCCATTTTTTCAGCTGCTCAGTTTTATCACATGTAAAATGGAGATAGTAAAAGCACAGTCCTCATATAGAGTGTCTGTGAAAATCACATAAAAAAGAATCCATATAAAGCTCTTTGATCAGGACATGGTAAGCACTCCATGGGTGTAAGCAATTATTAATACAGCTGCTACTGGCATAGCAACAGGTAGAAGCTTTCCCAGATTCTTCTGTGTCCTGCATTACAGAGTCTGAAGGCCAAACTGATATGGGGCGCCTAAAACAGAGTATATTTAATATGTGACACGTAAGTTTCCAGGTGTATGATAGACATTTTGTAATAAATTACAGTTTTTCTTGGAAAATTTTCTGAAAGCTTTACCTTCTGAAAAAAACATAAAGAAGAGGTTATTTTACTGTGAGATAAACTGAAAGGATAAAAACAAAATTCCAGACCTATCGGAAAAGCAGGATTATTATTTCGTTCTCTGAGTTTTGTGTCAGCATCCCTTATTTATTTATGCAATTTTTGGTTTAAAAAGATTGTTTGATATTAAGAGTTAGAGTTTAAGTCACTTCAATTTCCAAATTATATGCTTAAAAAAATTTAACAGCTGTCATTTTTAGAGAGGCTTACTTCATTTTACCTAAAGTGCTTTTCAGTCTAGAGGGAACACTTAACTGCAGTCACAAAACACTTGCAATATACTCATGGTAAGATTTTTTTAAGTTAAATTTGTTTATAAACCTGCAGAATCCAAATTTTGTAGATGATATTCTTTCTCCCTTTATTTAACGATCTTTACCCCTTTTCTCTTCTACTCCCAGACATGAATTTCACACACTACAAATAAGAACACCCAAATCCCTTTTTATTTGATTAGTTCAGCAAATTGTCTCCTATGGGTATGGGCTGAGGACATGATTGGGCTCTGCAGTGATGAGCTTATTTTGCACTTTTACACAGAAAATCTTTATATACAAAAGGCACAGATAGTAGTTACACTCAGCATGAACAATTACAGCTTGTTGGGAGAGAACCTCTTCCTGATGTGCCAATGGCTTACTCCCATGAATTAAGAGGCAAATGTGCTCCAAAGTGCATTAACCTTTATGGATTTTTCTTTGGTTTTCATGTTCCACTGATTTATGGTCTTAAATATGCCTGTTGCTGCTGTTTCTGAATGAGTCCCTTGTAAATCATTTCTAAATGATCTTTTTCGACTCAGATAATACTAGTGAGTTGAATATATCTCAAATCAATTCCTCTGAGGCTTCTTTCCTTTGCCCGAGTTGTTTCCAGTTTATTCTGTGTCTTAAATGTCATACCTGAGAGCAGTTGAGAAAGTAAGAAATATATCTTAAAGGAGCCCTGTTTGCTGGGGGCGCCTTCTTTCTGCAGGCGGAGTTGTTTCCAGCCTTTGGCGTGGCCTCGCTTGGCTTTGATTCCCAAGGCCTATTTATCATCTGAGCATAGCTAACTGGTCACAGTTCTTCGTACAAGGATGGGCCCATGTCTGGGGGTAGATTTTATTATGAGT
The DNA here is from genome assembly GCF_000951035.1 of Colobus angolensis palliatus. Classification (NCBI taxonomy): domain Eukaryota; kingdom Metazoa; phylum Chordata; class Mammalia; order Primates; family Cercopithecidae; genus Colobus; species Colobus angolensis. The sequence goes on from NW_012115154.1 coordinate 1,788,948, forward strand.
TGTAGGTTGATTTTTTTTTCTTTCCATATAAATCTAGCATGGTAGAGATTTCGATTATACTGTGTTCTCATAAAAGTCCATGATTTCGCTTAGAGTGGTGTGCAGAAAGTGTTATCAGAATGCAGAACTGTGTTATTAGTGCTGTTTGCCATCTTTGTACATGGGCCCATATCTCTCCTGAAAAGTTCTGCATTTGACAGTTAGTGTTTCATTCTCATTCTGGGTCCAAAGATTATTTCAGTTCGCTGGATTCAGGGGGAAATGTGCATTTTATTTTCTCTTTGTAACTCATGTATCATTCATGCTACAGGCTTGTTATTACTGTTGTTTGCATTCTTTACATAAAACCAAACTTCGAAATCAAAGGTTCATAATTCTGATGCAGAACTGTGGCTTTTGTAGGACACATAATTCATTCCTGATGGTGTCACGAACAGTATATCACTGCTTATTGCTAATTAAAATTTTAATGTATGCTTTTATACACAACCTGTGTCATACAACAATATTAAATGTGACAGTAGAGGATTGGCACAATGAGGATGGGACCGTGTGGACTTACTTTTGATCATGCAAAGCTTCTGCAGACCTGTAAGTGTCATGCAACTTTTCACATAGAAATCTTGTACTAAAATGGAGATAAGAGAATTCAGATTCTTTTTTTAGTCTTTAAAATTATTAGTAGGAGAGATTCAGAGCTTCTCAGTAAGGATAGTACATCTCTGCAGAGTGAAGACCAGATTAGAAAACATATAAGAGGAAATGATATGTTGAGAGATCCTGCAAAATGCAGAAGTCGTAAAGGATAAATCACACATTTCTATTGGTTGTGATACATGGAATCAGTAGAAAACTTCCCAGGCCTCCCAGATATCTATATTAATGTGTATGTTATTCATCCTAAACTACCAAATTGTATGTAATGATACACAGCAAAGTCAGGAAATAGCCAAATGAAAAGTTTATGTTGTATGATACAGAGTATATGTAAATGTATATATTACAAAACATAATTAGCAATAAACAGTGATTCACTGTTTATGACAGAGTCATGCATGAATTACTTGTGCTGTAAAACCAGAATCCTGAATTTGAATATTCTGAAATTTTTCATATTTTGGTTTTATGAAAGATGATGTGCTGTTGTGATTAGATTCAAGTTACGCATTTTTTAGCCAGAATAACAGAGAACAATACTGTGTTCTTCTTTATATCATGTCAGGAGGTACATGATGTCCATTTTGTCCCATTATTAGTGATGTTGGCCGTTGAATTTAAAAGCTTTTTAGGGTATGAATATAAGGAATACTTATTGAATAAGCAATCATTTTTATTCAAATAAATAACATATCACTGCTCATATTGCAGCTTCTACAATACTCTGTAGGACCTCTCTGTTCAAGGATATTTCCAGCTGGTAGCAGCCACAATTCTTGGCTGAGATGAAATGGAAGAAATGGAGCTGTACAGTGAAACAGAATTTGTGATAAGGCTGGGCTAAGTGAGGGATGCTTGAGTGAAATTTTAATTAGTTTATAATTTCCCTCGATAGCAATGAAATGAAGATTAAAAATTTGAAAATATTGGGTAAAATGTTGGTAGTGTGTGCTCATGTGTGCATTCCAAAGGACACATAACTTGCCGTAAGAATGTAAATTCGGCCGGGTGCGGTGGCTCAAGCCTGTAATCCCAGCACTTTGGGAGACCGAGACGGGCGGATCACGAGGTCAGGAGATCGAGACCATCCTGGCTAATACGGTGAAACCCCGTCTCTACTAAAAAATACAAAAAACTAGCCGGGCGAGGTGGTGGGCGCCTGTAGTCCCAGCTACTCGGAGGCTGAGGCAGGAGAATGGCGTAAACCCGGGAGGCGGAGCTTGCAGTGAGCTGAGAACCGGCCACTGCACTCCAGCCTGGGCAACAGAGCGAGACTCTGTCTCAAAAAAAAAAAAAAAAAAGAAAAAGAAAGTAAATTCAACAACACAGGTATTGCTTATGTGCATACATTTAGAGGGCCCTTAGTTGAGAATCTGAAAAGGAAAGCTTCAATTAAATATTTATAAATATTAGAATTTAGACAATAAGATCCATGCTTTTATCTTATCATCTTATTTTATTTTTTAGAGGGAGTCTTGCTCTGTCGCTCAGGCTGGAGTGCAGTGGCACGATCTTGGCTCACTGCAACCTCCGCCTCCCAGGTTCAAGCGATTCTCCTGTCTGTTTCCTGAGTAGCTGGGACTACAGGCACCTGCCACCACGCCAGGCCACTAATTTTTTGTATTTTTAGTGGAGACAGGGTTTCACCTTGTTAGCCAGGATGGTCTCAATCTCCTGACCTCGTGATCCGCCCACCTCAACCTCCCAAAGTGCTGGGATTACAGGTGTGAGCCACCACGCCCTACCAGATCCGTGCTTTAAACATTCAAAAGCAACAAGAGTCAGTTGCATACTAGCATTATTTGTTTTTTGGTTTCTCCTATTTTACAGCCTTAAGTTTAAAAGGCTGATCTGAATAAGGGTCCTCAAAATCCTGTGATGAGATGCTCTCCATACAGCATTATGTATACCCTTTTCTTTGACTCTCATAGTCTCTTTTTCCATATACACAGATATACCTATACGTTGTGTTTGCCTGCTCATCATTTACAGAGATAGGAAATCCCTGGTGTAAAAGCACTTCATGAGATTAAATAATACTCTTTTGACAGGGCTCCATCTGTGTTCTAACTTAACTTTGAAGTGAAGTATTTTCTTTTCTAATGAGATTCTTTTCACTGTTAAAAATTCAATGTTTTCATACTTCCATAGAGCTAATGAGGAGCATTGTTGGGAAAATTGGGCTTTCTGATTATTTTCTTCTATACCCTTGACTCTCCCTCCTGTCTCCCATTCAACAGATCATTTTTAAACACTTGCTAGATGAAAGGACTCATCCAGTACACTGTGGCAAATCAGGGAAAATAAAATAAAGACTCACCAAAAATGTTGAAGAGCTACTTGCAGTATTTTAATTTTGTGGAAATAATTCAACAGAAGCAAAATGAAGATGTTCCCTAGTAGAGGTTCGGTTAATAATACTGTGTTCATTAGCTTGATAGAATGAGTCTGTAATACTCTGTGAAAGAGCAGAATACAAAGTAGTGTGAACAGCCATATTGCACAAAATATAAAACAGTGTGGGATGTGCATAAGAATGAGAGAATCTTCTGTCAATAAGAATTACTGGTTTACATTGGAATGGTGGAGATATGGGATGATTTTTTAAAAATTTTGTATTGAAATCTGTAGTCCAAATTCTTAGGAGAAGAGCATTACATGCCAGATAGATTATGTCCTAGTTTCAGGAACTATGGGTTATGATCAAAGGACCTTTTAATTATTTTATCCAATATTTGATTCAATAAGCATTTCCTACAAGTCTACTGTGTGCCAGCCATAGAGTAGCACTACTAGGCACGAAGGATTCAGCAGTTAGCAATTTACGCTTTGCCCCTGGCCACATGGGGTTTCTTGCTCATTCCTAAATCCATTTATTAGTGAAATATTCCAAGTATTAACCTAATGGTCTGAATTGACAACTAGGGATGATTAGATGGGAAAATAAGGGAGCAAAGTGTAAAAAAAAAAAAAAGCATACAATATTTCACTTTCCTCTAATCTCCAGCCTCATCAGGGTTTATGTAAGATAGTAATTCTAAAAACCACTGCCACACCATTTACTAAGCGGTTATTGTGTGCCATTCTCTGTTTTGAGTGCTTAATTTTTATTTCCTCATTAAACCATCAGAACAATCCTGTGAGGTAGGTAGTGTTATTATAGCCATTTTACAGAAGACACAAGTAAAGCTAAGAGAGGCTAAGTAACCTGCTCAAGACTATGCGTTCCAGGTCCAAACTCTGGAAGCCCTACTGTAAGTGTTCCTCTCTTGACCACTCTCCTCTAAGTCACTCCCCTCTGCAGAGTGACAGTGAGTGAGGTTCATCTCCTGGATGGCTAGGAAGGCTCCTTTTTCTGTGTCCTTCCTGCCCATGAAGGGTAGATTGCCCATTTAATGTAACTACTTTTTTTTATTTTTATTTATTTTTAATTGAAAAATAGAAATTATATGCATTTATGATATACATATTTTGAAATATGTATACGTTGTGGGATGGCCACATTGAGCTAAGTAACATGTATTACGTCACATGTTTATTTTTTGTGGTGAGAACACATAAACTCTGCTCTCTTAGTGATTTCTGGTATCCACACATTGTTACTAACTATAGTCACCATGTTGTAGATTAGATCTGTTGATCTCTTGAATTTACTCCTCCTGGAAATTTTGTATCCTTTGATCAACATCTCCTCCCCTCCCACATCCCTTAGCCCCCATTCTACCCATTTTTCACTAAGGTAAAGAAGGGACTGGTGAAAGAGCCTTAATTTTTCTCTTTCATTCTCACCCACGTGTTTTGTGCTTCTGCACAGGGAGGTCCCCTGCAGCTCTGAAAGCAGATTTGGAAACATGTTGAATGAGTCCCCTCCAGTTAGCGCTGACAACATCAACCTGTATGTGTCATGTGAGATGGATGTGTATGCTTTAGGGAATAAATGATGTGAATTGGAAAGAAATCACTCAGCCAGAAGCGATGGCGGCCCCTCTGTCTGTGCTGCTCAGCGCAGTTCATATTTTAGGGACACCAAAGGCAAATATGAGACTAGAAAGAAAGAAAATGAGGCTAATTTAGAGTCTTCTGCCCGTCTGTTCAGCAGCAGATTGACTAGTAAAAATTTTGTTCTAATAAATGTTAAATATTTTGAAAATGTCAGAAGTACTTACACTCAGAAAATTCTTTTCCAAAGTCCCTTTGAAGAAAATAGAGATTTTGATGATTAATTCTCATAATATTAAAAAAATAATAGAAAGAGTTTTGGTGTATTTACTCATTAGGAAATTAATAACAGTGGTTTTCTTTTGGAAGGCAACCAAGTAGACTAGGATGCACCTGAGCAGGGCATCTTTTTGAGGGTTAGATGAGATCAGAAGGGGTCATCGTAGCAGGATGTGGTATTTGGAGATCTTCAAATTGTGGCCATGCTTAATCATATACTTTTATTTCTTCATTTTTCCCTGCCTTCTTTCACTCACCCTCTCCTTAAGATCCATTATATTTTGGTTTTGGTCATATTTTATTTTTCTTTCACAGTGATAACATCAGTTAAGAAGCCTCAGTGCTCTTTCTTGTGCTTTCTTAATTTCATCTTTCTTTGAAGGAAAGCTACTTTTTTCATTGTGACAATCCTATATATACACCATCTTCATCCGCCACCACACATACACCCCAGGGATTAATAGAGTGTTTAACTGGTAATATGTAAGATTAACTGCAGTGTATTATTGATTTCGTAAGTAAAGAAAATTCTTTATTAGGTTAAACAGCTAAACTTAAGGAACTGTTTATACACCACACTTTAAATGTGTCCTAATTAGACAGCACTTTATGAAATACAGTCTTTGATACGTATAGCCAATTTTTAAATTCTCTGATTTAATGTTATTTGAGTAGCTAATACATTAACAGTTTTTAACAATCAAATGATTATTAAAAGTTAAAATTCAGAAGTCTAATTTCCACTCCTCTTCCAGACCTGACCCCCACCCCTGCCTCCTATAGGTAGTCGTTTTTTTGAGACTTCCCAGGGTGTCTTTATGCTAAAATAAACAAATGAGGATATATAATTGTTATATAGGGGTTAGTGTAGTAAATACTGCTAACTGTAGATTGATCTGAGCTTGTTTTTTTTCCTTGTAACAATATATCCTGGAGGTCTTTTCGCATTAGTACATCAAAAGTTTCCACATTTGGGGGTAGAGGGAACTGTACAGTATTCCAAAATGTAAATATACCACAGTTTATTTAATTATTCCCTAATTGATGAACTTTTAGGTTGTTCCCAGTCTTTTGCCTAAAAACAATGCTATAATGATCTGTATATTCTGTATGTAGATCATCACATCCATATTTAGATAGAGCTCTCAGAAGAATTTCCCAGGAATGAGATTTCTGAGCCATAGAGAAATGCATCTGGATTTCTGAATAATAGTGCCAACCTGCTTTCCACAAGGGTTGTACCATTTTTCACTCATATCAATAATATATGAGAATGCCTCTTTCTTCGCACTTACGGCAACAGAGTGTGTTTTCAAACTTTTGGAACTTGGCCAATTACATTGGTGTAAAAATTGGTATCTCAGTATAGTTTACTTTGCGTTTTTCTTATGAATGAATAGTTTTTTTAATGTTTAATGTATTAGTCATTGTATTGACTATAAACAGTCTTTTCATGTGTTTTGATCATTTTTTTACTAAGTTATTTGGTTTTTTTTCTTGTTGAGTTCCAGCCATCACCTGTGATTCAAACTGCAAATATATCTTCCCAATTGGTTATTCATTTTATGTTTTCATTTATTTTTCTTCTCCCCCTTTTTGAGAAGAAATTGAAGTACAATACAGCTCTTGCTTTCCATAGCATTGTGGAACTGTAAAAATGACCATGCAAGCTGAAACCACGCAAAGTAATCTTAATCAATGAGGATAGTCACAATTGTTTCATGACTTTACGATTTTTTGTCAAAACATTAAAAAACCTTTGGGAGGCCAAAGCAGGGAGATCACATGAGGCCAACAGTTCAAGACCAGCCCGGCCAACATGATGAAACTCCATCTCTACTAAAAATAGAAAAAAGTTAGCCGGGCATGGTGGCACACACCTGTAATCCCAGCTACTAGAGAGGCTGAGGCAGGAGAATCTCTTGAACCCAGGAGATGGAGGTGAGCCAAGATCGTACCATCCTCGGTGATGGAGTAAGACTCTGTCTCAAAAAAAAAAAAAAAAAAATTAAAAACTCTATTCCTGGCATTTATAAATATATACAGAAATGAAAAATAAGAAAACCAATATGTATTTAGTACCCTGTAACATTAGAAACATTGAGAATTAAAGTGTTTTATTTTTTGTGAAAATCTTATCAAGATTAGTATAGCAGTGCTTGCCGCTGCCTTATATACTTTACAATATACAGCAAGTGTCTTTTCTGGGCCTCCGTAAACTGTCATACTTCTAAGTTTGGCTCAGTTGCCAGCATTTTATCCTTTATTTTTTCTGTGTTGTGAAATATCTCCAAGAGGTTTTTAAGTGTGAAATTTGTTGCCAACATCACTTCCTCTGGCATCTCATATCTCTTCATCCTCTGCATCCCTTTGGTCACAACCACCTTCCTGGTTCGTTCTCGCCTTCAGTCTGGCTATGCCTTTCCAATGGCAGCAGTGTCAACATTCCCAGGGGCAGCTCTTTCTCCCGTAACTCCGTTTACATTCAATTCAAATTTCACTTCCAGTGTTACCACTTTGTGGTACTTTTATCTTTGTTGGCCAATTCCCTCCCTCTTTCAATTATCCATTTTTATAAAATGCCAGATGGGTTTATCAGTGGGAGACAGGGAGGCACCATGGCTGCATGCTTTGCTGCCTGTACATGAAGTGAATAACAAATGCACAGTGACCAGTTGCCAATAGACATTGGACGAAGGGGTGTGATTGGTCACTAATCATGATGAACACACATCAGTTATTTACATCGGGATTTCAGAGGAGCTAGCAACAAAGTTTATACTTTAGTTACTTAAATTTAATGTACTGTGGTGACTATGCTGTGGTATTGAGATATTGAAACTATGTAATTGAAGGACTGATGTTATTTAACTAAAAAATAGTAGTAACTTCAATTTGTTCATATAAGTAGGGGCTGCCTGAATAGAAAATTAAAAAGAATTATAATAATAAATTTATTTTGTTATTAAAATTAGAATTTTAATAAATATCTATATACTCATCTCTGAGACTTGACAGTCATTACCATTCTGTTGTGTATTCTTTAAGTGTTTTTAATAAAGGAAATAGATCATCGCAAGTAAGGTTGAAGTTCTCCTTTGTCCTCCAGCTCCCATCCCATTTCCTTTCTTAACCTCTGAACTCACATATCATCATGAATTTTAGAGTATCCTTCATTCTCTCTCTGTTTCTCTCTTTTCGACATTTATATATGTACATGTAAAGCAGCAGTCCGCAAGCTTTTTTTTGCACAAGTACCAGCTTCGTGGAAGACAATGTTTCCATGGACAGGGGTTGCGGGAGAGATGGTTTCAGAATGAAACTGTTCCACCACAGGTCAGACATTAGACTCTCATAAGGACCATGCAACCTAGATCCCTCACATGCATAGCTCACAGTAGGGTTCATGCTTCTGTGACAATCTAATGTGATTGCTGAACTGACAGCAGGCGGAGCTCAGGTGGTAATGCTCACCCAGCTGGCCGCTCACCTCCCGCTGTGTGGTCTGGTTCCTGACAGGCCACAGACCAGTACTGGTTCATGGCCCGGTGCGGGGGTAGGGGGACCCCTGATGTAAAGGTTTCAGTGGGAAATATGTACTCTTCGGGAATGTGCTTTTTAATTTGCACGACAATTTGTGGTTTTTGTTTTTCATGTTTTCCCATTGTTTCTTGTATTCTTATCTCCTTCTTGAATTAAAAATAGTTTTTGTCTTCTCCTTTTCCCCCCATTTTTAGAAGTCATGTTCTCTGTTTCATCCTATTTCTATTCAATTAGTGGAATAATTTATGTTTTTAAAAGATTAAAAATTATACAGAGATGAGTATTATGATGACCTGCCCTCTTCACAGAAATAGCCAACGCTAGATATTATCATGTCATCTTGACATATTTATATAACACTTTCCTCATAAATTTAATAACCTTCTTACTGTTTGTCTTCCAGATTTATTCAGGAGATTGAGCATGCCCTGGGTCTTGGCCCAGCCAAACAGTGTCCTCTTCGAGAGTTTCTCACCGTGTACATCAAAAACATCTTTCTCAATCAAGTCTTGGCTGAGATCAACAAGGAGATTGAAGGAGTCACTAAAACATCTGACCCTTTGAAGATTCTGGCTAACGCAGACACCATGAAGGTGCTGGGAGTGCAGCGGCCTCTCCTACAGGTAATAATACACTTTGAACTTATTTTTATCAGCAATTTTCATTGACTTGGCAAGCGTCATAAATTTAAAAAAGAAGAAGAATTACCATCTGTTTCCATATTCATCAGGGACAAAACAAAAGAAAATAAATTAAATAGGCACTAGGGAAATTTAGATTTAATGTAGTTGGATGATGGAAGTTCCTTAAGATCTTTAAGAAAAAAAAAAAAAACACCTTTGGATATGAGAGATGGTGAATCTCATTAACATGCAGGCAGTTCCTCATTATTATACCTGGAATTTATCCTTGAAAGGAACTGTTTTTCCATTGGTGAATGCATCCCTGAGTATGAAGGATTAACAGGAAGGAATTTATGATGCCCAACCTCAATTACCAGCAGGAAACCCTCTGTACCTTTTAAGGGCAGCCTTACCTTTCAATGACTTCCCTACCTCACTGGGAATTTGAACTAGTAAACTGACCTTTAAAAGTCAAATCACTGAATTCACATGATGATCTTGTTAGTATTGGAAATTTTACTTTATATTTAAAAAAATGGTTTCTTAGCATCAGAAAAAATAAAATCATCTGTCAGTACATATTTTTGATTAATAGGCTTGAGGCATATAGTTTATATACATTTTAGCTGGTGACTTGAAGGTAAATATAAAACTAAAAGAAAATTAGTAGGAGTTTAAATTGTAGGTATACATTAACTATTATTACACTGGAATTGAATCCTTACTGTGTTTCTTCATTTAAGAGTAGGATGGGCACAGTCTCACCCTTTCAGTAAATTGTACAATATGAGACTATTCAATATGTGGAAGGCTTGGGCTTTTCAAAGAGAAGTTGTATAAATGGAAGGGAGTTATGCTTGCTCCAGTTGCCTGCCCTTTCCTGCCTTTACATATGTCTCCCTTGATTCTTCTTTGTACGTTAGAATTTACAGAAGTGCTGGACCTTTCTTAGAGAAGTGTTCTGCTTTTGAGTATGTTTTTTTATGAACAAGCTTTTTTATTATGTTGATAAAATAGAATAGGAAGGTGTTCATTTGGATGGTCTGGGTCTCTGATAACCATATGCCTGGTGAGGGATCTGTACTGAGTGTGGGGTGCAGAGAAGGGGGAATGCCAAAGGCACGTGCTTGCTCTTCCTTCTGCTGGATTTCTCTTCCAGCTCTTTGTGTGGCTGGGGTCTTCTCCTCTCTGGGTGTCACTTCAAATGTCATGTCCACTGGAAGGCTTTTCCTGACTGTCCTAGCTAAGTAGGTCCCCTTTCCTGGTTATTCTCCATTCTCCCATTTTCCCTCACCACCACCCCCATCCATTGTCAATACTGAGGCCACACCCTATGGGCTGTGTCTGTGAACTGTGTCATGGAGGCCCCCCTTGCCAGATAGCTTCTGATCAAGTTCTGCCAATAGGCAGCACAAGTAGAAGATTGGAAAGTGGGAGGAGAACGAGGATGGGTGATTTCTTCTCCCCTTCCTCTTCACTTTGGATCATGGCCCTGGCTGTGCGTGCCTCCCTCTGTCACCGGAGATCCTGCCAGGTGACACATCCTCCATAGCTCCAGCTCTCACTGGACTCTAGCAAGGTCATTTCTTCTCCTTGCCTCTTGATTTCAACTTTCTGCTGTTACAAGCCTCTGGGTGCCTCAGTATCCCTTGTTGCTGCTTTCAACCCTTCCCATACCTCTGTAAGTTATTTCTTCATTCATATTTCTTTATTTGAATCATCTGAATGGAATACCTTTTTTTTTGGGGGGGGGGGGTCAGGATCCCAGGTAGATCTCCCCACTTAATCAGTATTTTAGTACTTTGGTTTTTTTCTTCCTAACACTTATCACAACTCTAATTATTAATTAATTTCGCTAACTTCTATATTTTCTGTCTTTTCCCACTAGAGGGTAAGTTCCAAACACGTATTATAATGCCAGGCAGCAGGAAGGTGCTCAATGAATAACTTACTGAATGAATGTGTGGTGGAGGGAGGGATGGATGGATGGAAAGAAGGAAGGAAAGGTGGAAGGATGGATACAGTGAGTAAGTTTTGAGAGTCATGAATACTCGCAGAGTCAGAATGGGGAGATGAGAAATAGAGAGTGACAAAAATATGCTTACTTTTATGTGTTGTCTGACCATATCATTAGCCTCATTTCCATCAGAAAACCTTTCAGTATTTATCTGAAGTGTCACGCTATATGCCATATAGAGCAACCTGAACATATTTAGTGTACTGAATTTAAAAGGAAAAAAAAAAGGCAACAGTACATTACAGAGTGAATCTGTGAACCAATAATACTATTAAATGTGATAATTTGCAGCTTCAGTAGCAAAGATGCATTAAAACTCGTAACTCCTTAGTTACAATCTGGGCCATGTCAAGGCCATATGCTACCAGCAAAATGACGTATGTGGGCAGTCCATCCATGCGCCTATCAGATCACTCCCAACCTCATCACCAGCCATTTTGTACACGTTACTGTGCCTCTTGCCCTTGAAGTCATTGTGAGGCTAGGTAAGAACTCCAGCTTTACCTGTTCTCTTTTTGACCTTGTCAAGACATAATTATATATAAGTGAATAAATCTTGAGACTAAGACCGTTCAAGCTATTAACCTGCGATTTTTTTTTTCTAGAGCTAACACACCTACTTAATTTTTTGTGTGATTATGTTACTCTCCTTTCTTTCATAAAAATTTTATTTTATGAAAATGCAAATTGTTTAAACCATATCAATAAGTTTGTTTAATATTCTCAGAGAAAGTTATGCAGTTTAAAAAGCAAACAAGGAGATTTTTTTTTTTTTTTCCTATCTTGGGTATTTTCCTGCCTTATAGGATTGTAAATTGTTTTCTGATAATTCCCCATACTCAAGCTTCATTCTTTTTTTGTCTCCCTCTACACGCACAAGGTGAATTTTATTCTCGGATGTGTTTCTATGTTTCCTCAATATTTTATTCCCAGCTAATTGTAGGTGGCTAATCTGAAGAAAGAGTAAGAAATAATTCTCAAAAACTTTAACTGAGAATCGAAAACAAATGTTAAGAAGGAGCTTGGAGAAATATGTGTATGTGTGAAAGATGCATGTGGGTTAAGTATTCAATTACAGGAAGTATAAAAATGTCCTTTAAAATTCTTCCCTTTGCTAAACTGTTGTTTGGTCACAGAGTAGAAGAGAGGATGTGCCTTTCCCTGAGGCAATACCCAGTGTCACACAGCATCAGCCCAGCCAGATTCTCCAGGGAGGGTGGGAGGACAGCTGTCTCAGCGATGCTTCCACTTGTTTGATAACAGACAGACACAGTGCCTAGGAGCCCTGTGGAGAGAACCCCAGGACACTTTGTCCTTGTCTCTCTGAAGTGGCATCTGGGCAGTACAGACACTTGGATTATTAGAGGCATTTCTGTGGGTGCCAACATATGTTCTAAGTGATTTCATTTTCTAGTCACAGATTCCATAGGAGGGAAGGAAGTCAGTAGGAAGGAAGAGATGACAAGCAGCATTTTATACATAAAACAACTGTGCAAGTGTTGGCCCAAGCTAATACAGCAGAGTAACACTAGTAGAAATAATAGAAGAAGTAAAAACAGTAATGATAGTAGATAGTAGTAATGATAGCAGCTAACACTTTAGTAGCATTTACTATGAGTCAGACACTATTCTGAGTGCTTTGCCTATATTGATTGCAAGTGTTTAAAATGTATGGCAGCAATTCTGAGTGGTATTCTTTTTATGGGGAGGAAACTGAGAAACAATGAAATTAAATAACTTGCCCACAGTCACATAGCTGCCAAGTAGTAGAACTGTAATACAAACCCAGGCAATGTAACCTGGGAGTCTGTGCTCCCGGCCAGTTCTACCCAAAGTGGATTCTGAGGATTATGCTTGTCTGCAAGCTGTTTGTCACCAGTCTGCTATGAGAGTTAGAGAATTTAGGAGTGAGCATTTAGACACTTAATTTTTTTTAGCATTTTGACATTGTCTGTTGAATCCAATAATAAAAAAATTGGGCCTCTTGTATATCTTAGTGGGTTTTAAAATTTCTTTTTTCTAGCAATTCATTTTTATGTTTTATAAAAGTATCAATGTGCAACTGATTGGGGATTAAAACTGGGCTCTCCGTAGTTAGAGAAGAACTTTTTAAATCCCTTACTCTTTGGTACTGCCTCACAGAGAGGTAAAGCACAGAACCATCTTTTTTGCTCCAGTGCCTAAAGCATTTTACAATAGATAGATAGAAAAGCGCAGATACGTGTTTCAGTTGGGTCTCTCCTAAATCACCAGCTCCTAGAATAGTGTCTGCCAGGGGGAAACACTCACTATTTAATAAATGGATAAATGAATGAGTGAATGAAAATGAATGAATTAATTATGAATTCCTTAGTACAGGGACATGGCTGTGTTTTCTGCTCACAGTATAAGACTCATGATCTTGAGTTTAAGATAGTTAATGGTGCTAAAATGAAAAAGTCACAGTTCTTATGCCTCTAATGCTCCCAGGATGAGGGCAGGATTGGATGCATCTCATGGTCTTACCATCTGAGATCCCTCTGTTGACATCACTTTTTCTGAAGAATGGCCTCCACCTGTTTCAAGGCAAAGCATGTTGATTCAAACTAAGGAAATCTCTTAAGAGAAATTACTCATTTCTCCTGAGTCAGATTCTGAACGTGGAGTTCTGGAAACAGTTTATTGAAGTGGATACCATCTCATGCTTTATATGTCTCCCAGAGTACAAGTTACTCATTCCTTAAAAATGAGGAGACAGACTAAACTGATTTACTTCGTTTCCCTGGTTTATCAATGATTTGGAGATGCCATTTAATTTATTTCTTCTTTAGTGTCTCCATCTGAAGAAAGAGTGAAGGGACTAGTGCTTAAAGTTTTTAACCCCTTACCTATCAAATTGCTGAATGGGCAACTATCTATTTGAACAAGCAGTACAAGCAAACTTTCTTCGTCTATCCCCAATGGAATATCCCATACCCTTGCTACTTAGAGAGTGTTCTGTGGCCAAGAACATCAACCTCTGATCAGTCTGCATTTGTACAGAATCGCGAGGTGATTTGTTTATACAGTAGAGTTTGAGCAGCATTGCCTTATACCAGTGCAAAAGCAAGTGTGGCCCGTGGACTGAGAGCATCAGTGTGACCTGGGAACTTAAGAGAAATGCAGATTCCTGAACCTCACTCCACTCTGGATATCTCTGTTCAGACCAGCTCTCCAGGTGATGTTGATACTCGCTGAAGTTTAAGAAGCATTCTCTTAACATAACGTCATCATGATACCCAGCGTGAGGTTAGGAAATGGTATCTAATGTTGTGGGGTCTTAGCTTTGTGGTGCACAACAGTAGTCATTTTTTTAAAAGTATTCAGCTTTGTTTCATGCAGGCCCAGCAACTGTAAAAACAATATTTGCAGCAGCAGCAGAAGCTGCTTCCTAGTCTAGCACATTGATTGATTTGTACTTGCAAAGTTGTTTCCAAGTACAGGATGAGCCTACATTTTCTGGCTCATGCAGGGCAATGTGAGACAGAGGCAGCTTTTCTAATGCTCAGGCTTAAACTCCCACATCATTGGAGGAACAAACATAAGCTGTGCAAGTACAAATTCTGGGCAATCTTGAAATGTTTAGAGTGTATTTTCATTTTCCTCTCTGCCCCAGTATTTATCAGAGTAACTTTTGAGAAGTGAAATGGCTAGAATCTGCCTGCAAACACCACGCTGTCATCTCTTCCTCTGCCAGCTGCACTTTCCACTTATATCTGTAGGCTTACAGCGTGATTCTCACCAATGCCACCCATTAGAATCACCCAGGAACTTCCTAAAAATACCACTTCCCAGATCCCATTGGTTGGTCAGGGGTGGGGCGTGCATGGGCATCAGTGTTTGGTATGAGGCCCAGATGATCCCAACATGCAGCCAGAATTTGTACCACCAGCCTCAATCTTTCTACTCCCTAGTATCAGTTATTGCTGGGAGAGATAGCACATCAAAAATTATTGTTGAAGGCCAGGCGTGGTGGCTGACACCTGTAATCCCAGCACTTTGGGAGGCCGAGGCACGTGAATCATATGAGGTCAGCAGTTCGGGACCAGCCTGGCCAACATGGCGAAACCCTGTCTATACTAAAAATACAACAGTTAGCTGGGTGTGATGGCATGTACCTATAGTCCCAGCTACTCCAGAGGCTGAGGCAGGAGAATCGCTTGAACCCAGGAGGTTGAGGTTGCAGTGAGCCAAGATAGCGCTACTGCACTCCAGCCTGGGCAGTAAAGCAAGACCCTGTCTCAAAAATACATATATATACACACATATAAAATATATATAATACATCATATTACATATATATAATATATATATAGTTGAGGCTTTCTTTAATGCAGCCAGGTTTATAAAAGACTGCTCTGTAGGATACTTTGAACCAAGCCTTGTACATAAGCCTTGGAATCAGATGCAAATGGATTTAAATCCCAGCCATTTCATTTGATAGTTTTGTGGCTGTCACCAAATTGCTTAACTTCTCTGTACCTATTTCTTCCCCTATAAAATGGGAATCATAAAATCTGTGTCATAGCAACACTCTAGTGGTTAAATGGAGTAATGGGTTAAAACGTGCCCTCTCCTTCCTACCCCAGGTCACCTGAGAGCAGGTCTCTGCATTGACTGCTCTGATATGTTTCCTGCCTGCCCCTTAACACCCGCCTTCCTTCCTGAACTCTACTGACTGCTCCCCAACTCCTCCCCTCTCTGCCCACATTTTCAGCCTGCATCTTCTCATCACCAGCTTGCTGTTTACCCACCTTCTGTTCTTTCTACTCTAGCACCCAGCTAGTAACTTCTTTCCTGCCTTCTCCTACCCTGGTGTGACAGCAGGAGAAGATATTGTTTCACGTGCTTTCTCCTTTTCCTGGAGTTTGTCAGCTGGTCGTTTATTAGCAGCTGAAGCAGCATGCACTGTTTTTGTCCATTAAAGCTAGGGGATTAGTTTCCTAGGGCTGCCATGACAAATTACCATAAACTTAGTGTCTTAAAACAACACAAATGTATTCTTGCACAGTTCTGGAGGCCTAGGAGCCACATTCCCTCTAAAGCTCTGGAGGAGGATCCTTCCTTGCCTCTTTCAGCTTCTGGTGATTCCCATTGATATTGGGCTCTGGCAGCATAACTGCAGTATCTGTCTCTATGGTAACATGGCCTTCTCCCCTGTATCTCCATGTTTTCTTTACTGGCTCTTGTAAGGATACTTTCATTGGATTTAGTGTTTGTCTTAATCCAGGACGATCTCATCTCAATCCTTACCTTAATTACATCTAAGAAGATTTCCAAGTTAAGTCACATTCTGAAGTTCCATGTATAATTTTGGAGGGAGACACTATTTAGTCCACTACAGCTCATAACTAGAATGCAGTCCATTCAATTGGCTATGTTTTCCTTGGAGACTCTCTGGCAGGAAGCAGTGTAGAAGTATTGCTGTTGGCCAGTCTGGGTGGTACATACCTGTAATCTCAGTACTTTGGGAGGTCAAGGTGGGGGTATTGCTTGAGGCCAGGAATTTGAGATCAGCCCAGGCAACATAGCAAGCAACTGTCCCCCCCACCCCCAGAAAAAAGAAAAAGAAAGAAAAGAAAAAGAAAATTAGCCAGGTGTCATGATATATGCCTGTAGTCCCAGCTACTCGGGAGGCTGAGGCAGGAGGGCTGGATCACTTAAGCTCGGGAGTTTGAGGTTGCAGTGAACAATGATCATGCCACTGCACTTCAGCCTGAATAACAGAGTGAGACTCTGTCTCTAAAAAAGAAAAAATAAATAAATAAGTATTCTGTTAAGGCAGTAGGCCCAGGATGGTCTAAATTCTAGATGTCAACAAGGTTCAAAGTGAAAGTGTTTGGTAGGCTGAGTGATTGCTGGAGCTCTTACTGAAAGTTGGTGGACACAGCTGCTTACAGTATAATAATTTGCTAGAGATAATTATACTGCTGCCCAAACCTATTATCTCCTCAGCCAAGCTAAGGCACTGCCAGTAACTTCTTCTGGTTTCCCGAGGAAGTGTGGCCAGCAGCAGTAGCATATTATTCTCATCATATCACATTATGTTCATATGAAGAACGTTGCGTTTGAGTGGCGTTTGCATCACAGCCAGTTGTTGCCCTTCCACTCTCTGATACAGAATAGATTCAGCTTTTATTAGTGTAAATAGATTAGTCCCATTTAAGTTCTGCTGGAAGTCATTATGAAAATCATTAGGTTGAAGAGAACTGATCAATTGATTTTTTTTCCCCCTGTAAGCGCTGAGAGATGGTGCTAATGGTCTCACTGTGCTAAAAATAAGTCTTAGAACCAAGATGCCTTGGGGTCTAATCTGATTCTTCAGTGTTTATTGATACCTAAAGAAACACTAACTTACCACTCAGAGTTTTGATTTTCTTTGCATTTTACTTTTGTTATTTTATTTATTCACCAACTATTATTTTGCCTCTTCATGTCAAGAAATAACCACTTGTGGCTACCTAAGACTTCATCGAGGAAGATGGAGTGGAAGATGCTTTGTTCTTGTCTTTATTTAGATTGTCCAGCACTCATCTGTTCACTTCCAAGACACCAGAACAAATTAAATCTTTTATTACTAATAGAGACTTTTGGGATCTGATAACATTTGTCTGTGTTTTCAGATCATTTTTATCCAGTTTTGTTACTTGTGTATTGTTAATTCTGTTGCTGATTTAGTACATTTTAATTTTGTAGAAGTTTTGTTGTGATTCTTCATAGCCATCTTTGAAAGTGCTTACTGCTACGTTTCATCATGGTGAGGTGGGAAATGGATATAAAACATAGATTTGGTCACCATAACCATCAGCTCAATGACCTTAGACAAGTCCAAGCCACTTGCCTTCTCTGAGCTTCTCCTCTCTCATGTATAAAATGAGAATGACACTTGCCCAGACTATAGACTACCTCCAAACACTAGGATGAGAAGTACCATGGGATCATGGATTCAGCAGGGATTTATGAAGTCTTCTACATATTGATCTGTTTCATAATTATTATTGGTGATCCACATGCCCACATATTTCTCCATTCAGGAAAAAAAAAAAATTCCACTAGTGTTAAAGGGAGTGGTGCTAAGAAAACACCTACATGAATAAAAATATTTTCTACTAAGTGGAAAGCTTCACTAATATTTACTGGTTTGTTTCATACATGATTAGACAACCAGTACAAGAACCTGGCAATATTTTTCCCCAGTTTATCACAAAGATGTTTTAAATATACAAAAAATCTAGAAAAAAATGTCCACTGAACACCCACATACTCACCACCCAGATTCTACCATTAACATTTTTCTATATTTGTTTTATAGCATAACCAAACCTGGTCATTTTGATTCCTCTTCAGCCTTCACAGAAATGAATTCCCCATCATTCCATGAGTACCTTTCCATGGTGCTGTTCCCAGTATTTTAATCTTAGAAAATCTGAACATACAAAGAGGTACATTAAGTAAGAAAGTAGTTGCTTCAAAAGAGTATTTATTTTCTAAAAGTACTCATCCAAACATTTCCTTCACATAGTTCCATGGAAAAGGAAATTGACCAGCTCATGCTTATGATTCATCTATAAGTAGTGCCTTTATTGATATAATATTACAAAGGAACTTGTCCTCATAACTGTTGATGAAGAAGGCTGTGAGTTGAGCCACTCAGAGATGATTTTTTTAGTATACAGGCAGAACAGGCCCATTATATGATCAAATTGAGTTTCTATAAATATCATTAACTTATTGTCTTACCTTCGAATGAAAAATAAACAGGATCTCCTCTGACTGGCTGGTTTTCTTAGAGAAGTTCCTGGTTAACTAGACTTCTGTAAGTAACTTTCTGCAAAGCAATGACAGAAAAAAATATTTAAATGTATTTAAACTAGCTTCTATATAATATAGCCAGCTAGGGTTTTGGAATAATACCACAGGGACTAGAGATAAACATTATTTTCTTTTGTCTTCAGAAAATCATCTGCAACCAACCTTACACATTTTATAAGGATCCTTAATTATCTCAACATTTTTTATTCTTGAGATCAACCATTATTCTGAATGTTTTCTTCAACAATCTATAATCTCTCTTAATGTATTTGGAACAGATTTTAGTTTAGATGCAACTTTTAAAGAATTCCTCTACTACATCTGGGTTATGAGGTCAGTTTAAAAAGAATAACTGGAAGCCTTTATCTCCTTGGGTAGAGGAGTCATGAGGGACTACCGAATGAGAAAGTAATTATAGTCAGTGACACTTGTTTACCAGCTTTGCTTGATGCTAAGAAACTTGTCTGAGCACGAGGCTGTTTCAGAATGACATCAATATAGGGATGACCCCTGGGTTTTAAAGTAGGACTCTGAGATTACTTTCTATCATGAGTAAAGAAGCCCCACTGATGGTCGTCTTAGTTGTCACCTAGACCGTTCTATGAAACAGGGCTTACTTGGGGTAAGCATTTTGAGGTTTTGATTGGCTGCTGTCCATTTTGATCTTGCCTCAGCCCACTCGTTGGTAGATAAGCAGGAGAGAAGGTAATGACTTATGACAGATCTGCTGACAGGGACTGAAATACATTAACACTCTGTCACTCACATCTTTAGAGGGCTGCCTTTGCCTGAAATATATTTGACTTTACTTGCTAACAAAGGCATCTTCAGATTTATTTCTTTTCCTTAAATGTTAGAGAAGAGGAAGAGCATCCCATTGAAAGATACTAGGAAGAGAAAAGCCTGGCTCAACAGCCCAAGCAAATGATAGTTATCATTCTTGGGAGCAGCAGAATTGCTGATAGTGCGAGATTGCTAGTAGGAGCCAGATGAGTGTAGACAGAGAACTGCTGTACTTAGGAAATTTTTGAGGTTCTTATTCTAAGCAGTTTTTGCTTTATGTGGATGTTACAGCTCTGGCTTAGAGATGTTCTAGTGAGAAAATGGAGAGAAACAAGACTATCTCAGCTTCAAAGTTTAATGGCCCTTTAAGATTAACTGTTCAATTAAAGCAGCTACTTTTCTTCATGCTTTTCAAGGATGCTGCCCTACTCAAAAACTTGTGTGTATTTAATCTTAGCATAGACAATATCAGATGGGCTGGTGAAACCTAACACATCTCTTAAAACAAGAGTGACATGACACAGTGAAAGAATTTTCACCACTGAAATTTTAATAAAATGAAATGATTAATATGTATTTATTAAACACCTGCTTTGTGCTATCACTGGACAAGGTGATGTGGGGATACAGAATAAATTTAAAGCCAGACTCCTTCTTCTCAGGAATTTAGTAGGGATCAATTAATTAGGAAACTGGAATTTCTCACACCTACAAATCCAAGAACAGTAAAGGACACTTTATAATCAAGTACTGAATGTGATGGTTTAGAAGATTTTCACTATAGGAGCTGAAGAGAGAGACACAGAAGGCTGGAGGATTCAAGAGAGACCTTAGGCAAGAAGTGGGCCCCAGGTCATTGTAGGATGTGTAGAAACGAAGAAGGCAGAGGAGAAAAGTGACCTGAACAGCGGTCACAACGTAAGCAAAGACACAAAAGGTAAAACTGACCGTCGCGTGTTCATCAGACAGTGAGAGTCTAAATGAGTGAAGGAATGAAAGGAGAATGAGAAATAAGGTTAACCGGGACACAAAACTCTACCAGGGAGGTCTCAAACTCTGAACACACCAGTTTGCTTTTGAAATGGAACTGATACAGAATGGTGACAGTTTTTAGAGAAGGGACGTGTTCAAATGGATGCGCTTTTAAGGAACAGTGGACCTTGGCAGTTCAGACAGGATTAAGGGGTAGAGAGCCTGGGGTCCCAGAGGCAGCTGAGACAGAGATCCACTAAGTTCAGCTCTGAAGGGGAGACAAAGTTGTATGTGTTTCTCTCCAGACCAAAGTTTTGGGTGATGGCGTCATGGCTGCCTGAGATCCAGTGAGCCCCAGCATTGTGCCGAGTTTAGCATTTGTCATCAGTCTTTTGAATTATTGTGCTGGTTGACCAAACCACCCAACAGTCTGACTTTCTGGGGTAAATATTGCACTCATGAATCTCCGTGAGGGTGTTCCCTCCTGAGCCCTCAAAGGCGTGACCAGATGAGGTTCATCATCACCTCCGTGTCCACAGGGGCAGCCATCTCGGCTTTAGCACACTCACATTTGTTTAAAGTTTAAGCTGTACATTTCTCATTTGTTACTTTTTTAGACACACAGGAGCTCTGTCAGTTAAAGTCCTGCTTTGGGGAAAAGGCAACATGCCGCCAGTTCATTAACAGGTTATCTATGTCGTTATGTCCTTTCTGGATTGTGCATATTGGAAATAGAGTCTTTTGAGGAGGAAAAAAAAAAAGCTATCTAGCCTTCTAGTTTCCCTTTCTTTTTCTTCTTCATTTTTATCTCCTTTTTTCCCCTTTATAGTTACAGCTATTCCCATGATGGATGGTCATATCTGTGAAGTCCAGAATACCCTGAGTATTCACTTGCAAATAGCTACAAAGTCAAATACAGATAACTACACTTAAATGAGAGCTATTCTCCACCTCTTCTCACTGCACACACACTACTTCTCTTTGCCCCATTTCAGCTGCAGGAACTTAATTGCTTCTTCCTTTTTATTCCACAAAGCATTTCGGAATTTGTTGTCCCCTTGGTCATTTCAAGGTCCAGGCTGCCTATCAGGCACTTGCAGAAGTGCTCCGGTGACCTTGCTTGCTGTGTTTGCCCATGGCTTCTGAGGCTTTACCAGAGTGAGCAGCCTGCCCGAGCAGAGAGAAGGCTGGCCTGTCAGTTAATTTCTTGCCTCTTGAACAGGAGGAGTATGCTTTTCTTCCAACCTTTCAAAGTGTTGCTTTAGAGCCAAAAGAAATCTTTAACACATAGTAGGTACTTATTTGCTAAATGAATAAAATGAAAATTGCCAACAGCTATGTTAAAGTGTGGCCTCTGGCTTACTTGGTTTGGGGTAGGGTGTGTAAAAGCAAACCTCTGTTGTTTTGCCAAGGAAAGGAGTATCAAATATTTGTGTTTTTAAAAAAATAAACTTTATTTCAGAAAAGTTACAAATTTATCAGTGTTGCAAAGACAGTACAAAGAGTTCCCATATACCCCCACTTTCCCTATTTTATGAATATCTTACACCTGTATTCCTATAGTGCAGTTATTGCAATTAATGAGCCAGTATTGACACATTATTATTAACTAATAATACTTTATTCATACTGCCTTGTTTTGTGTATATGTGTTATATGTGTGTGTGTGTATATGCCCTCTTGCTGTTTGGGATACCACAATACATTTAGTTGTTATGGCTTCTTAGGCTCTCTTAAATGTGACAGTTTTCTCACTCTCCTTTCTTCTAATGACCGTGACAGTTTTGAGGAGTGCTGGTTAGGTATTTAGTAGAATGTCCTGCAATATGTGTCTATCTGCTATTTTTCTCATGATTTCACTGGGATTATGTGTTTCTGGGAGACATTTTCATCACATCTTACCAGGGTATACACTATCAATATGACTTAGCACTGTTGATGTTAACCTTGATTACCTGCTTGAGGCAATACTTGTCAGGTTTTTTTCACTACCGAGTTACTTTTACCCCCTTTCCACAGTGTATTCTTTGGAAGGAAGCCACTTTGCCCAGCCCACACACTTAACTTGCCGGGAGTTATTCTCCACTTCCTTGACGGTGGAGTATCAGTATAAATGATTTGATTTAGAATGCTTCTACATGAGAGATCTGTCTGTTCTCCTTCATTTATGTAATTATTTGGTTATTTATTTGTCAGTATAGACTTATAGATTTGTATTTTATTCTTGGAGTTATAATCCACTTTATTTTGCTGCTGATGTCTAGCTTTGGACATCAGAAGCTTCTTTGATTGGCTTCTGTTATCTCCTAAGTTCCCATCTTTGTGATTTTTTTTTTTTAAGGCACCTCCTTACTCTCTGGCACTACAAGGTGCTCCTGGCTCATCTTGTATATTGCCTGCCCCAGGCCTAGAATCAGCCATTTTTCTAGGAATCCTAGTTCCTTTATTAGAGACTAATATTGGAAAACAAGATCTGGGGTTTTAGAATGTTTCTTGTTACTTGAGTATCATTATTTCTAGGCCCACTCAGCTGACATTGAAAGGAAAAATATATGTGTGTATACTAACCCTTGAATATTTCATATCTGTATATATTTCTATATGTAACCATTTATATCTACATTAAGCTAAAAACGAGTTCATAATGATGTCTCCAGCACTAATCCATTACTATGTAGAGCATTCTAGCCTCCTCTCGGTTAGGTGTGACCTACCTCTCCCTCAGTGAGAAACCTGGCTGCCACCATCTGCCATTAGTTTACTTAACTGTATACATGGAGTCTAGTATACATGTGTAACAATAACACAGTCATTCAATTCCAATATATACATATAGCAGTGTCAGAATTGTTACCGCATACCCTTGTGGGAAACAACTTTATCAGCTAGTATACAGTACTTTTATAGTTTCTTTTGCCTTTAGTCTTATAGACTATACTCATTTCTGGTGTTACTTGGGTCAGTACCTTTTCTCCCTACCCTCTTCAAAGGCATTGTTTTGTACATTTGTAATAGTTAGATAGTTTTGTCACATTCTGCACTAAATCCTAGGATTCCATGATAACCCAAATGATGTTTTTAATTTGCATACATTAATGTTCATTCTTTGTGCTTTAAAGTTCTGTGAGTTTTGGCAATGCAATATGTCATGTATCTACCATTATGATATCACACAGAATGGTTTTTACTACCCTAAAAAATTCCCATACTTCACCTATTCAACATTTCTCCCTACTCCGTAAGCCTCTGGCATCCACTGATTTTTTCACTGTCTCCATGGTTTTGCCTTTTCCAGAATTCATATCATTGGAATCATACAAGAAGTGCCTTTTTCAGACTGGCTTCTTACACTCAGTAATATGCTCAAGATTCATTCATGGCTTTTCACGACTTGATAACTCATTTCTTCTTATCATTGAATAATATTGCATTGTATTGATATACCATAGATTCTAAAATACATTCATCTATTGAAGGACATCTTGGTTGCTTCCATTTAGAGTGATTATGAATAAAACTGTTATAAACACTTATGTTTAGGTTTTGTGTGTATATAAGCTTTCTAATCAGTTGGATTTTTTTAATGTATTGAAATCGTAGGGTCAATGGGCTTGTGGTGTGGTAGAGGGAGATTTACAAATAAACAAGTATATCAGTGGTAAGTGCTTTCATAAAACTATAAATATAACATGTAAACTGTTGAATCTAAGAAAAAGGCAAAAGTAAAAATACTTAAATCATTCTTAGGCTCTCTTATAGAATAGATAATATTTAGCAGTTCTTTCCAGGAAAAACACACCCTTAACATACATAGATGCACACACATGCACACACACACACCCCCCAAACCAACCTAACTTGCTGAAGACACACTGTTAAAGCTCTAACAAAGACCACAAGTCAGGTGGTAGACTCCTGCAAAACTTAACACAATGATTTTTCTTCTTCCAACTCAAATAATAGGAGAGAAATTTCATGTAAAGGTGAATAATCAGTTCTCGCCCCTAAGAAGGAAAAAAAAAGGCCTAGGGATATTTAGGTATCTGGAAACCTGGAATTGATTAATAAAAGAACAAATATAATTATTTTACCAAGTCATTTAGAGATAGCAACAAGTCATATTTTCTGGGATTTGGGGTTCCTCCCAGATATTTCTTATAGAGGGAGCTAAACCCAAAGGAGCTCACCAAATGGTAAATGAAATCTTCCTTTGTCAAGAGCTAACTAGGAGTTGTTTTTGTTAAGCTTCCAGGAAGAGATGGCTTTGACCAGGAGGCCTTTCAGAAGCCTCTTGCTTCCAGCCTGCATACCTTTGGTTGGTTGGTTGGTTGGTTTTTGAAACAGGGTCTCACTCTGTCACCCAGGCTGGAGAGCAGTAGTACAGTCATGGCTCACTGAAGCCTTGATCTCCTGGACTCAGGTGATCCTCCCAACTCAGCCTCCCAGGTAGCTGGGACCACAGGCATGTGCCACCACACCCACCTAATTTTTTTGGTATATTTTATAGAGATGGGGTTTTGCCATGTTGGCCAGGCTGGTTTCAAACTCCTGGGCTCAAGCGATCAGCTTGTCTCGGCCTCCCAGCGTGCTGGATTTATAGGTATGAGTCACTGTACCTGACCCTTGCACAGCTTTCAGTATTAGGTGACTGATTCAGCTGGGCCAGTTAGAACCTGACTTACATACCAGTTATTGGTGAAGAAGGTAGAATAGAGAAAATGAAGTATATTTACTGCCTAGCAGATGGAACACACAGGAAGGGGTACCAAGCACACCCCCCAGCTTGAATGCACAGTGACCCTGCATATTAGTAAGATATAACATAATCTCAGAGGCTTGACTAGATTAACAAGCTCTCCTCATTTAAAGCAGAATTGTGGGATATGATGAGGTTTCTCTTCAAATAATCTGATCAATCTTTTATTCTTTAATTCATAGTATCCCCCACCTTTTCCCTTTTTCTCCTTTTTTTCCTTTTTTTCCTTTTTGCCTTTGTTAGATGCCCAGGCACACCACAGTACCAGGCGTTCTCAGTACCGGCTCACATTCCTTTCCTTATTTGGAAAGAGGACTATCTAGCTCATTACAGACACCCCTTTCCCTTCCCCTCCACTTTCTTTTAAGTGCCCACCTTATCTAAAAAAAATCAAATGTTTAGCCAACCGGGATTGGTTTAGATTGTACGACCCGACCCTGGCCATTGAGGAAAGGGTACAGGGGCAGGAGTTGTGTCAGGACTAAAGGCTCTCATGTCCCTTTGTTCAGGTGTGCTCTCATGGCAGCTGGCCAAGGAGGCACCCCTCTGCGCAGAAGTAAAATTGTTTTTCTAAGAATCCTTTGTTCCAGTGTTCAATTTCCTTAGGATTTTGAGCATTATTCCTAACAAGAATTAATAGGGTGGAAGGCGTATGAGCAGAGGAGCCAAAGTATAAGTGCAGAAAGAACTTTGTCCATCAGCCAACATGACAAGAAATTTGTAAACAGCAAGTGATCAGAAGCGTTTTGATACATAGAACATAAATAATAGAAAATTTAAGATTTCTCTTTAAGTGAATGATATGGTTTGGCTGTGTCCCCACCCAAATCTCATCTTGAATTGTAACTCCCACAACTCCCACGTGTCATGGGAGGAACCCGGTGGGAGGTGATTGAATTAAGGGGCGGGGGGAGTCTTTCCTGCACTGTTCTCATGATAGTGAATGAGTCTCACGACATCTGATAATTTTAGAAATGGGAATTTCCTGGCACAAGCTCTCTTTTCTTTGCCTGCTGTCATCCATGTAAGACATGACTTGCTCCTCCTTGCCTTCTGCTGAAAGAAATCAGGCACATTCCTCAGTCCTGGGCCCAGCAAATACATTCAGCTTGACACCATATATCTCTCAATTTCCTGGGCCCAGTACAAACACGGCCCAGTGCAAATACGTTCAGCTTGACACCATATATCTCTCAATTTCCTGGGCCCAGTACAAACACGGCCCAGTGCAAATACATTCCTCCATATATCTCAGCTTGGGAAATCCTGGGAAATCCCCGATAAGGACACCGCCGTTTGTAGTTTTACTGAAAGGACGGGAACAATAGATAACTGCTAAATGTATAACTTAATATGTTAAGCAGTTGTAATGCTGTAACCTAAAGAATTCCCTTTTTCCCTGTTCCTCTGTAACCTTACAAGTCCTATTTTCATCGGGCTATAAAAAGCAAGCGCACGCATTGTTCGGGGCCCTCTTGTATGTTGTGAAACGGAGGGACCAAGTTCGAACTTGCATTAAAGATCCTTTCCGCTTGGCTTTGACTCTGGACTCTGGTGGTCCTCTTCGGGGAATAAACGGTCTGGGCATAACACTGCCATGATTTTGAGGCCTCCCCAGCCAGGTGGAACTGTAAATCCGTTAAACCTCTTGCATGTATAAATTTCCCAGTCTTGGGTATGCCTTTATCAGCAGTGTGAAAATGAAATAATACAGTGAAAAAAAAGTCAGAGATAAGTTATAATTTATGTTACAGTTGTGAAGCCCAAATATCTGAGACAGGTCTCAGTAAATCTAGGAAGTTTATTTTGCCAAAGTTAAGGACGCGTGCCCATGATCCAGCCTCAGGAGGTTCTGACAACATGTGCCCAAGGTGGTCGGGACACAGCCTTGTTTTATACATTTTAAGGACACATGTGACATCAATCAGTACATGTAAGATGTACGTTGATGTGGTCCAGAAAGATGGGACAATTCAAAGTGGGGACAGGACTTCCTGTTCATAGGTAGGTAAGAGACAAGGGATTGCACTCTTTTGAGTTTCTGATTAGCCTTTCCAAAGGAAGCAATCAGATATGCATCTATCTCAGTGAGCAGAGGGATGACTTTGAATAGAATTGGAGGCAGGTTTGCCCTAAGCAGTTTCCAGCTTCACTTTTTTGCTTTAGCTTAATGAATTGGGGGGTCCCAAGATTTATTTTCCTTTCACATAGTTGGTGAATGTTTTTAATTAGTCCCTGGGTAAGTATATTTTTAAAAATCATGTTATAGTTCATATATTTGTCTAAAATGCATTAGTTAAATATTTATGTGATTATATATTTATAATATCGCCTTTTTATGGAGTCGTTTTATAGAAATCATCATAAATGAATGGAATGGAAGCTATCTTTACTCTTTGTCAACCAGCTTTATCTAGGGAAAACCAAGCTAACTGGCTCATGAAACTGTTGACCAGATTAACTTCATGATTACTAACCCAATTACAGACCTTGTGCCTGGGTAGAAATAATTAATTGCCCTAGTGCTAGCTTAGCAAATGCAAATACCTCAAGTAATAGCAAAAATTCTATGCTTATTTCAATTCTGTTTCCCTATTTCTTTCAGGTTCTGGACATATAGGCACAGGCTAGTTTACTTACATGATGGAAATATAGCAGTCAGGCAATGTTTTAGCCAAACTTATATACATGGGATAATTATTCTGAGTCATAAATCTTTTCAATAAAAGCCTGATTGTGTATAGTTAGCCTACATTATTAATTTTCCCCAGCCAGCATTGGTATTCTCTATCATATAAAGGCTAGACTTCAATAGAATGTTAAGGCTGGAACGTATACCTTAGAAATTAATTTCTTTACTGGAGTCAAGTTCAACACATTAAGTGCTTTGTCTAAGATGACATATCTGGTAAATAGCAGATCCAATAGTAGAATTCGGGCCCTTCTCCTTCTGGCCCAATTCTATTTCTGTTCTACCTGTTAACCTTTCATGTGCTGGATGATGTATTTATATTGGATTCTAACAGCACTGACACTTGTACTGTAAAAGAAATATTTTGTTCTGCTGAAGTTCCAGTAAAGGAACATCTTGAACCACCTCCTACTTAGGGTGACTTTGCCTTTCCTTTTGCTCCTCTCTCTAAAGGCAGAACACGTTTCACTCCAAAACCGAGTAACACACATCTCACTCCTAATTTATGGTTTTCAAAATTTCAGAGTTTTTTTTTTCCCCCCTTGCTGTCCAGAATGCTGTCTGAAAAGTCACAATGATTTAAATAATTGATGGCTACTTTATGAAATTGTCAGCCTGGATCCATCCTCCTGCCTCCCTCAACCGCAAGTCCTTGAGCAGCTAATCCTTTTATGTTGGATGCTTTATTTTTCCCTTCCTGGTTTCATTTAGATAATTATATTATTCACCCTGGAATATAATTGCCGTTATACTGTGAGGGATGTGGGAGTGAAGTAGGATGGGAGCTGCCTGCTGCTGGCATCTGCAGGTTGTAAAATGTCTGTTACACTCTAGCCTCTAATTTTTTTGCCATCCCACCTTTTAAAGATTTAATTATACCTGTGTAAAAGCATCATTTGAAATCTGACTTACGATTCTTTTGGAAGAGAAAAAAGACTAATCCATTGTTAAACATGAATAAGCATGGTACAATGGAAAAAACTTTGGCCTGGAATTCAGCTGAACTAACAATTTTTGAATGCCTACTGTGTGCCAGGGACAGTACTAACAATTAGGAAGTGCCAAAATGTAAAGAAAAGGACTGTCCTCTAGGAGTGTTCATCCTGGTGATCTCCTGCTAACTTGTGGCATGACTGCACAGTACACTTAATCTGTCTGGGCCTCCATTTTCTCATCTCTAAACAGAGGGTATTGGCCCTCTTCTGAATTTTCTTCTAGCTATAACATTGGGCAGTGCTCCAAAAAAAGATCATACAATAGCAGCCACATTGCTTCTTTGTCAGATTTAATTGGAAGAATAGGGAGTGGTAAAAGGTTTCAATTTTCTGTGGCAGAAGTCATTTTGTCGTCTCTGATTTCAGCTCTTTGACAAAGGATTCCTTTATCTTGAATACATTTTCTTCCTGCTAAGTCCTGCGTGCCCAAAACAGGGTGTGTTTGGAGGCAGAAGGTAACAATCTCTGAGTATCTGAAAGTTATCAAAGCAGCAATAACTTTCTCTTTCAAATTATTGCCTGATGTCTTCTTAGCTCGTGAAGCTGTTTTTCCAGTGAGGATTCTAATTCTAAAGTGGTTTTCACAAGCCTGAGCTTCACTATTTATTGGTTAGAAGAGAAAGTCACAAAATGGGTTTTGTGCTTTTTTATATGTTATGCTTTTCTTTTTGGAGGTGTCTAAGTTGGATAAGGTAAAACTTCCCAACTCGAAAACTTAGAAAACTTAAGGATCTTAAGTGTAAATACAATAGAGCAGGCTTTGCAACTAAGAGGAAATGCTTTTAATCTGTGCCAGACCCTTATAGCGCTGGATAAAGTCAACCCCAAATGACAGCATATAACCTGTTACAAATGGAACACAAATAACACATGATAAAATAGAGATTTAGAGTGGATTTTATAACATGTTTATTTTCAGGGAGCAAATCATAACCCATTTGCCTTATTGGAAAAACAATTTTCCTGTTACACAGGGAGAACGGAGTATTTAAAAAGGAAATGAATATGACAACCAAATGGACTTGGTTGAAATCAGCAAATTTGTTTCTTATTTACTTGTTGTTTTTGTACTAGGGCGAATGATATGGGGCCCAGACCAGCTCTCAGCAGTAATGGTTTTTTTATGAAAGAAAACAAAGTACCTAGCCATCTGAGTTAAAGTAGTTTTCCATGTCCCGTAGTCTCTAGGGGTATAAATTGATGCTGTTTAATAGAAATGTCTCCCCTTCATCTGCAATATTAATGTGTTCCCTAATTTGCAATCCACCTCCTTTTCTCTCGTCTTTATAAAAATCTTCACAAGCAGCCCTCTTCTCTGCTGTCTAATAATAAAATATTGTGAGTCTAGTAATAATTTACCCACCCCCTTTTTGGTGAGTTTATTTCTTTTTATACCAGTGCTTCTAAACTTTTTTTCTTTTTTTTTTTTTGAGACAGGAGTCTTGCTCTGTCACCCGAGCTGGAGTGCAGTGGCCGGATCTCAGCTCACTGCAAGCTCCGCCTCCCGGGTTTAGGCCATTCTCCTGCCTCAGCCTCCGAGTAGCTGGGACTACAGGCGCCCGCCACCTCGCCCGGCTAGTTTTTTGTATTTTTAGTAGAGACGGGGTTTCACCGTATTAGCCAGGATGGTCTCGATCTCCTGACCTCGTGATCCGCCTGTCTCAGCCTCCCAAAGTGCTGGGATTACAGGCTTGAGCCACCGCGCCCCGCCGCTTCTAAACTTTTAATATTCACTTTCATCACCAGGGACAACTTAAAATGCACATTCTGATCCGGTCAGTCTGGTTGCAGCCTCATGTTTTGCGTTTTGAATAAGCCCTCAGGTAATGTCTATGCTGTAGGTCCATGGTACTACTTTATGGTAGCAAGGCTGTAGACCAGGGGTCAGCAGAGTTTTTCTGAAGAGAGCCAGAAAGTTAATATTTTCAGCCTGTGGTTTATATCATCTCTGTTTGATTGTGTCATCGTAGTGTAAGAGCAATCATAGATAATATGTAAATGAATGAGCATGGCTGCATTTCAATTACAATTTTATTTACAAAAAAATGTGGCAGCTGGATTTGGCTTGCAGGCTGTAGTTTGCCAACCCTTGCTTAGGCAATGTATTTGAAGTGGTTTGTTGTTATTTTTAATGTAAAGGTTGTCATCCTTATATCTACATGGAATTGTTTTATAGTGATGTTAGGTGTATATACAATGAGTAGAGGTTCATTCATGCTATACCTAGGTATTATGCAAGAAAAATTTTTAGTCAATTAACAAAGTATCTTGTTTTCTCTAAAGAGCTTAGAATAAGGTGAGAGGCATAATGGCTTAGCTCTATTGTGGCATAATAGTGCCAGCATTTTGAAAAATCACTTCTTTGGCAAACAGTCGTTTACACTTGTATATTGCTGTGTGCCTACCTTTCTCTGAACTCTGACTTTTTCCTGCGTATGTGCATTTCTTTTATCCCAACCCTTGCCATATCACTTGGCTCTGATCCTATTTGGATAATGAGATAGTTTGTTGTGCCTGCAATGAAGAAAATGATTTTAAATGTTTTTTAATAAGTTAACAGGAGCAAGTCTTGAAATTACTGTAATGAGATAATGACAGTGTAGCATATTGCTTTGAAGATTGTGCTCTGGTGAAAAATGTATGCTCTTAGTAAATTCATTTTCACTGTATTTTCCTCAGCAAGGTTGTTTAGCATTTGCCTATTTGCCTACCAGTAATAGGGAAATGGTCATATGAGTTGGCAGTCAATAAAGAATGGAGACCAAAGTTGATACTCAGGTAAGAATTCTGTTGAGTTTTATGATATCAGCCATGGAGGACTTGTACCAAGACCCGAATCCTATAGCGACAGGTGCTTTATAGGAATATTAAAATCCAGAACCTCAGGCCACTATATTAGGTTCATCTTTTTAATTTGTTCATTACTATAGATCACATATATTTCATTTCTTTGAAGTTCTAAATATTACACTTGAAAGTTTTCTAACAGTTCATGCACTTACTTAGCCAACATGTATCATGTGTATATACTCAATCCGTACCGCAGTCTCAGACACTGGAGCAACAAAGATGAAGGAGACCTGAGTCCTGCCCTCAAGTTTATTAGAGAAGGGCAGATGTACTAATAAATTAATGTTATATCGGCCATGATCTACACTTGTGTATGACACATTGGGAGTTCAGGAGACAGTGGTCAATTCTACCTTGAAGGTTATTTTAAAAAGATTTCATAAAGAAGACGATGCTTAAGCTGAATCTAGAAAGGTAGATAGATTCCAAATAGAGGAAAAAGTATTAACAAAGATATAGTGGCATACCTCATTGAAGGGAATAGATATATTGTCATATATACCTATAATGGAATCCGATACAGGAGTGAGAGTGAATGGATGTACCGTATGTCATACATAGCCTGCATTAATCTAACAATGTTGAAAGAAGCAAGACACAAAAGAATATGTAAAATTTGATGATATTCATAACAGGCAAAATTAAGCTGTATAGTGTAGGGATGCATATCTAAGTGGTAAAATCATAAAGGATAGCAACAACAAAGAAAAACTATTACAAAGGTTACCTCAGATAGGAAGGGAAGAAGATTTTGATTGGGCAGGAGAGCACTTGGGATAATGGAAAGTTGTTTTTTTTTTTTTTATTTTTTTTATTTTTTTTGAGATGGAGGCTTGCTCTGTCGCCCAGGCTGGAGTACAATGGCGCAATGTCAGCTCGCTGCAACCTCTGCCTCCTAGGTTCAAGCAATTCTCCTGCCTCAGCTTCCTGAGTAACTCGGACTACAGGCACGCTCCACTGCACCCGGCTAATTTTTGTATTTTTAGTAAAGACAGAGTTTCACCGTGTTGGACAGGATGGTCTTGATCTCCTGGCCATCACCAGGCCAGGAGACCACCCGCCTTGGCCTCCCAAAATGCTGGGATTGCAGGCATGAGCCACCGCACCTGGCTGGACACTTTCATTTCTTTACCAAGTTTGTGGTTCCATTGGGTATTACCTTTATGATTATTAAGATGTGCATTCCTATTATAAACTTTGTCATAAATATGTTAGGTTACATTTCACAATAAAAGATTTTTTAAAGACAGTGAGAGCCTGAATAAGGCAGTAGGAAATGGAAGAATGGGTATTGTCACAGGCCATTGGGGCTGCCATAACAAAATACCACAAAATGGGTAGCTCATAAACAACAGAAACTTAATTCTCACTGTTCTGGAGGTGGGGAAGTCCAAGATCAAAGTGCCGGCAGATTTGGTGTCTGGTGAGGGCCTATATTTTCATTCATAGCTGGCTACCTTTTCTCTGGAACCTCACAGTGTGGAAGGGGTGAGGAATCTCTCTGAGGGCACTAATCCCATTCCATAAGGGCACTAACCCCATTCACGGGGCCTCTGCTTTGATAACCTAATCACCTCCCAAACTCCCCACCTCCTCATACTGTCAGCTTGGGGGTTAAGATTTCAACATATGAATTTGGGAAGTGGTTCGTAAACATTGAGTCCACTGACGATGTGAAGGGTGTTAAGCATTAGAATCACCTGGCCACTGATAGGACATGGGAAGCCAGGGTCTACCATGGTTCCCAGGTTTTTTAATTTGTTGATTAGGAAGATGGCATGTGCTGAGATGGGGAATATAGTATCCACAATGGGCAAGGCTTTTTCTGCTGCAGCTTTTTTTTTTTTTCCTTTTAGGTCCATTCATTCTATGAAAAGGTTATTTTTCCTGCCTACTTCTTCAGATAGGTATAAATCAGTACCATTTCCACCACAGTCCTGATGAGAAAACTACTCAGTTCCCCATCTTTATGTATTTATTTCCAGAAAGTTCTTTTAAACTGTTATTTTAGGTTCAGGGGTACATGTGCAGGTTCATTATATAGGTAAATTGCGTGTTGCAGGGGTTTGGGATACAGATTATTTTGTCACCCACATAATAAGCATAGTACCCAATAGGTAGTTTCTCAGTCCTCACCCTCCTCCCACCCACCACCCTCAAGTAGGTCCCTGTGTCTGTTGTTCCTTTCTTTGTCTTCATATGTGCTCCATGTTTAGCTCCCACTTGTAAGTGAGAACATGCAGTTTTGATTTTCTGTTTCTGCATTAGGTTGCTTAGGATGGTGGCATCTAGCTCCATCCATGTTGCTGCAAAGAACATGAGTTCATTCTTTTTTAGTATTCCATGGTGTACATGTACCACATTTTCTTTATCCAGTTTGCCGTTGATGGTCATTTACATTGATTCCATGTCCTTGCTATTGTGAACAGTGCTGCAGTGAACATATGTGTGCTTGTGTCTTTATGGCAGAATGATTTATATTCCTTTGGGTATATACTCAATAATGGGATTGCTGGGTCAAATGGTAATTCTGTTTTAAGTTCTTTGAGAAATCCTCAAACTGTTTTCCATAATGGAAGAACTATTTTGCATTTTCACCAGCAGTGTATTAGTTTTCCCTTTTCTCCACAACCTCACCAGCATCTGGTTTCTTTTGACTTTTAGTAATAGCCATTCTGACTGGTGTGAAAAGGTATTTCATTGTGATTTTGATTTGCTTTCCTTTTATTATTATTATTATTATTATTATTATACTTTAAGTTCTAGGGTACATGTGCACAACGTGCAGGTTTCTTACATATGTATACTTGTGCCATGTTGGTGTGCTGCACCCATCAACTCGTCATTTACATTAGGTATATCTCCTAATGCTATCCCTACCCCCAACCCCTCCCCACAATAGGATCTGGTGTGTGATGATCCCCTTCCTGTGTCCAAGTGATCTCATTGTTCAATTCCCACCTGTGAGTGAGAACATACGATATTTGATTTTCTGTTCTTGCGATAGTTTGCTGAGAACGATGGTTTCCAGCTGCATCCATGTCCCTACAAAGGACATAAACTCATCTGTTTTTTATGGCTGCATAGTATTCCATGGTGTATATGTGCCAAATTTTCTTAATCCAGTCTGTCACCGATGGACATTTGGGTTGATTCCAAGTCTTTGCTATTGTGAATAGTACCACAATAAACATACGTGTGCATGTGTCTTTATAGCAGCATGA